>NC_057833.1:62129166-62446875 GCF_910594005.1 Cervus elaphus | reverse complement strand
ATTTTATATCCTGCAACTTTACTATATTCATTGATTAGCTCTAGTAATTTTCTGGTAGAGTCTTTAGGGTTTTCTATGTAGAGGATCATGTCATCTGCAAACAGAGAGAGTTTCACTTCTTCTTTTCCTATCTGGATTCCTTTTACTTCTTTTTCTGCTCTGATTGCTGTGGCCAAAACTTCCAACACTATGTTGAATAGTAGTGGTGAGAGTGGGCACCCTTGTCTTGTTCCTGATTTCAGGGGAAATGCTTTCAATTTTTCACCATTGAGGGTGATGCTTGCTGTGGGTTTGTCATATATAGCTTTTATTATGTTGAGGTATGTTCCTTCTATTCCTGCTTTTTGGAGAGTTTTAATCATAAATGAGTGTTGAATTTTGTCAAAGGCTTTCTCTGCATCTATTGAGATAATCATATGGTTTTTATCTTTCAATTTGTTAATGTGGTGTATTACATTGATTGATTTGCAGATATTAAAGAATCCTTGCATTCCTGGGATAAAGCCCACTTGGTCATGGTGTATGATTTTTTTAATATGTTGTTGGATTCTGTTTGCTAGAATTTTGTTAAGGATTTTTGCATCTATGTTCATCAGTGATATTGGCCTGTAGTTTTCTTTTTTTTTTTTTTTAATTTTTTTATTAGTTGGAGGCTAATTACTTCACAACATTTCAGTGGGTTTTGTCATACATTGATATGAATCAGCCATAGATTTACACTTATTCCCCATCCTGATCCCCCCTCCCATCTCCCTCTCCACCGGATTCTTCTGGGTCTTCCCAGTGCACCAGGCCGGAGCACTTGTCTCATGCATCCCACCTGGGCTGGTGATCTGTTTCAACATAGATAGTATACATGCTGTTCTTTTGAAACATCCCACCCTCACCTTCTCCCACACAGTTCAAAAGTCTGTTCTGTATTTCTGTGTCTCTTTTTCTGTTTTGCATATAGGGTTATCGTTACCATCTTTCTAAATTCCATATATATGTGTTAGTATGCTGTAATGTTCTTTATCTTTCTGGCTTACTTCACTCTGTATAAGGGGCTCCAGTTTCATCCATCTCATTAGGACTGGTTCAAATGAATTCGTTTTGACGGCTGAGTAAAATTCCATGGTGTATATGTACCACAGCTTCCTTATCCATTCATCTGCTGATGGGCATCTAGGTTGCTTCCATGTCCTGGCTATTATAAACATTGCTTCGATGAACATTGGGGTGCATGTGTCTCTTTCAGATCTGGTTTCCTCGGTGTGTATGCCCAGAAGTGGTATTGCTGGGTCATATGGCAGTTCTATTTCCAGTTTTTTAAGGAATCTCCACACTGTTTTCCATAGTGGCTGTACTAGTTTGCATTCCCACCAACAGTGTAAGAGGGTTCCCTTTTCTCCACAGCCTCTCCAGCATTTATTGCTTGTAGACTTTTGGATAGCAGCCATCCTGACTGGTGTGTAATGGTACCTCATTGTGGTTTTGATTTGCATTTCTCTAATAAGGAGTGATGTTGAGCACCTTTTCATGTGTTTGTTAGCCATCTGTATGTCTTCTTTGGAGAAATGTCTGTTTAGTTCTCTGGCCCATTTTTTGATTGGGTCATTTATTTTTCTGGAATTGAGCTGCAGGAGTTGCTTGTATATTTTTGAGATTAATCCTTTGTCTGTTTCTTCATTTGCTATTATTTTCTCCCAATCTGACGGCTGTCTTTTCACCTACTTATAGTTTCTTTTGTAGTGCAAAAGCTTTTAAGTTTCATTAGATCCCATTTGTTTAGCTTTGCTTTTATTTCCAATATTCTGGGAGGTGGGTCATAGAGGATCTTGCTGTGATTTATGTCGGAGAGTGTTTTGCCTATGTTCTCCTCTAGGAGTTTTATAGTTTCTGGTCTTACATTTAGATCTTTAATCCATTTTGAGTTTATTTTTGTGTATGGGGTTAGAAAGTGTTCTAGTTTCATTCTTTTGCAAGTGGTTGACCAGTTTTCCCAGCACCACTTGTTAAAGAGGTTGTCTTTTTTCCATTGTATATCCTTGCCTCCTTTGTCAAAGATAAGGTGTCCATAGGTTCGTGGATTTATCTCTGGGCTTTCTATTCTGTTCCATTGGTCTATATTTCTGTCTTTGTGCCAGTACCACACTGTCTTGATGACTGTGGCTTTGTAGTAGAGTCTGAAGTCAGGCAGGTTGATTCCTCCAGTTCCATTCTTCTTTCTCAAGATTACTTTGGCTATTCGAGGTTTTTTGTATTTCCATACAAATTGTGAAATTCTTTGGTCTAGTTCTGTGAAAAATACCGTTGGTAGCTTGATAGGGATTGCATTGAATCTATAGATTGCTTTGGGTAGAATAGCCATTTTGACAATATTGATTCTTCCAATCCATGAACATGGTATGTTTCTCCATCTGTTTGTGCCCTCTTTGATTTCTTTCATCAGTGTTTTATAGTTTTCTATGTATAGGTCTTTTGTTTCTTTAGGTAGATATACTCCTAAGTATTTTATTCTTTTTGTTGCAATGGTGAATGGTATTGTTTCCTTAATTTCTCTTTCTGTTTTTTCATTGTTAGTATATAGGAATGCAAGGGATTTCTGTGTGTTAATTTTATATCCTGCAACTTTACTATATTCATTGATTAGTTCTAGTAATTTTCTGGTAGAGTCTTTAGGGTTTTCTATATAGAGGATCATGTCATCTGCAAACAGTGAGAGTTTCACTTCTTCTTTTCCTATCTGGATTCCTTTTACTTCTTTTTCTGCTCTGATTGCTGTGGCCAAAACTTCCAACACTATGTTGAACAGTAGTGGTGAGAGTGGGCACCCTTGTCTTGTTCCTGATTTCAGGGGAAATGCTTTCAATTTTTCACCATTGAGGGTGATGCTTGCTGTGGGTTTGTCATATATAGCTTTTATTATGTTGAGGTACGTTCCTTCTATTCCTGCTTTTTGGAGAGTTTTAATCATAAATGAGTGTTGAATTTTGTCAAAGGCTTTCTCTGCATCTATTGAGATAATCATATGGTTTTTATCTTTCAATTTGTTAATGTGTATTACATTGATTGATTTGCGGATATTGAAGAATCCTTGCATTCCTGGGATAAAGCCCACTTGGTCGTGGTGTATGATTTTTTTAATATGTTGTTGGATTCTGTTTGCTAGAATTTTGTTAAGGATTTTTGCATCTATGTTCATCAGTGATATTGGCCTGTAGTTTTCTTTTTTTGTGGCATCTTTGTCAGGTTTTGGAATTAGGGTGATGGTGGCCTCATAGAATGAGTTTGGAAGTTTACCTTCTTCTGCAATTTTCTGGAAGAGTTTGAGTAAGGTAGGTGTTAGCTCTTCTCTAAATTTTTGGTAGAATTCAGCTGTGAAGACATCTGGTCCTGGGCTTTTGTTTGCTGGAAGATTTTTGATTACAGTTTCGATTTCCTTGCCTGTGATGGGTCTGTTAAGATCTTCTATTTCTTCCTGGTTCAGTTTTGGAAAGTTATACTTTTCTAAGAATTTGTCCATTTCATCCAAGTTGTCCATTTTATTGGCATAGAGCTGCTGGTAGTAGTCTCTTATGATCCTTTGTATTTCAGTGTTGTCTGTTGTGATCTCTCCATTTTCATTTCTAATTTTGTTAATTTGGTTCTTCTCTCTTTGTTTCTTAATGAGTCTTGCTAATGGCTTGTCAATTTTGTTTATTTTTTCAAAAAACCAGCTTTTAGCTTTGTTGATTTTTGCTATGGTCTCTTTAGTTTCTTTTGCATTTATTTCTGCCCTGATTTTTAAGATTTCTTTCCTTCTGCTAACCCTGGGGTTCTTCATTTCTTCCTTCTCTAGTTGCTTTAGGTGTAGAGTTAGGTTATTTATTTGGTTTTTTTCTTGTTTCTTGATGTAAGCCTGTAATGCTATGAACCTTCCCCTTAGCACTGCTTTTACAGTGTCCCATAGGTTTTGGGTTGTTGTGTTTTCATTTTCATTCATTTCTATACATATTTTGATTTCTTTTTTGATTTCTTCTATGATTTGTTGGTTATTCAGAAGCGTGTTATTTAGCCTCCATATGTTTGAATTTTTAACAAATTTTTTCCTGTAATTGAGATCTAATCTTACTGCACTGTGGTCAGAAAAGATGACTGGAATGATTTCAATTTTTTTGAATTTTCCAAGACCAGATTTATGGCCCAGGATGTGATCTATTCTGGAGAAGGTTCCGTGTGCACTTGAGAAAAAGGTGAAGTTGATTGTTTTGGGGTGAAATGTCCTATAGATATCAATTAGGTCTAGCTGGTCCATTGTGTCACTTAAGGTTTGTGTTTCCTTGTTAACTTTCTATTTAGTTGATCTAGGTCCATAGTTGTGAGTGGGGTATTAAAGTCTCCCACTATTATTGTGTTACTATTAATTTCCTCTTTCATACTCGTTAGTGTTTGCCGTACATATTGCGGTGCTCCTATGTTGGGTGCATATATATTTATAATTGTTATATCTTCTTCTTGGATTGATCCTTTGATCATTATATAGTGTCCTTCTTTGTCTCTTTTCACATCCTTTATTTGAAAGTCTATTTTATCTGATATGAGTATTGCGACTCCTGCTTTCTTTTGGTCTCCGTTTGCATGAAATATTTTTTTCCAGCCCTTCACTTTTAGTCTGTATGTGTCTCTTGCTTTGAGGTGGGTCTCTTGTAGACAGCATATATAGGGGTCTTGTTTTTGTATCCATTCAGCCAATCTTTGTCTTTTGGTTGGGGCATTCAACCCATTTACATTTAGGGTAATTATTGATAGGTGTGGTCCCGTTGCCATTTACTTTGTTGTTTTGGGTTCACGTTTATACAACCTTTCTGCATTTCCTGTCTAGAGAAAATCCTTTAGCATTTGTTGAAGAGCTGGTTTGGTGGTGCTGAATTCTCTCAGCTTTTGCTTATCTGTAAAGCTTTTGAATTCTCCTTCATATCTGAATGAGATACTTGCTGGATACAGTAATCTAGGTTGTAGGTTATTCTCTTTCATTACTTTCAGTACGTCCTGCCATTCCCTTCTGGCCTGGAGGGTTTCTATTGATAGATCAGCTGTTATCCTTATGGGGATCCCTTTGTGTGTTATTTGTTGTTTCTCCCTTGTTGCTTTTAATATTTGTTCTTTGTGTTTGATCTTTGTTAATTTGATTAATATGTGTCTTGGGGTGTTTCGCCTTGGGTTTATCCTGTTTGGGACTCTCTGGGCTTCTTGGATTTGGGTGGCTATTTCCTTCCCCATTTTAGGGAAGTTTTCAGCTATTATCTCCTCGAGTATTTTCTCATGGCCTTTCTTTTTGTCTTCTTCTTCTGGAACTCCTATGATTCGAATGTTGGGGCATTTCACATTGTCCCAGAGGTCCCTGAGGTTGTCCTCATTTCTTTTGATCCTTTTTTCCTCTCTGCTTCATTTATTTCCACCATTTTATCTTCTATCTCACTTATCCTATCTTCTGCTTCCGTTATTCTACTCTTGGTTCCCTCCAAAGTGTTTTTGATCTCATTCATTGCATTATTCATTTTTAATTGACTCTTTTTTATTTCTTCTAGGTCTTTATTAAACATTTCTTGTATCTTTTCAATCTTTGTCTCCAGGCTATTTATCTGTAACTCCATTTTGTTTTCAAGATTTTGGATCATTTTTATTATCATTATTCTAAATTCTTTTTCAGGTAGATTCCCTATCTCCTCCTCTTTTGTTTGACTTGGTGGGCATTTTTCATGTTCCTTTACCTGTTGGGTATTTCTTTGCCTTTTCATCTTGTTTAGATTGCTGTGTCTGGAGTGGGCTTTCTGTATTCTGGAGGTCTGTGGTTCCTTTTTATTGTGGAGGATTTACCCCATGGGTGGGGTTAGACGATTGGCTTGTCAAGGTTTCCTGGTTAGGGAAGCTTGCGTCAGTGTACTAGTGCGTGCAATTTGATTTCTTCTCTTTGGAGAGCAATGGAGTGCCCAGTAATGAGTTTTGAGATGGGTCTATGTGTTAGGTGTGTCCTTGGGCAGCCTGTATGTTGACGTTCACGGCTATGTTCCTGCGTTGCTGGAGAATTTGCGTGGTATGTCTTGCTCTAAAACTTATTGGCTCTTGGGTGGTGGTTGGTTTCAGTGTAGGTATGGAGGCTTTTGGACAGTCACTTATTACTTAAAGTTCCATGTAGTCAGGAGTTTTCTGGTGTTCTCAGGTTTTGGGCTTAAGTCTCCTGCCTCTGGATTTCAGTTTTATTCTTCCTGTAGTCTCAGGACTTCTCCAACTATACAGCACTGATAAGAAAACTTCTAGGTTAATGGCGAAAAGATTCTCCCCCGTTAGTGACACCCAGAGAGGTTCACAGAGTTACATGAAGAAGAGGAGAGGGAGGAGGGAGATAGAGATGAGCAGGAGAAGAAAAAGGGGGACTCAAGAGGAGAGAGACAGATCTACGCAGCTGTCTGTTCCGAGTGTTCTCCGTAGCCCAGTCACCTACAAAGATTCACAGAATTGGATTGGGAAGAGAAGGGGAAAGGAGGAAATAGAGGTGTTCTGAGGTAGAAAACAGAGAGTCAAGATTGGGAGAGAATAATCTTCGGTTTAAAAATAGGGCTTCTCTTCTTTTTTTTTTTTTTTTTTTAAGGTTATAGTGTATTGGAAATGAAAATCAAGGAGTAGTAGAGGAGTACTAGAGGACTTTAAAAGAAATAAGAGAAAAAGAAAAATAGAAAATAGAAGAGAAAAAGGAAAGAAAAAAAAGAAGAAGAAGAAGAAGAAGAAGAAGCAGAAAAAAGGAAAAAGAAAAAAAGAAAGAAAAAAAAATTTTTTTCCCCTAATTAAAAAAATCGTAAAAATCTATGGAAATGAAAGTTAAGGAGTAATGGGGGAGTAATAGGGGATTTTAAAGGAAAATAAAAGAGAAAAAAGAAAAAAAAATAATTAAAAAAAGAAAAAATTAAAAAAAAAAAAGAGAAAAAAGTAAAATTATATCTAGGAGTTTCTCTGGAGCTGTTGCGGTCAGTGTGGGTTTGGCTCAGTTTCAGATAGCTCCTCATTCCAGCTTACACTTCTCGATATCTACAGGCCCCTTCCAGTGTAGTCGGTGTTTTCTAGAGGGATTTTAATCTGTTGTACCAGTCCCTTCTGAGGCGGTTCCCTTTGTTTATTTGGCTTCTGTTGGCAGGTCTCTTCAGAGCCTCATTTCCGCCCTGACACAGGCGGGCGGAGGTGGACTCTTATTCAGGTAGCTAGTTCCGTCGCTCTGCGGGGCAGGGAGGGGCTTGCGCCGCGGGGACGGGCTGGCGCTGCCGGGAGGGGCTGACGCCGCTTTCTCCGTCTGCGCTGCTCAGGTTCCCGGCTGTTCTATATGGAGCGCGCCCCGCGCTGCGCGAGGTTCCAGCCCTCGGGTGTTCCACAAAAGCGCGGAACGAAAAGCTGCGCCTGCTCTCTGTGCCTTCCCCGTCAGAGCGGTCCAGGCAGCCAGGGGCTTGGTGGGCACACTCTCCCCGGGTGTGGCGCGCCCACTCCCTTCCACGGACCCAGTCTCAGTTTCCTCTGGCGCCAGTCGGGTGCCTGCGCCTTCTGCCCTCCGCGTCCCCAGCCCCAGTCCCCGCCCGCGCCGGTCGGGTGCCTGCGCCCTGTGTCTCGCCGCGACCTTCCCCTCCCCCCTGCCTCCTGCCTCCTGCGGGGCTGGGCCGGTCCGCAGCCTGCGAGCTCTTCTCTGGATTTTCTCAGTCTCTTTGTTCTGCGAACGGCCGGCAGTGTGTTTGGGCCGGTTAATTTACTCTCTCTCCTTTGGTCTCCCACAGTTCAAGTTGGCAACTCACAGAAGCTCCCTCCGATTGCCCTCAGGGCACTCAGGCCCGGACCCTACCCCAAGCAATGCCGCCTAAGATTCCCTTCCCGGGACGGGTCTCCGTCCTTAGCTCTTTTGTCTCACTTTTAATCTTTTATATTTTGTCCTACCTCCTTTCGAAGATAATGGGCTGCTTTTCTGGGCGCCTGATGACCTCAGCTAGTGATCAGAGGTTGTTTTGCAAAGTTTGCTCTGCGTTCAGTTATTCTTTTGATGAATTTGTAGGAGAGAAAGTGGTCTCCCCGTCCTACTCCTCCGCCATCTTGGCTCCTCCCCCATTCTTTTTTAAAATAGCCCTTAATTTAAAGATTGTTGGCTAAACATTCAAAGGATTTCAGTTCTTCAGTTATTCACCAGGAATAAAAAAAGATCATGCCTATAGAAACAGCGGCAGCTGCATAGTAACTGTTGTTTGGTTGAAGGTGGAAGTCCAAATGTCATCAATTGTATGATATTTTTCTACATATTAAATATAAAAAAATAAAATAGTGTGTTCAATTTCATCCAATAGAGTCTCTGCAAAGCTCTTAGAAGATAATGCAATACCAAAGTGTTTGATAAATAAAATCTACAAAAAGGGAGAAAGTTAGCCTGTCTACTTAAGCTTCATTTTATCATGAATTATCTGTGTTCTTCCTTAAGACATCGATCTTTTCGTCCATGAGACAGGTACAGTCTGGGTTGTATTGATCGCAGGTGACAGCACCTGGCTGAGTGGAAGGTCACGTGTAGAATGTTATGTTTGTGTCAGTTCAGCCAATCGGAGTCTAAGTGTTGAAGGGTCAAACCTAGAAAAAGAAAGGGGTACGGATGGTTCAAGATCAGGGTCTCTCGGAGAGGGGCAGGTCAAACCAGCAGAGTTCCTCAAAAAAGTAAAAGCAAAAGACCTATAAAAACTGTTTAGGCCACAGATGTAACCTGCTGAGGGTGAGAACAAATAAAAACCCTTGATCTGAAAAGAGAGGAAACAGCAAAGACAGCAGCAAAGACAGCATATCCTTGAGTTGGTGGTTCGGATGGAGGGCTCCTGGGAAGCTTGAGTCAAAGCCTGACCTATGAGGATCTGACCACCAAAGTCCAGGAAGAGCCACTGCGATGTGAGGTCCTGGGGCCCCTGTGTCCGTCGAATCTGGATTCCAGAGATCTTCCCTCGAGAGATAATCCACCGGCCTCAGCTTTCCGGTTCCTCCTTATTTTTGTTCAGCCTCCCTGCACCTGAAGCCCAGAACCCATCAGAACCTAGAGAAGGACCCCAGCACTGGGGAGAAATCAGCCCTCCCCTCTCCTATCCCACCTTCCACGATTACAAATGATTCTGCAAGCTGAAAAGGATTTTGCCGGCCTCACTTACAGTGATTGTACAACAGCTGTATAATCGATGTTGCTGAAGACCCGCGCGTGGCTCACAGTGTAGCATAAAGGTCCACAGTGAGCCGCAAATGTGAATAAGAATGGCCCGGCCTGCATAGTAATTGGTATTATTATTGGAGTGAATGGGAAAGCCACATATGGATGGATGGGTGGGGCTGTGACTGGGTGCAGCGTGTATTTTCTCTTCTCTGTGTTCTCTCAAACAACCAGCCAGAGCGGGGCTGAAGCCACAGAGGCACCAGGTGGGATGTCATGAAGAGGGTGAGGCTGACTACCCAGGACTCAGTCGCCTAGCCTTTCCTCTCTGTTTGAGCCCACGTCCATGAATTGCAATACAGCGTGTGGCATGAGTTTTCTCCTCCCTGAAAAAGACTCTGTTACAAAAGGGTAGACGGATAGACGCGGGTGAAGGGGGCGGGCTGATGGGGAGACAGGGAAGAGAAACACTTCAGGTTAATTGGAGCTGAGAATATAAAATACTCGTCTTAAAGTGTGTGCTTCAGTTATGAGCAGGAAAGTGTCACGATCATAATGTTTTCTGTGTGGGATTCAACACAGCATGGGTGTTTTAAAACAAGCGGTAATCATTTCTCATGGAGAAATTACAAGCTGCAGCTCCGGGCTCAGGACAAGCGCCTGGGAGACTCCTGTCCCCTTTCTCCGGGGACACACCAGGAGACATGCATGGTAGTTAGTGGCTGAGTCCCTTGAACCAAATGGTAGAGTTAGTGACGGAGAGAATTGTACAGTTTAATTCAATCAGTGCTTTATTCATTCAGAAAGAAATGACACAGAATTCTTCCAGAATTCTGACAAGTAGAAGAGAAGGAATTTTGGTTTGGAGAAGCAAACTGCCTGGCTTCTAAAGAGACTGCAAAGCAAACTGGTCAACTTTGCAATAGGGAAATTAACACAATACAGTTACAGTGATTCCTTTGACGAAGCTGGCTGTGTTGTGTATTTCCCTTAAAGAGGAGACCTTCTGAGCCTGATGCAAAAACACCTCTGCCCTGCAAGCACTTTGCTCTGCCTGCTCTCATCCTGGGTGCATTCTTGTGGCATCAACGTCGCGGCAAGTTCTCTATTTAAAGATTCCTTTCTACCAGCAATGATTTCTCTAAAGTAATGAACAATGCACTGCACAACACTAAGTTAAAAATTCTTAGAAATAAATGCAGAGGCATTAGTCACAATTATCCACACAGTTCTTCAAAATGGTAGCACATGAGAAGAAAAGGGGTTCCTCTCACCCTTTTTCTGAAGACCATCTTTGTTTACTTCATTCTCAAGTATTAAGAGATTTCAGGAAGCATTTGCATAGGATAACTAACATATACCACATCATTTGCACGTCTGCAAGTACACGTGAGTAACCGTAATTACACGTGACACCAATTACTCTATTACTTTGTATTAAATTATAATGGAAAATTCCACTAGAGAATTGAAGCCTAATTGCATCTTAATTTGCATAATTTTGCATATTAATTACATCTCAGATGAATAATAAATTTCAGCAGATTTTTAATTTATGCATAGACACAAAAACAAGTGGAGAAATAATTTAGAAAAAAAAATACCAGCAACTATTACTTAGGGCATTCAACTAATTTTGCTTAGTTTAGCAAAACAAAACTTGGTTTGTTTAATATAGCATCTTTAGGCTGATTGCTGTTTATTGCACAGTATGTCAGTCTTGAAACATAGGTGCAGACATGGCTTTTCTTAATAAAATAAAGTGTTCAATTATAGCATTTTAAGTTTGGAATTTTATATTTTGATAAAACTGTCTCCAACAATCATTTAGTTGAAAATATTTTTAATTGTTATACATTTTTATTGAGGCTTAATTTCTGTGTTATTTATTTTAAATGCAAAATATGACCAAAAATAGACCATAAAAATATCCTGGTGAAGGAGATCACTAATAAAAAGATGTCAAATGCTTTCTAATTTTGAGTCTACTATGAAGTCACCCAAGATTGTTTTAGTGATTTTGCATGAATGGTTCAGAAGGAGAAATTCCCTACATTTTTGTTTTGCAGAGAAAAACAATTCATAGGACTAGCTTTTAAAGATTACTATTATTTTCTAGCTGTTTTCTCTATTTTTCTTGCCTGCATGGTAAACAGAAGCAAATCTTGCCTGCTAGAGACCTTGGTTTTAAATTTAGTCACCCTTGCTTTGGATTTATCAAACAAACAGAAGGTTTATTTCTCTGAGATAATTAATGCATTTTGGTCACATAGCTGTATCTAGGTTGACAGTCAAAAAAAGCAACACCAAGTCTTCCTCAAATGACAGCATGTAACTTAAAATTCATTTCTTCCATCTCTTGCCTAAACCCAAGCCTCAGAGCTTCCTGCCTGCTGCCACTGTTGGATGAAGGGGAAAGCGAGCTCTGCCTCCATTGAAGCCTAATACTGTGATCATTTACCAAATGATACAAAAGCAGAGAATGACGACGTCCTAATAAATCAGGGATCTGTCAAGATTAATAATCTCAGCCGTCATCTGTTTTCCTATGAAGGTCCTACTGGCATCAAATATTTTCCAGTTCATTCTATAGCTTCTCAGGGCAGAAACTGGACTTGTGCCCGCCTGGAGCTGGGCGACCTCCGGGAGACCATTCTATATGCCTGTTATATAAATCTGGAGTCCACAACTGTGCTGGTTCAGAGAGCTGGAAGCAGGAATTCTTTGCATGCGCCCTCCTCCAGCTACTGATCCCTGCTCTTATTTGCTATCTGATGGACGGCACTTGGAGCTAAGGGTTTGGATTTGTCTTTGCTACCTTATATTTCAGTATTTTCTGTTTACCTTCAGAAAAGTTTGCCTTGTTCTTAGACAAACCGAGACCAGTGAAAAAAATAGAAGGCATGCCAGTGCCTCCTGTATCACGTGAATTTCTATCGACTCAACTCCCTCCTCTGCTTCTGCTAACCAAGTTACAGTCCTACGAACGCCTTTGACGATCTGAATGTCTAAAACCTGAAATACTTCAGCTGTCAAAAATAGAACTGCATCGATGATTGCGTCCGTTCCTTTACTTTTTTGTTCAACCCTTTTGACCAGGTTACATTCAAGAGAGCTTTGAGCTGGACCAATTCCTCCAAAGACCCAATCCTCCCAACATTTAAGCAATGGTTCCCTCTTGTGGCCAAGCCTGAGTACTGCGGTCTGAGAAAGGCGGGCTGGGGAGAGGGACTAAAAATCTCCTAGGATATTAAATTGTGAAACACAGCATTCATCTACTTGCAGATCGTATTTGGAGGTCTTCTCAGGTCTCCCGGCCTTTCTTACCTGTTTCCAGCCAGGTGCAAGTTTTGGAATTTATGGAGAGAAGAGCAAGCAACTTGGTGCTGATTACTGGCAGTATTAGGACAAAAAACAAATAACAAAACAGGAAAACACTCATCACCACGTCTTTGGGGTGTAGGGGCTTCCCTGGTGGCTCAGACAGTAAAGTGCCTGCCTACAATGCGGGAGACCTGGGTTCAATCCCCGGGTCGGGAAGATCCCCTGGAGAAGGAAATGGCAACCCACTCCAGTATCCTTGCCTGGAAAATCCCATGGACGGAGGAGCCTGGTAGGCTACAGTCCATGGCGTCACAAAGAGTCGGACACGACTGAGCAACTTCACTTCATCCATATTTTAGGACAGTTTTCAAGATAATAATATGGGTATCGGAAAAAAGAGCTTAGGCTTTCACTGAAGGCTTTGGAAATTTATTTATGTATTATTTTTATTATTTATTCCTATTCATTATCTCCTGAGGGAACCTTATTGCAAGTGCAGACATAAATCTAGATTCTACTTGTTCTTTCAGGCGTTTTATCCTCAAAGTTCACCTGAAAGTGGGAGGGTGGCGGGAATCTTAACACTTAGCCAGTTACTCAAAGATGGTCCTTCCCAGCACCTTTGATAGAAGCTCTCAAAGATGTATTTTGAGTCAGATTTCCCCAGAGGCCACCATCTTACACTCTCCAGACTGTGATACCGCGCATTCTTCGCTTTCCGTCCGTGTTAGGGTGTGCTCAGGACGGCACAGCCAAGAGCTGTCCCTTAAGTAGCTTTCTTCCTTTGGATCGTGTTTCATGTAAAAGTGAAGTGTTGTCGGTAACAGAGATGAGGGCTTGCCCCTGTGGTCACGTGAGAGTCAGTCCCCGGGAGGAACTGCCGCCGTCCACGCAAGGCTCACGCAGTGATGCAGAACCCTTCTGAAAAATCCTGTCCTGCAAAGGCCGCCCTTCCGTCCCACCCGGAGGATCCTGCGTAAAGAGGGAGAGCGTTGGCATCTGTCGAGCCATTTCCAAGCCGCAGCCCTTCTTCCTCGCCACAGAGGTTATTTATTTAGAAGTTTCAACAAGGGAACTGAGGCTCAGGATGAAAATGGGTCCTGTTTGGGGTTGGAAGAGAGCTTGTTTCCTGGAAGCCAAGGCCTAGAGATCCTAGAATCACTAACGCCGTGACTCTCCTGATTCGGTGAACTCAGCGCCTTCCCATCGCCACGCCAGCCCCGGCTCAGCCACCGGATTATAAAGTCTCTGCCCTTCCCCAATGGGAGGGGAGCTTGGGGGAGAAAGGATGCTGAGGATTGTGGCTGAGTCTCTCTGCTGCGCGCCTGAAGCTACACAGTATTTTAATTGGCTATACTCTAATATAAAATAACAAGTTGAAAAAGAAGAAGAAGAAGAAAGATTTTTTTTTAAAGTCTCTTCCCTTCATTGCCAAGGCAGCAAGGACCCCTGGCTGTCTCACGGGTCTCACCAGCCGGACGGCATCTGAGCTGCACGGGCAGTGAATTTTTAGTTCTCCGTCTGCGCGGGAGTCATACAAGAACTCACCTCACAGAGGAAGCTTATGCATTCAGGAAACAAGACGAGCATCCGCTTAATGTTTAGCTCCAGGTCCAAAATGGGGAAAAAAAAAAAAAAAAAGACTTTCTTCCAATAGTGAACTTTCAGAAAGACAACAGTTTCCGACGGTGGCTCTGTGCTCCCCTCCTAGATTCCCTGGGGCTGGAGGTGCCCCTTGGCCACACCCTTTGTCACGGCCCCAGCTTCAGTGTGAGTTCCCGCGGGGGCGGGGGGGGGGGGGGGGGGGAGGGGAGGGTGGCTGGTGCCCAAACAGCCGCCCAGGCTCACTTGCCATGGAGTTTCTTTCTGCCTATGATGCAAAACTAAATGAAATATCACGACACGCTCCTTCTTACAAGTGCAAAATTATTACATCTAGTAGATATGTGTTTTCTGTATTATATAATAAATTAGTAATATTATATAGGGGCTTCCCTGGTGGCTCGACAGTAAAAGAATCTGCCTGCAAAGCAGGAGCCAAAGGAGACACAGTTTCCATCCCTAGATCCGGAAGATCCCTTGGAGGAGGGCATGGCAACCCACTCCAGTGTTCTTGCCTGGAGAATCCCATGGACAGAGGAGCCAGGAGGGCCACAGTCCATGGAGTCAGAAAGAGTCAGACATGACTGAAGCGACTTAGAATATTACATGTAATATTATGTATAATAATGAATCACCGTCAGCTGTTTTCTACAGCATGTGTTCCCTCGAACCCTTATTCTCTCCCGGTACTTGCTCACCCTCTGTCTCTGTCTCTCTGAGATTAGCAGGGTAATCCATTAACACGGAAAAAAATACAAAATCAAAATCCATCCGCCTCTTCACCTTCCTTATCTGAGCACAGAGGCCCTTGGAAGTTTGCAAAACAAATAAGGAAATAGGGAACTATAACCCAGAAGAACCCAGAGTTTAGATTGAAAAGTCCAGGAAAATGGCAAACAAAATATCCCAGTTTGGGGGCTAAAATATATTTTATGTTTTTTTATTTTATCCAAGAATTTTTAAAAACCTAAACTAAAAATCGTCATATATTCTAACCATCATTTATAAAAGAAGAGATAGCTTAACCGCAAGTGAATAAGGAGGACATAGTCTCCAGAAGTAAAAAGGACATCCCCTTGTGTTGGCTATACCTACCTTTAGAAAGCATCACTCCCCATTTTCTTTCTCTGTGCTATCATCAATTAGATCAGTTAAACTTCAGCCTACAGCAGAGCTAGTCACAGACCAGCATCTGGGACTCACTGTCTCTCCCACCTGGTCCCTTGGGGCTCTGATCAGAGGCCATCTCTTCTGAGAGATGCCCTTCATTCCCCAATTCACGGTGAAAGTGCAGGTGAAAGTGTTAGTCACTCAGCGGTGTCTGACTCTTTGACTGACTCTTTGACTCTGACTTTATGCCATCAGGCTCCTCTGTCAATGGAATTTCCCAGGCAAGATTACCCTGCCAGGCTCCTCTGTCCATAGGATTCTCCAGGCAAGAATACTGAAGTGGGTTTCCATTTCCCTTCTCTGGGGATCTTCCTGACCCAGGGATTGAACCCAGGTCTCCTGACGCAGGCAGATTCTTTACTGTCTGAGCCACCTGGGGGCTCTGCATCTAAGTCCTCGCCATTGTTTTATTTTCATCATTTTCTTTTGAAATTGATGTTTAGCTTACCTCCATCTCCAGATGGCTAACTCCTTGAGGTCAGGAATTCTTATAACCTAAGCATTTTTTACAAAACACTCCATAAATTTCAATTGGTCACACAAACCCAGTGTAAAATTAAATGGAATGCATCATGCAAGAGTCGATATTTTCCTCCTAAAGACTAACAGCTTCTTATGTGTGCTCAATTACTTGGTTGTGTCCGACTCTTTGGCAACCCGATGAAACATAATCCACCAGCCTCCTTGTCCATGGAATTTTCCAGACAAGAAGACCGGAGTGGGTTGCCATTTTCTACTTCAGGGGATCTTCCTGAACCAAGGATCAAACCCACGTCTCTTGTGTCTCCTGCATTTGTAGGTGGATTAGAAATGTTAGGGGATAGCTCACTACACCTGCTAGCAATGAGGACCAGCACCCAAGACATAAATTTCTCAGCTTCTTCTTTCCTTTTTCAATTTCCAAATCATGACATCACCATGTATACCCATATATGGTGAGACATATATGGTAGGATACATAGATATCTGTATAGATATGCATGAAGCAGGAAATGGCAACCCACTCCAGGATTCTTGCCTGGAAAATCCCATGGACAGAGGAGCCTGGCGGGCTACAGTCCATGGGATCACAGAGTCCAACACGACTTGGTGACTAAACCACCACCACCATATAGATATGCATGTATCTATGTATTTATTATGAGCTTCCCAGGTGGCGCTAGTGGTGAAGAACCTGCCTGCCAATGCAGGAGATGTGAGAGATGCGGGTTCGACCCCTGGATCAGGAAGATCCCCTGGAGGAGGGCATGGCCACCCACTCCAATATCCTTGCCTGGAGAATCCTCATGGACAGAGGAGCTTGGCAGGGTATATTTCTCTTGGAAATTCCTTGGGCAGAGAAGCCTGGTGGGCTACAGTCCAAAGGGTTGCAAAGAGTCAGACACAGCTGAAGAAGCTTAGCACGCACGCATGCTTATATCGATTATATTATATATATACACATGCTTATATCGATTACATTATATATATAGAGAGAGATCAAAAAATGTCTGGAACTTGCTCTAGTTAAGACCACAGTCTGTGGCTCAGAAATAGGGAGGAAATGTCTACTTCTTCCTAGTCTTGTTCTCGGCCAACCACTACTATTATTTTCCAGATTGTCTTTGGTGACCTTGTTCCTGATGCTAGGCTTCAGGGGCCCATGGGTCCCACGCGCTGGTAGTTCTTAGGGTTAGAAAGCCTGTTGGAAGCGCTCCACCTCAGTCTTCCAGAAGATGAAACTGAGACTCAAAGAGCAGAGGAAGCCAGAGATCTGACTTCCCGTGGGTGCTTTTCCCCTCAAATATAGGGAAGTCACGTGGCAGTTTGCACTTTTTAAAAGAAAAAATTAGAGGTAATCTAATTATTTTCATATCACATCAAGAAAGGAAGAAGGGAAGGCAGAACAAGCTGCCCAAACCAGCCAGGTGAACTCTAGAGAAATCCGGTTTTCACCAGTCAGAGCCTTGGGAGCCAGATCTGGACCCAGCGGAGACTAGAGGATGGATCCGTCCTTGGCAGAGACTGCTTTTTGGGTGAGTAAGCCGCCCACTAGCCTTTTTTTCCCCTCCCATCTTCTAGATAAAAATGAGTGTTTAAAAACTGTGCTAAAATTTTCAAAAACACCTTAAAAAGATTCCATTACTTAAAGTGATTTGGATAATTGTGTTCAATGGTAGCCATTATTTAAAAATATAATTAGTTGCTGAACTCGGAGAAGGAGGGAAATTTCTGCAGGTGTTTCTCATTATTTGCTATGCATACAAAATATCTGCATAAATTACCATTATTATTCCAATGTATACTAAGAGACAATAAAGCATTAGCAAGCAAAGAAGAACGCTGTTGACCCACAGACTGAGAGAGAGGCCTGGATCGGCGGTAATCGTGTGCTGGCCTTCAGAGCTATTGCCGCACATGTGCGACCGCATTCAGGATTGAAAGAAACAATTTTGCACCTGTAACAATATTACATATGGAACATAACTCCATCAGACAGATATTGAACATGGAGGAGGGGCGGGGAGAAGCAAGCTCCAAACAATGTGGAGAGGAGCAGTGTATGCGCTAATTGTTTGAAAAGGTTTACACATTTTACACATGCTGTAGGTGGGTGTTTGGGATATTTCTTTGAGTCGAAAACCGCCTTAGAACACACAGATGAGGTGGGTTTCTTTTTTTTTTAAGTTTGTGGTGCATTGCACATTTTCTTTTATGATATTTTTAGAGTTCGACAGCAATGTCGTCAGCGCAATCCAGCAGGACATTCTGTGATGGTGGAAATGTTCAGCGTCCAGTACCAGTAGCCAGAAGCCACAGATGACTCCAGGGCACTTAAAATACGGCTGGTGCAACTGAGGAACTGGTCTGTCTACATTTAAACCAGTTTAGATGCAAACAACCACATGAGGTTAGTGGCTGCTGATCTGTACATCCCAGGACAGCTTGATCATCTGAGCGAAAATGCGGATCCTAACCACTAGACCACCCGGGAATTCCCTAACTACGCTCTTTCGTGTACTGACTATATACCATACACGGAGCTAAACACTGTCTCATTTAACAACCCCAACAAGTTACGAGGTCAGCACTGTTACGGCTGAGGAACCTGAGTTCCACAGAAATTTGTACTTGTCTTGAAGTCATCAGACTAACATGGGAGGAAGTCAGGATGTAATTTAGAGTCTGACTTCAGATCTTTCCTTGTGGAGCTCTGGATAAAGAGGCATCAAGAAGCACGCTGTTGAATTCACTCTGCTCATTCACAGTGAATCAGCTTCTGAGGATCCAGAACATTAGGTCAAATGATGACTGGGTGGCTGATATAAGGAAGTTCATACTGACGGCAAATCCAGGGGTCCACCTGATTCATCACGTCAGGAGGGAAGCCCAGAAGAGCCGAGTTCAAATGTGCCAGTCAGTGGTTATTGAGCCTAGAACCAAGGCACTGAGACACACTGGATGTGTCTCAGTTTACACTGAGGGCCCTGGATGGCATGGCATGCGGCAGACATGCGTAAAACGGGGCCTATGCCTCCTCCATGGAAGTCTGACGCATCGACCAGTGGGCAGACCCAAAGGACGTGTAGGGGCCTGATCTTTTGCTGACATTGTTTTCCATTGTACAAATGGAAAACAGGAACTGCAAAACGAAAGCAAATCTCTCACCCGTTTTACCCATAATCCTGCTTTTCATGTGTCATCCTTGTTTCTTAGAAGTGATCTTTCACAAATGCACCCCAGCCCCTCATAGTCCAAAAATTCACAAATGTCCTCATGCTTCAGGCTCATCCAAGAAAGGGATAACGCTAAGAGGTTAGTCAAGGGAAGGAGGAAGGCAGAAAACTATTCAGCTTATTTTTGTCGCTCTCACACTGTAGGGCGTACTGACGAAAACCACGGTGGGGTCTTGCTACCATGGCCTTTGCAATATTCTAAGAATTCATGTAGTCTTCTTGAGAGTTTGTCACATATATGCATCTTTTGATTAAGGGGCCCAGAGAGGTCCAGAACATAAAAGAAAACCGTTTTCTCCTAACTGTGTATTAGGCACTTTGTACACTTAAAATAAGTGAAATTGCCTCCATTTAACTGCACAGACGTTAAGTAACTTTCCCCCAAATCCCATGGCAAGTAAGCTAGAAAGCCAGGATTTGAATGCAAAGCTACTAAGTTCCTAAAATTGCCACTCTCTTTACTTCTGTGACCTGCTCCTCCTTGGCATACAGTAAGGTTTGTGACCCAGGCTTGAATCATGAGTATAACACAGCCTCACATATGCTGGTCAGCATAGCCAGAGGCTTCAAAGACGCAAACCAGTTCATCGGTCTTGCCTGATGACTTGTCTGAAAATCCTTGCAAATTCTGACCCTTCCAACCAAATGAGCCTCCACACTCTGTATGCCTCCATCACTGCCTTCTGTCATCTCCCAGAAAACTTCCCAAAGGTTCAATTTTTCACGATAATTTTGCAGCTCACATGTCCCAACTTCCTCTTAAGAACCGAGTTGATGACCCATCCGTGGACGGCCATTGTGTTGCACCTACTGCTCTGCACCATGGTTATTCGTTCAGGCACCTCTACCCTCCACCCTGCGCCCCTGTCGTGTGTTCCAACCCTGCCCCTTTCTGAACCTCCAGTAACCGAGAAAGTGCCTGCCCAATGTGGGCGCTTAAGTATGTCTTGAACTGAACCAAGCAGCAAGTTCTGAGCCAAGTCTAACCAAATCCTAACTAAACCAACATATACCTTCTTTTCACATTGACAATATCATTGAGTGAGCTAGCCACAATGGTGACAGCTTCATAGACGTGTATGCGTGTTCGCTTATCATTGTTGGCTTCTGACTGGTTCCCCACAGGACTGTGAGTGCTTTATGAGAAGCATCTTGTTTATGTCAGTGTTGCACATATGTTAAAAGCACAGATGCGAGTCAATAGCCCAGGTAGTCCCACGCCCACCCCTCTTCACCTTATTAGCCTTGTGATTGAATGGTACCTGAGTCTTAATCTATAATGACTGAGTGTCAACACGGAGCAGTTGGTACCATTGAAAGAAACACGATGCAGGACAGGCCCCTACGGGCCATGAAGGAAGCACCAGATTCAGGCCAAAGCGGAGCGAGGGGGTAAACCTCAATCAGAGCTTTTATCTGGGTTTCTGTGGAAACGGCAAGGCAGCACAGCATGAATATTTTAGAATTGGCTCACTTGGGCTTCCCCAGTGACTCAGTGGTAAAGAATCCACCTGAAATGTGGGAGACACAGGAGACATGGGTTTGATCCCTGGGTCGGTAAGATCCCCTGGAGGCGGGCACGGCAACCCACTCCAGTGTTCTTGCCTGGAGAACCCCATGGACGGAGGAGCCTGGTGGGCTACAGTCCATAGGGTCGCAGAGTCGGACACAACTGAGTGACTTTCTCTTCGCTTCATGACAAACCCACTCCTGGCTGAGTGAGGCCTTTTCTCTCTCTGAAAATCGGCTACCCGGAGGAGGGGAGGCAAGAGTTTTAAGATGTCAAAACGTCATAAGATATAGAAAATAAAAACATGGTGAATACATGTTTTACTTCCCTCATTTGTCAAATGAGGATAGCATAATTATACAATTACAGCATCATACAGTTATAGTAACCATACACTGCACAGTATGCAAAATATAGGAAGCACGGTGTAGAAATGAGCGATAGCATTAGACACTACACCAGCTCTCACAGTGCCTCCCAGAGTAAGAAGTGCCCCAAAAAGGCATGAATGGGTGAACGAGTGAAGAAGTTCCCATGAGGATTCTTCTTAATGTTAGGCAAGCGATATTCTCCCTGTCTGAGATGCAGAAGGTGAATCCGTGGATAAAACGGCAGCAGAGAAGAAAGATGAAGCCCACGGCAGGGATGAGGCTCCCAGTGACGAGAGGCTTCACTGCCGCTTTCTGAGCCTGCCCCCTGCAGTCCATCAATCTCTGTCTCAATATTTAAGGCAGGCATTTGTCTTTCAGCCTTCTTTTGGCAGCTCCGCAGTCCTCCCATGAAACGTAATCTCCCCCATCCATAACCCAGTGAAGTTTACTTGGACGTGGTGCGGCTACCCTCAGTCCCATTTTAAAAGAAAAAATTTGCATCTTCAGACATCAGCAGCATGAGACAACCTAAGAAATAAGTGTGCATTAGGCTTCTAAACAGACTTTTCCCTTATTATCTGTATATAGCATCTGTCTAATGGAAAATGAAGCAACAACATCCATCTCTTTCAACTGCCATTAAAATTCAGTGGAATCCAATGAGCTCTCCTTGTTACACGCGTAGGATCTGGTGCCATTCACCGCTTCTAATGAACCTGAATCTTTAGCGGCTTAGGCATTTAGAGTTGGGGGACTGGATGGTATGTAATCTACTCCCCGGATTTCCAAAGAAGAAAACGGAATCCAGCTCGCATCTGCCATCTCTTGTCAACAATCCTGGAAAAAGGACTCATTTGTGTGTGTTTAGGTTACCCAATCAAGTTAAGTTTGCTTAAATCAGTGTTTGGTCAATGAATGCAGACATTTTACTAGCATTAATACAAGAAACTTATTCAATGAACAATGAGGCTTGGAAACATCCATATAAGATCCCTTTGATGCCTGGGAGAAATAATTCACATTAAAACATGGATAAGAAACGAATTCCCTTGTTCATAGTTATAAATAGCTGTATTCAAAACAGCATTGAATAGAGCCTTTGGAGGTCCATATCCACCAACTTCTAGCCACGTGACTTTGTGTGAATTATTTAAAGACTCAGAGGGTCTGTTTTCGTATCTGTAAAATGAAGACATTAAACAAGATGTTTGAATTTTTAGCATCTCCCAGTTTGATGAGAAAGTTTACACTCAAACTTTATGGTGCTAATTACCTTCAGGTCACCATACCGAGTATCAATATCATTTCAGAATACGAGACAATACCAGACTCAGAATAGAATTAAGTAGACCACATGATAACCTCATAAATGTACTTTTTATATACACTTATAATCTTGCTTAATCTTTTGAGGCTATTGAGAAGTCCAATTTAAAAGCAAGTTGAGTTAGAGGTCTTTATATAGCATTCATTCCCGCACACTCAAAATAGGAAATGTTAGCTATTTAATTAGTCAGGTTCATAATTTAGTTTGTAAACTCAGAGACCATATCTGGGTTTTACATAATATTGATTACATGATCAGGGTTCATTAAAGGATAATAATTTAAAAATCACTTTTAGGTGTTAGGTTTTTCTAGCTAATTTCCTTTCCATATGAATGCTTCATATTTTAACATATCATCCTTTTCTCCTACTTATTTATTTATTTTTGCTCTAGAAAACCAGGGAGAATTCATCTAGAATGATGACAAAATTAATGGAAATTTAAATGAAAGTGTAATCTTCTTGGAATTTCATTTTTGATGACATAATAATAGGCTTATAGAGCACCTTTCATCTATGGACCTCTAAGCACTTTACAACATTAGTTAATTCGCACAACAATCCTGTGAGGTTGGCAATTATAATCAGCCCCATTATGTAAATCAGGGAAGTGTAATGCAAGGAGGTGAAGCTCCCCAGGCGATGGGAAGCCAGCAGCAGAGGCACAAGCTTTCATGTCCTCAGCGCTGCACACCCAGAAAGGCTCCTGGAAAGCCTTCCATTTTCCTTGATTGCAACAAAAAGTTCTCTTTCCAAAAGAAACAAAGTCACAAGGAGAGTTTAATTCTGTCACCTCTTCAGTGTTCCACATGGGATATGAAAGAATTTGAAGGATGGGGCAGGAGAGACGGGAACTTCCCTTGCAGTGTGGACAGAACACACTATCGTGAATTTTCCCACCAGAATATGACTATGATACTCATTTACTCATCAGCAATATTCGAAGGAAAAGACATTGACCCAAATGCTAATGTAAGCATTGTTTATCAAAGCAGGAATTCTTTATGGAATACTTGTTGGTAAAAACTTAAGTGTATTGGTTAGCCATTGCTGTGTAACAAAGTACCCTGAAACTCAGGGCCTTCAAAACACACTTGCTCATTTACCTGTGGTTCGGCAGTGGGTTGGTTGCTTAGGTTGCAGTTTGGTTCCACAGGTTGAAGCTGTTCCACAAGCCTCTCCTGTTTAGCTAGCAGCCAGAGCATGGATTTCTCATGGCAAGCATACGCTTAACTACTACGGCATGCTGTCTGCCAATATCCCATGAGCCGTGCACGTTACATGGTGAAGCACAAAGCCAAACTGTGGTGAGGTGCGCGGTGCCCTGCATGTTCAGTTCAGTTCAGTCCAGTCGCTCAGTCGTATCCGACTCTCTGCGACCCCATGAATCACAGCACGCCAGGCCTCCCTGTCCATCACCAACTCCCGGAGTCCACCCAAACCCATGTCCATCGAGTTGGTGATACCATCCAACCATGTCATCCTCTGTCGTCCCCTTCTCCTCCTGCCCTCAACCTTTCCCCAGCGTGAGGGCAGTCCAGTTGTATAGCTAAACCCATCAGTGTGATAGAAAAGTTTATTCCTCCCATGAAGGTGGTAAAAAGTGTGACTAATCTGAGTAAATAACCAAACCTAGCTTTGTACTTATTCTTGTTCTCATTTTACATGTAAGAAAGCAGGTTGCAGGTAGGAAAAGCTTAGGAGTTTGAGTCTATGTACTTCTCCTGACCCCTGCTCTCACGGCTGTTTCTCTTTAAGCAAAAAGTATATCACAGGCTGCTTTCTCATCCCTCAGACCATCCACACAGAGTGACACAGACCCACCTTATCCTCCTCATTGGAGAGAGGTAATGATTTAAATCACAGGGCCATGGACCTCTCCATTCCGGTTACAGCTTAAGCAGGGGTTAAATAGCCCTGTTTGATTTTGTGCCTAGAGCTCCTCATGGGACCAGAAGCCCTGATCCCCCCTCCTCCCTTCATCACTAGTGCATTTAAGCCATTAAACCATCCTGCTGCATTTCAAAGAACGAGGCAGACAGGGCACAGAAAGCACCCTTTAGCTTTAGGATCTATGAATTAATCATTGCAGCGAACTAGATGCAGCGTTCACCTAAGGTCTCAGACCTCCTCAAGATAAATGCTAAACATATCTGACTTCTTCTGTAGAAGCAATGCAAATTACCAACAGTCCCAAGGTCGAGGATCTGGGAAGTGACAAGAAGTTCAAATAAACTATCTCCTGAGGTCAGGCAAGAATGTTCTCGCTGGTGTGACTATCACACATCGCTCACACACACTGTCTCCTGCCAGTCCCGGCAGGGACACCAGGAAGTGTGAGATGGGCTGGTTTCAAATCCCATACTTTTATTGGCTCATCTTTCAGCTCAATTTGCATTCTGCAAAATCATGAACACAAGAAAAGAGAAAGATTGGCAACTTTATTAGTGTATGTCTAGCAGTTTAAAAGGAGCTAATAGTGTGTAATATCTGTGAAAGTGGGAAATGGATAGAAGCTGCAACATTCCAATATTTGCTTTTCAAATTCCATTTTGCAGAGTGCAAGGATTCCCTGGCAGGGCTACAGGAGCAGCTGCAGGAGAAAAAAAAGAGAGGCAGAGGTACAGTGCCCTTGGACTCCCCTCACTCTATTGGAGCAGCTGCATTTTTATCTGCTTTATCAATTGAACTCCATGTACAATTACATTTGAATAAAAGCATTCTGCTGCTTAAAAATGGTTAGAAACCATTGGTTTTGATCATGGCTTCCTTTGCCATAATATCCATTTTTCTACACTCAAGAACAGCACTCGTCTTAAACATGCCCTTAACGTTTATTGATTGAATGTCAGCTCTTTATGTACCGGCAAAGAATGGGATTGTCTTTGCCATGCTTTAGACTTTTTTTTTTTCCCCAAAACATGCCCCGTTTTATTTTGATTGCTTTAATCTTTTGTTCTCTTTCCCTTATGTTCAGCCTCAAAATTGCTATTTTACTCCTTGCCTAGGGACAGGCATGTTTGATACCATTTCAAATAAATAATCTAACTGGAGATTGGAGAGGAAAACAATGTGATCTCTCAGGTCTAGGAATGGTTGCGTTTCACTTAATTTATGCAAAGCCTTCTGTAGCATACTCCCAGTAGAATTTCCTCTGGAAGCCTGGTGACTACCTTTCAGGACAGCAGGGCTTCCTGGAGCACATGGATGGGCATCACCCAAGGGCTTTCTCCAGTCACTTCTAGTTCCCGTCTCTGTTTTCTAAGTGTCGTGTTCAGATGAGCAGGGAGACCACAGGCACACACAGGCTGTCCCCTGCAAGCCAGAGCAGCTTTGGATCTATTTATATGTGTACATGGTGGGATTCCTTGGACAGGCACTTCATTGAGAATGCCGCAGCCTTCTCTTTTAACATAATATCCCTCCTTTTTCTCACAGCATTGAGTACTCTCACATTAAAGCATCCCTCATCTTCTTGGCCATCACAGTTCAGAGAAGGAAGAACCACATTTAATCTTTGAGGATGCCAAGTAACTCCTCATGTTCTCTTTGGCACCATGCCTGGTGACAAATCTCTGATCCTAGATTTAGACACCTGTGGCTTTAGACTTCATGAAAATCTCTTTGCTGGCACTTTTTCAATGGTCTTTATAGATATAATCATGTTGGAATAAAATTCATGACTCTTCTTGGTCACCTTTTGGGGTTGTTGGAGGAAACACATTAGAATTATTAGAGAAAGCAAATCAAAACTACAATGAGGTACCACCTCACACTGGTCAGAATGGCCCTCATTAAAAAGTCTACAAGTAACAAATGCTGGAGAGGGTATGGAGAAAGGGGGATCTTCCTATACTGTTGGTGGAAATGTAAGTTTGCACAGCCACTGTGGAAAACATTATGGAGGTTCCTCAGAAAACTAAAATAAGAATTGCCATATGATTCAGCAATCCTACTTCTGGGCAAGTATCCAGAGAAAACTGTAACTCAAACACATACAGGCACTCCTATGTTTATGGCAGCATTATAGCTGAGACATGGAAACAGCTTAAAGCTTAAATATTCTTCAGCAAAGGAATAGACAAAGAAGATGTGGTGTGTATATATATGTATGTATGTATGTATAATATATATGTACAATACATACATATGTATGTATGTGTGTATATATGTGTATGTATTGTATATATGTATATATAATGTATATGTACAATACATACATGTATATGTGTGTATATATAATGGAATACTACTCAGCCATCAAAAAGAATGAAATAATGCCCCTTGCCACAGCATGGATGCAACTAGAAATTATCATGCAAAATGAAGTAAGCCAGACAAAGACAAATACCATATGAGATCACCTACATGTGGAATCTAAAACATGACACAAATGAACCTGTCTATGAAACAGAAACAAAATCGCACAGAGGACAAACTGGTGGTTTCCAAGAGGGAAGGCATTGGCGGAGGGATGGAGTGGAAAGTTAGGGTTAGCAGGTAGAAGCTTTTACATATAGAATGGACAAGCAACAAAGTCCTAGTGCAGAGTACAGGGAGCTATATTTAATATCTTATGATAAACTATAACAGAAAAGCTTATTTACAGGAGAATGTATATATATATATATATGTATATACATATATATGTATGTATGTATAACTGAATCACTTTGCTATACAGAAGAAATTAAAGCAACATTATAAATCAACTATATGCCCATTTAAAAATTAACTAAAGAAAGCAAAGAAAAAAAAGAAAGAAAACTAAAGCAAATTGGAATACCTGTTGTGAATTTTCAGTAGAGTTCAGAACCATGGGACTGTGTTGACCTCTATTAAATAAAGCAGGTTAACCTTCCATGTGACACAGAAATAAGCCTTATGGAGATTCTACTGATGTTTTAAGTTCATCCTCCGGCACCACATGGGTTTGTGGGAAAATCCAGATTCTGCAAAACACCAGTTGCCTAGCAGCCTGGGACAGATGCTGTCCGTGTCTCACTCATGTCTGCACCATGGGCCAGCTTCCACCTGCTAACTCCTGAGCATCTCTGTCTGAAGGCTTTCTCCAGTGACCCGAAGAATGTCCCAAAAGTACAAAGGGCAACAGCCAGAGAATTGGTGCCCTTTGGGGTGCAGTCCCAACCTATGACTGATGGAAGTTTAGGCTACAAATATTGCCCTTCTGATATGACAACTCTGAGAGGCATTTGTTTTCTCTGGCTTTTAGAGTCCACCCCTACCACATGGGCTTGAGCTTCAGTTGCCCATAATTGTAGTTGCCTTGATAACATCATTTTTTGTTTTCTTCCTTTCTCTGACTGGCTTCCCAAGTCTCCTGTTGGCATCTTCAAGAATCATCTCTCAAATAAAACTATTTGCATTCAGATCTTGTTTCAGGGTTTACTTGTAGAGTAACCCAAACTAAAACAGTACTAAAGGCCTCAAATTAATCATTAGTAAAGGGTGGGAAATGAACTCTGTCATAGCTTTGAAAGTATTAAATTTTAAAATGGCTATATAATTATTGGGCTTCCCTGGGAGCTCAGCTTGTAAAGAATCTCCCTGCAAGGCAGGAGACCCTGGTTCGATTCCTGGGTTGGGAAGATCCCCTAGAGAAGGGATATGCTACCCACTCCAGTATTCTTGGGCTTCCCCAGTGGCTCAGATGGTAAAGAATTCTCTTGCAAAGCGAGAGACCTGGGTTCGATCCCTGAGTTGGGAAGATCCCCTGGATGAGGGTATGGCAACCAACTTCAGTATTCTTACCTGGAGAATGCCCATGGCAAAGGAGCCTAGCAGGCTTCAGTCCACGGGGTCACAAAGAGTCAGAAGCAACTGAGCAACTAAGAAGAGCACACACAGAATTCTTACCACTGCTTTTGCTGCAGAGAAGGCATTCAACATACTTTAACTATCCATAGAATCCCCCTCCTAAACCCCACACCTTGATTACCTGACTCCCTACCACTTTACCCCCTACTCATTTCAATCAGGACACAGTGGTTTTCTTGCTCTTTTTCAAACATACCAAGCACACTCCCCCTTCAAGATCTTTGCACCTGGATGTCTTCTTCTTTATTGGCATATCTTTCTCCATCACTTCTTTCAAATCTTGTTCAAATGGGATCTGACCAATGAAAGATTTCTAAGACCATCACATATAAAATATCATTTCCCATAAGAGCTCAGGATCCCCATTAACCCACTTTATTTTTCTCCATTTTGTTTATCACTCTCTACTAGAACAGGAAGTCCACAATGACAAAAGCCATGTATGGTTTGTTTTCTGGTATATCCTCAGCATCTGTATTAGGGCTGAGCAAAGAGTAAGCAAAAAATAATATTTGTTGAAGGATTCATGAATGAGTAAACATTCAGTTCAGTCATGCCCGACTCTTTGTGACCGCATGGACTGCAGCACGCCAGGCTTCCCTGTCTATCATCAACTCCTGAAGCTTGCTCAAACTCATGTCCACAGATTCCGTGATGCCATCCAATCATCTCATCCTCTGCCATCCCCTTCTCCTCCCACCTTCAATCTTTCCCAGCATTAGGGTCTTTCCCAATAAGTCTGTTCTTCACATCAGGTAGCCAAAGTATTGGAGCTTCAGCATCAGAACTTCCAATGAATTTTCAGGACTGATTTCCTTTAGGAGGGACTGGTTGGATGTCCTTGCAGTCCAAGGGACTCTCAAGAGTCTTCTCCAACACCACAGCTCAAAAGCATCAATTCTTCGGTGCTCAGCTTTCTTTACAGTCCAACTCTCACCTCCATACATGATTACTGGAAAAACCATAGCTTTGACTAGATGGATCTTTGTCACAAAGTAATGTCTCTGCTTTTTAATATGCTGTCTAGGTTGGTCATAGCTTTTCCTCCAAGGAGCAAGCATCTTTTAATTTCATGGCTGCAGTCATCTGCAGTGATTTTGGAGACCAAGGAAATAAAGTCTGTCTCTGTTTCCATTGTTTCTCCATCTATCTGTCATGAAGTGATGGGACCAGATGCCATGATCTTAGTTTTTTGAATGTTGAGTTTTAGGTCAGCTTTTTCACTCTCCTCTTTCACTTTCATCAAGAGGCTCTTTAGTTCCTCTTCACTTTCTGCCATAAGGGTGGTCATTTGCATATCTGAGGTTATTGATATTTCTCCAAGCAATCTTGATTCCAGCTTGAGCTTCATCCAGCCTGGCATTTCACCCGATGTTCTCTGCATATAAGTTAAATAAGCAGGGTGACAATATACAGCCTTGGCGTACTCCTTTCCCAATTTGGAACCAGTCCACTGTTCCATGTCTGGCTGTAACTGTTGCTTATTGACCTGCATACAGATTTCTCAGGAAGCAGGTTAGGTGGTCTGGTATTCTGATCTCTTTAAGAATTTTCCACAGTTTGTTGTGATCCACACAGTCAAAGGCTTTGGCATAGTCAATAAAGCAGAAGTAGATGACACAATCCTAATTGGAAAAGGTATTTTAAAAGTATTCTTATACTGAGACATATTGATGAGGAGAACCTTACCTGATTATGTCAGTGGTATTCTTGAACTGGCTTGTATAAACTCATAAGAGCCAATTAATAAATAGTCATCTTCCCAAGATCGTAGTATAAACAAAAGTGCCTTCTGATTGACCAGAACAGAGCTTTACACTAAGGATAAAGGTTAACTTTAGTGAATATTGACATCACCCTTATCACTAAATTGGCCTATATATATGTACTATAGACTGAATGCTTATATCCCCCCAAAATTCATATGTTGAAAACTGATGCCCAGTGTGATGGTATCCTAATGAGACTTTGGGAGGTAACTAAGTCAGGTGAGTGGAGCCCCCGTGAATGAGGTCGATGGCCTTATAGAAGAGACTCCTGAGAGTTCCCTTACCCCTTCACCATATGATGATTCAGCAAACAAATGGCCACTGTGAACCAGGAAGTGGGCCCTCAGCAGACATCGAACACACTCTCACATTGACCTTGGACTTCCCAGCCTCCAGAAGCGTGAGAAATACATTTCTGTTTTTTACAAGCCACTCAGCCTATGGTAATTTGGTATAGCAGCCTGAACAGACTGACTGTATGATGCGTGGAGTGGAATCATCCTCGAGGCAGATTTAGCAATGCTGCCTCCTGTGCTAACTGCACCATGCACATACTTTTACTATAGCTCATACGACACATAAGCAGTCATCTCTATAAGGACAAGGCCTTGTTCATCTTCATAATCCTTGAGACTAACAAAATCTGCCCATATTTTCTTAAATGTTTGAATGACACAATGACAGCACTCGAGGGTATGAAGACTGGCATAAGAAGTAAGGACTTACATGACTGACCCCATAACGTTTCCTTTCACAGTGTCACACAGCATGAAATTGAGTCCAACCTCATCTTGAATTTGCATTAACTTCTGTGGAAATGATGAAAATAAATCAATGGGCTCAGTCCATATTTTTGCACAAATAAACTCTGTTAAGGGGACGGATTTTCAAGATATGAATCTAGTCAACTCTTAAATATAAGATGACTTCTGGAGTCACAAGAATATATCATAAAGAATGAATGGAGTGTTCAGTTTTGATCTTGCATGACATCAGTAAAAGAGCTACTAGGACTTTGTGTGAGATTTTCCTACTTAGAAGAGATTATGAAACAAAGCAGGAGAGATTATGCTGCAATAACAAGTAAGCTTAGAACTTGTAGTGACAGACATCAGTACAGATTGACTTTTCATTTGAATCTCAGTCTTGTAAGGAAGATATGGCTTTCTTGGTTGGTCTCTCTATAGGCACTTTTACCCACTTTTCATTGGCCAGAACTCGGTCACATGGCCTTATTCTAATTTCAAGGGAAGCTAGGAATGATAGTTTTTCTATGTATCATGGAAGAAGATATTATTCACATGAATGATTAATCAGTCTCTATCACAATATGGCTTCAAAATTATCACAGATTTTTTTTTTCTACATCTACCTTAATTTTATGGTAAATCTCATCATCAACCCAAATTGCCAACAACAGCTCACTTTTCCTATGAGTAGACATGTCTGTTTGCTGCCCAACAAATAGCCTTCCCACTTCTGGTTGGGAGACTTTGCACTGCTCCCCTAGAGATTAGTTCTCCTAAACTCCGTTTATTAAACTCACGAGTCTGAAAGGGAAATCTGGTGTGAGCTTCTGGAGAATGCCTTCCCCCACAATAAAAGAAGAGGAGTACATTCTGCCTTTTTTCCTCTACTGATGTGGTCATGTGGTCTATGACCACCATCTCATGCCAGTGAGAGGAGACACAGCAAGGGTCCAGACAGTGGGAGGGGAAAAGACGGAAAGAACGTGGTTCTCGATAACCAAGGAGACACTGAATGAACTCCAGAATGTACTGCATTGGAGCTCTTCTTATATGAGATGATTTAGTTTTTCTTAAAAAATATTTTTCCACTTTTTACACAGTTTTAGGGTATTTATGGTTTGATTCAACAGATACTTATTGAGCGCCTAATTGGCACAAGATATAGTGTTAGCCACAGAAAGACATGTTCCATGTACCTCCAGATCTGTTCCTCTACCTAGAATGATGCCAGACACTGATTTCTAAAAGACAAATATATGCTCTCTCATGTTGAAACCTGCCTGAATATTTTGTCTGGGACCTTTCTATCAGTCAATTTGGTCTGTGCTAACAGAATACCATAAATTAAGTGGGTTGTAAACAACAGAAATGTATTTTTCACAGTTCCTGAGGCTGCGAAGTCCAAGATTGAGGTGCCAGAGGACTCTGGGTCTGGACTCTGGGTCTGGTGAGAGGCCTCTTCCTGGTTGCAGATGGCTGCATTTTCATTGAGTCTTCACATGGCAGAGAGGAGAAGAGAGCTCTCTGTGGTTCCTGTTCAAGGTCACTAATTTTGTTCACAAGGACCCCACCCTCATAACCTAATCACCTCCCAAAGGCTCCCCCACCCCTTAATCCACACTGGGGGTTAGGATTTAAACATATGAATTTGGGGGATGAGTGTAAACCTTTAGCTCATAATACTTGCAATCCCAGATGTATGGTGGTTTTAGAACTGCAAGAGTTTGTTGTGTTTTTTAGACCCAGGATGAGAGGAGAGAGGACCAGGCCCTCAGCTACACTGATGTCTCAGCTGTAAGTGGGTGTTGTCTTCTTTTGTGCATTTATTTCATCTGTGTGGTCTGCAATGGTTGCGCCATTTGTTGTACATAATAGAGTTGAATACTGGTATCTTGGAGAATAAGGTGAACAAGTCATTCTGATTTGCTCAAGAGCTCTCCAGTTTTAGCCCAGAAAGCGCTACAGCGAGGATGTAGGCAAATCAGGATGGCAGGCCACCCTCCTTAGAGAATGAAGGCCAGAGCGGTGGTAATTAGATGGTGAAAACTAATCGAAATGGATTCTGGAGCAGGTTTTCAATGAGAAGGTGACAGATACTGAGAGAATTAAAGTACTTTCCTAGGCATCCTGAGTGATGCAGGACAAGTTGTCAGCTTTCCCCTGGAAGGGGGAAGTCAAATAATGGCAAAGAAAGCATACCTGCAGAGGACTGGGAAACAGAGATCCTGATGGTGTCACTTATAATTATTGCAAGTGTCACTAACAAATGCAGGGCTCCTGAGAGTATGTAACAGATAAGTCCATCTAGATGTGTCTCCAGAGACCCCCATGAAGACGTGAGTCCCAGTCATGTGGGATCTGAGGCCTTCTGAGTTGATTCATTCCCAAACATCACTGACATAAAACTGTGATTCCTAATATGATTTTCAGTGACTCAGAAAAGAACTTGGAAACTAGTGTTAGAATCATTCAGTCAGTTCAGTTCAGCCACTCAGTCGTGTCCGACTCTGTGACCCCATGAACCACAGCATGCCAGGCCTCCCTGTAATTTTGATTTTAGCTACTTCAAGCAATCTTTTATAGGTGTTTCCTCTGCCTATGAAACTAGTCTATCCTCAAAACGTGCCAGGCTTGAATGTCCCTGCTTATTTTCTACACTGAGGATAAATTTTCCCCGTAAGTCAATTCTGCATAAGGTGTTATCTGTTTGGAAAGCTGATTCTCCTTGCTACAGTCATCCAAGGTAAAGGCAGGGTGATGACTCTGATCACTTCGGATGCAGGGTAACGACACACAATTTTGACTCTATGACTCTCAAGGTCTTTCCTGAGTAGAGCCAGTTTCCAGAATAAACAAGAACAAAGTTATTTATAGCCACATGCAGAATGTTCCCTAAAGCCCCACTGAACTCTGTCACTTGACAACTCATCCATTCAGGAAAATATGCCATGTGGCTTTTTCCCTGCTAGAGAATAAACCTTTCTCCAACTTGTCAATCAAGTTCATTGTTACTGACCTCATATTCCCTGTAATGGATTGTGAACATGTTCCTGCTATTTCTGCTTAGAAATGGTATCACTACTGCTTATGAGGTCAAAAGACCACTAATAGAGCTTCTCTACCTGAGCAGAGTGCCCCAGAGGCATTTTTGAAATTTATTTTAAGAATCAGGCAGTTGAAAAACAGATTGCAATGAAGATTCTATAAGGCACTTACTCTTCGGCAAAAACTTTCATGTGTTCTGAACGGAGTAAATGTAACCCGGATTTTAAGAATTGTATTTAAAAAGTAATAAAGAATTGCCGAGCCTAAAATGAGAAATAAAGAAACTGAATAAACAGACACAGGAGCCGGTGTGCTTCGGACAACTTCCCGGCTTACACAATGACAAATCAACAACAGCAGACTCATGCCCCACGAGCAGAAAATCTGGGCTCTTCCCAATCTCCTGGCTCTAAATTTTGATGATTCTTGGACACCATCACTGGCTTCTCAAACTTTCACTTCAGCCTTACTTCTCCTCAAGCAGTGACATTTGGGAAAGTATTTCAAAAGAAAATTATCAAAAATAAAGATTACCACCACTGGACCAGCTAAATGGAACTCATGCCTCAGATTTAAGATGATCCTTCTGCATAGCAGTTTTCAAAGACCCCTAAGAAGCGGCAGAGAGGGCTGGAGAGTGTGTGAAGCAGTCACTCTGAGGTCACTCGGTCAGAGTTTAACTCTAGCTCCACCTCTCACCACCGTGTGACCTCAAGCAGGAGGCCAGAACCTTCAGAGTAGCATCTAAACAATCAATCTGCGGCTACACTCCAAAGGGCTGTCTTCTTTCCTGCACTTCAGTTTATATGTGGGTCTCTTTTTTCCCGACACAGCTGTGACTACCTTGGGGTAGAAAGGTAGAACCTCTCTTCTCCTGAAAGGAAAGCCCTCTGCACCAGGACTCAAGTATGGCTCAATAAATATCTCAGATATAGAACTAAAAATTTGGTAGTGGTTTAATGTTTATGTTTCTGATCTTTATTGCCCTGTATCACTTGGGAAACAAAAACAAAATTTTCTCAGCTAAAATCTTCTCTTTCTTGGGGTTCAGAATCTTTTTTGAGGCAGAACAGGGTGGTGGTAAGAACTGCTAGGCTTGAACCTAGTCCCTGTCACTTACCAGCTGTGTGATGTAGGGGCATTTCCTTGTTTCTTCATGCATGTTTCCTCATCTCTAAAATAGGAACAATAACGGTAACTCCATGACAGAGTTATTATAAAGATTAAATGAAACATAAATAGATGAAACATGCCTAGAATGTGTTTGGTGCATAACAAGCCTTGATAATTGCTATATAAATAAATGTATAAAATTAGTATGCCTCTTAGAATTGATGTGTCAAATCATTGTAATTTCTTCCCCTCCACCAAGCTTATAGTTAATCTATGGTATATCTTACAATTAATAATACTTTAAAATTAAGGAAATCCAGTAATTAAAGAAAAATAAAGGAAGAAATACAGTGAGAAAATTCACTAAAGAAAATGTAGAGGAAGGAACGGAGATTCCTGGAAAAACTAAAAATAAAACTCTTTTCAGTCGGTTCAATTCAGTCACTCAGTCACGTCCAACTCTTTTATGATCCAGCAATTCCACCTTTGAGCATATATCTGGAGAAAGTCTTAATTAAAAAGGATATATGCAACCTGATGTTCACTGTAGCACTGTTTCCAAAAGCCAAGATAGAGAAACAACGTGAATGTCCATTGACAGAGGAATGGTTAAAGAAAATGTGGCATATATATACAATGGAATATTATTCAGCCATTTAAAAAAGACCAAAATAGGGGCGGGGGGGGGGGGCGGAGAGGAGACCAACATAATGACATTCACAGCAACATCAATGGATCTAGTGATTATCATACTAAATGAAGTAAGTCAGACAGAGAAAGACAAATATTGTATGATATCCCTCATATGTGGAATCTAATTTTAAAAATGATACAAGTGAACTTATTTACAAAATGGAAACAGACTTACAAACAGAAAACAAACTTATGGTTACCAAATAAGAAATGTGAGGGGGAGAGATAAATCAGGAGTTTGGGATAAGCATACACACGCTGCTATGTATAAGATTAATAATCAGCAAGGACCTACTGTATAGCACAAGGAACTCTACTCAATATTCTGTGACAACCTACATTTGAAATGAATCTAAAAAGAATAGAGATATACATATAACAGAATCACTTTGTTGTACACCTGAAACTAATTCTATATTGTAAATCAATTATAATCCAATATTTTTTTAAAAAATGGAGAGGTAGGGAAAAAGTGAAAGTGAAAAGATATACAGAAGGCGAGCAAAAAGTGTAGCCCCTCACTGCAGTCTGGTTGCTTTATCTTGAGAATGACAGTGATCTTACACTTTGCACTTATATAAGAGGATGAAGTAGCAGAGAATAACTAGGATGATGTCAGTGTGGTTATGCTGTAGGTTAACTGTTTGTGTCTCTCCAAACCCATGTCCTAAAATCCTAACCCCAATGTAATGGTATTAGGAGGTGGGCCCTCTACCAGGTGACAAGGTCATGAGTCTGCGGCCCTCATGAGTGAGATTAGTCCCCTCATAAAAGGGGCCCTGCAAGCTCCCTCCTCACTTCCGCCATGTGAGGACAGGCCCTGAGAGGCGCACCATGGCCGTCATGAGTCTGCCGCCTCATGAGTGAGATTAGTGCCCTTATAGAAGAGGCCCCGGGGGCTCCCTCCTCCCTTCCGCCATATGAGGACAGGTCCTGTGAGGAGCACCATGGCTGTCTATGAAGAAGGAAAGGGCGCCCTCACCAGGCCCTGAATCTGCCAAGACTTTGATTCATGTGCGTCCAGGCTCCAGAACTGAGAGAAATAAATGCTCATTTTTATAAGCCAAACAGTCCACATTATATTCTTATAACGCCCCCAACAGACTATGACAAATTTTTTAGCCCCTGAAGACACAGGATTTGTTAAAATGACTTGATCACTTTTCTCCTCAGCTCCTTGTTTTCTGGCATTGGTGCTCTTTGTCAGAGGTGGTCAGGAAGGAAGGCCATGGCAGCAACAAGAAAGACTACAGGGACCAACTTCCTCACTGTCTTTTCTCCAGAATCCTCAGTACATGTATTATGGCCACAACGTTAAAGGAGTTTATGAGAATCCTACAAAAACTAGGTGAAAGAGACCAGGTACCCTTCTAATTCATATTAATATCATACCAACCTTATCCTAAAAATACATATACAAAAGCAATCAACTTCTCTTTTGAACCCTGGAGAAGGGAACAGCTACTTACTCCAGTATTCTGGCCTGAAGAATTCCATGGACTATATAGTCCATGGGGTCACAAAGAGTCAGACATGACTGAGCAACTTTCACTTCACTTCTGTTTTGAAAGCCATGACGTCTTTATCTTTTAAGTCACATTTAAATAGTTTAGACCTGGCTTCTTAAATTATGTTCTATTGAAAACTAGTTCCTTGGAATGTTTGTTGCTGTTTTGTTTGTATCTTTTTACCTACCCTTACCCTCACCCATGGAGTTTTAATGTCTAATATTGTATTTGAAAATACTTTTGAAAATTCAAAGATCAGGGACCTACCTGGAGGTCCAGTGATTAAGAACCCACTTTCTGATGCAGTAGACATAGGTTCACCTTTTGGGGGATTTAAGATCCCACATGCGGCACAGCAACCAAGCCGGCACATCACAACTTGAGAGTCCGTGTGCTCTACTGCTGAAGCCCAGGTGCTCTAGAGCCGGCACTCTGCAACAGGATAAACCCACAGACTGAAACTAGATAGAAGCCACCTCCCACCAGAATGTCCTTGCACCACAACGAAAAGTCAATGCAGCCAAAATAAAAAATTCAGTGGTCAAAGAAGTAAGGTAATCATTAGCAAACCAAATGTAATGAGCCTCTTTCTGATGAAACTTTTCAGAGTTTGTAATTGCCAGCAAGCCTTGTCCATCTCCTAGGGGGAGATACCGCAGGCCATTTTTTTTGCCAAACGTACTCAGCCACATAACATTTACAGTGTTTGCCCCCACAGGGCATATGACAGATAAGTTTTAAGAAGAAAAACATTACAATGGGCTAACTCACACGATACTTTATTCCCATCTATTGCCACCCCAGTGAGGAGTGACAGAAGAAACACAGTACCCTGGGTCTAGGGCCCAGGGGTCAACTGAGAAGGCTCTTTCTGAGGGGCCAGCAGCTGAGAGAGGCGGCCCTTCTGGAGCGATTGTTAGAGAAGGCGGAGCAGCCTTTGGAGGCTGACAGCAAGGGAGTGGCGTGGGCTGGAAACGGGAGCTGTGGAGGCCTGGCCATTGCTTAGGAGGTGACGAGCGCGGACCATGGGGACAAGGTTCTTGTCTCCTTGCTAGCTGGTGGCTGCGTGACCTTGTTTAGTTGTCACAGTCAGCTAATGTAGATGAAAGACAAGCTTCCAATTCTGGAAAGCCAAGAAGAAACTGAACGGGTCCGAGAGAAAAGAGTCGCGACCCTGCCTCCTTTGCTTGCATTGCATTTGGAGTTTTAAGAGGAAAAGCCAGCCTCAGTGATCATACTTGGTTCAGCCCAGCATAGCAGGGTAGGGAAAACACTTGAAATTCAGTACCAAACACCATTTTCTTTTAAATTTTTATTTTATATTGGATGATAATTAATTTACAGTTTTATGTTAATTTCAGGTACACAGCAAAGGGATTCAGTTATACATGTACATATGTATCTATATATCCTATTTAAGTTATTGCAGAATAGTGCATAGAGCTCCCTAGGCTATACAGCGGGTCTTTGTTGTTTATCTCTTTTAAATATAGTAGCATGTCTATGTTAATCCCAAATACCCAGTTCATCCCCCACCCCGTTTATATTTGGGTGGTGCAACTTCTTATCATCCAAGTCTCCAAAGCTGAAAGGAATGTGCAAAGTCAAGTACAAACCAGGGCTTCCCAGGGAAGAGGATTCTGTTCAGCCCAAAGTCAGTTAATCTCATAATGTGTTTTCCTGTGCTAAGTGGTATTTCACCGTAGAAGTTGTTTGAGCAGTACTCACTCGATTGCCACCAGCCTCCAGAGCTGGAGGGAAAAAAATGATCGTTTATGTATCTTGGTGGCTTATCAGGGAACAGAGAAGAATTAATGTATTTATTCTTTCTTCTGAGATTAAATGTAATTGCTTTAAAAAGATAATCACGCTATTGTTTGAATTGTATGCATTTCTTATGAAGCTCTAATACATTTTCCTGTCATCTGACAAAGTGTACGGTCTCTTATCCTCATTTCCCTGTGGATAAATACTTCGTCAATTAATAAAGTATTATATGAGCACTTAGTGTCTGCATTTAACAGTGCAAGGATTTCATTCAGATTATGTTAATAGATTGTTCGCCTTATTTCTTGCATTAATTACAACTTCTTTCTGTGGTTTCATCGTAAGAGCATTGTCTCTGTGAATACAGGGGGCTTTTTGGATTACATTCTTGTTTGACTACTGAAGTGATGCTAGGAAAATATTATTATATTGAGAACTACTCTCTAGGACTTGGATCAAAAGACAGAAACAGAGATTCAATTATTTTCAAATCTTAGAGGCGACACAATTAGTTCAAGTCTGCCTTCATTGAATCAAAATCAAGCAAGTTGGGACTTTCTCGGGAACTCACAGTATCTTAGAAACAAATTTACAAGATTGGTATGCCACATCATGATACCTTAGGCATAATTAGGAGAAAAAAAATTAAAAAGGTTTCCTCTTCATAATAGATAAGCATGGAATTCAGATGAAGCAGATATGTGGAGTGAGTATGAATCTAGGGCCACAGGTGTGCAGGAAATTTTACTTTTTTTTCCCCTCAAATCAACTTTCTTCTGACTCACCTGCTGTGCTGCTGGGAAATTTAATCACAGTTACGACGTGACGTGACCCTCCCCCGCCCCGCCTGGTGTCACACAAAGGTTCCAGGGTCTTTGATAACTTCTAGAAATGAAGAAGGTCCTGATCCATCAGTCCCAGAACATCACTCTTAGCACTGAGGCACCCTGGACCTGACTCCTGTGGTCTCTCCAGGTCTGACCTTGCTCTGTGCCCCAGTGATTTGCCCTCATCGGGAAGGCTGGGGGTCACAGCCACCCCTCAGAAACACGTTCCCTCATCTGTCCACCTGCTCTCCTAATCTCTGCCTCCATTTCCTTTTTTTTTTTTTTCTTATTCTAGGAAATATTTCCTTCCTTCATGCTGTTGCTTTAAATATTTATTTATTTGGCTGCCCAGGGTATCAGTTATGGCAATGGGAATCTAGCTCCCTGACCAAGGATTGAACCTGGGCCCCTATACTGGGAGCGTGGAGTCTTAGCCACTGCGTCACCAGGAAAGTCCCTTCATTGTTGCTTAAATAGCCATTGTCCCCTGTGACACACACACCCCCAACCCCCCACCCCCCGCAACCTCATCTCTCCTTGCCCTCATAAGTGATCTTAGAATTATCCTTTTAGGTTTCTCCAGGTTGGGAAGACTAGTTCCAGGGAACTGAAGATTTCTGCCAGGTTAAAGCAGCTTGGAACTTGATTTGCAAAAGCATCAGGTTTGTGCTTAAAATATAGGCGAGCAGGATGGACAGGGCAAGCATCTTGATCTTGGAACACAAACTTTACAAAACACAATTCTACTGTCATAATTTCCCGTCAAAGGAGAAAAACAATTTATAAAAATCAAATTCATTAGTTTGAATTCAGAATGTACTAAGGCTCAGATTTGATGTTCTAGACGACGATGTGGTAAAACATTAACATTGGTTTAAAACATTAACATTGGTTGTTTTATCTAATTACATTTGTTTATAGAAATGATTGCTATTTTCATTTTATTCCTTAAATATGCTCATTAAGCATAACTCCTGAAATAGGGAGGAAGTAATGTCTCTCCCTTTTTACCCCCCTCCCCCCAACACGCACATGCTGCCATCCTCACCTCTTGGTCTTTCTGTTCCCAGACTTTCAACACGGACTTAGGTTCCTGTGCAGTCTCTCTCACTCATGGCCACCCTGCCCTCTGTGTCTAGATTTTTCCCCTATCTAGAGTGGTAGATTTAGCAAGTAAAAATACAGAACTGCAGAAAAAAAGTACACAACAACAAGTGAACTTTGAATTTCTGATAATAATGTCAAATTCTTTAGCATAAGTATGCCCCGTGGAACTTTTAAGATGTACGTATACTAAAAATGTCTTCATAGTTTATCTGAATTTCAAAGTCAACTGAGTGGTCTGCATTGTGTCTGGCAACTCTACTCCTATCCTCAGGTCACTAGCTCCTTTTGAAAAACAAAAAACTAATTGGAATATAATTGCTTTACGGTGTTGCGATGGTTTCTGCCATACAACAATGTGAATCAACCGTAAGTGTTCACAAATCCCCTCTCTCTTGAACCTCCCTCCCAGTTCCCACCCTGTCCCACCCCTCTAGGTGGTCAGGGACTAGCTCCTATTTTTTTCCCAGCTTTGACCTCCTCTCACAGAAAATTGCTCCATCAAAAGAGCCACTGCACTAAATGTAAAGGAATCTTCAATGAAAAGCACTTGGGTTGAATAACCCCAAAATCTCTGATGAATTTCTCCATCCTGTGCGCCCAGGCTGGGAGCTGTCTGAGAAACAGGAAAATGGCCTCCACAATTACAATCACACAGCTTCAGGATTCCACTTTATGGTAGAAAGAGAGTCAAGATAAGGAATGAAAGTTGGGTTAAGAGGCTGCTTGTGCCATGTGAGAAAGAAAACTTAAACAGTTTCTAATAATCAGGCATCCTGAAGTCTGGAAATAAAGTGAAAACTCTTCCACTGTGCCCTTGAAATGAGAGTTTTTTTTTTTTTTTTTTTTTTCCTCCAAGTGATAGCACTTGATCGAGCTAGGAAAACAGGCTTGCTCCTTGAACAGTTCTCTAGGAAAAGTCTGTTTGGACCATGAAGCATCCTGTTCTAGAGAGAGGTGTGGCTGGGGGAGGCAAGGGTCATTGAACTTGGCAGTTGTGCTTTGTCAAGCATTTAATATAGTTGAAGCAAAGGCAGAAGACTGTTCCTATAGGAAAAAGAGTGAAACTTGTAGGCCAGGCTTTACAAATAAGAGTGAAAGGAAAAGAAAACCAGAGGCTTTTATTTCAGGGCAAAAATAAGAACAGCACAGGATATGGTCCTTCTGGGTCAACAGAGCCTCCAAGATGCCTTCCAGTTGAACCTTTTCGTGAGCATTGTAAGGATACTTCATAAATGGCTGTTCTTAAGCTGTTGCTTATTAAATCAGGTCTGAACCTGGCAAAGTAACAGCAGCAGCCAGAGCAAAGTCAGTAGATGACGCATTAATGCAGCCTTGAAAATAATTTTCAAGTCTTACTCAACAACAAAATTTGGTTATCTCCCACTTCATACGGATGATTTCATTCCTTTGTTTTCCTAATCAGTCCACCTTCTACAAGAGCCTTTTAAGTCAGCATTAAGTTTAGCAAAAGGGCATTCCTTACTATAATTAATTCCAAGAGGAGACTACCACCTTCTATAGCAAACACAGAGTGAAGAACTCTAACATTCAATCATATTTGCGCAGAAAGAAATTTGTTTATATAAGAAAAGAGACTGCAGATGGAGGCAGATCTGTGTTTAAAAGCCAACTCCATCGTGTACTAGCTTTCTGATTTTGAAAGTGAAAGTGAAAGTCGCTCAGTTGCGACCCCGTGGCCTATACAGTCCATGGAACTCTACAGCCCAGGAATACTGGAGTGGGTAGCTTTTCCCTTCTCCAGGGGATCTTCCCAACCCAGGGATGGAACCCAGGTGTCCCACATTGCAGGCAGATTCTTTACCAGCTGAGCCACCAGGCAAGCCTTGATGTTGGGTGAACCCACTGACCTCTATGGGTCTCTCTCCTTAATGGTGATATGCAATAATAATGTCTCACATACATGACAGTTGTAAAAATTTAAAATAATACATTTAAAGTGTTTCACACATAATAATACCTACCACTTAATAAGGTCTACTAAGAGATCCTGAAGCTCATAAAGAATTGCTAAGATTTCTAGGGTAACATTTCCCAAAATGTGTTGGGAAAACATCAATCCTCAGAGATGGGTCTTATAAAGGGATTCTATTATCAAATAAGTGTGGAGAATTCATCCTACAGGCACCTACAGGCACCAACTGGTAAAACACTCATTCTTTTTAAAAACTCTGAGGATCTCTGCAGCTAATATATCTGCTTAGCTTTGTTTAACATTGAGCTTTCTAAGCTTAAGAATCTGGTAACATTCATTTTATTATGAGGCATCAACAAGAATTCTAGTCCTGGGTAAATCTGATTCTTACAGGAAAAAAGAAAGCAAATTTGTTGATATTTGTTCAGTGGAGGATGTTATTTCCCACTTATGTTAATTTTAACATTGTTGCCTTACTTTCCCACTGATTTCTTTTTAACCTCTAATTTTAATTCATGGAAAGAAATTTGGAGGAAGTGTCACCTATTAAAATGTACCAATAACATATATGGAATACTACTCAGCCACAAAAAGAATGAAATAATGCCATTTGCAGCAATGTGGATGGATGTAAAAATGATCATACTAAGTAAAGTAAATCAGACAAATATCATACGATATCACTTTTATGTGGCATCTGACGTATGACACAGATGAACTTATCTACAAAACAGAAACAGACGCACAGACATAGAGGGTGGACTTGTGGAAGCCGTGGGGCCAGGGCTTGGGGGAGACAGAGGCTGGGCGTTTGGGATCAGCAGAGGGAAGCTATTATATGTAGAATGGGCAAAGAGGAAGGTCCCGGTGTTCAGCACAGTGAGCTGTAGTCAAGCCATAATGAGCAAGATATGAAAAGGAATATATGTGTGCATGTGTCTTAGTCGCTCAGTCATGTCTGACTCCTTGCGACTCAATGCACTGTAGCCTGCCAGGCTTCTCTGTCCCTGGAATTCTTCAGGCAAGAATACTGGAGTGGATAGCCATTCCCTTCTCCAGGAGATCTTCCTGACCCAGGGATCGAATCCGGGTCTCCTGCATTGCAGGCGGATTCTTTATACCGTCTGAGTCACCAGGGAAGCAATTTTTAAATGTATCAATTCATCTTCTGACTGAGCAACTTTTTCTTGTGCAACTTTTAAGTTTAAAAATTTGTTGTCTGGCCAGATCCACCTCTTGAAGTAACGCTTGTATCTACAGCCTAGAAAATGCAAATCCTTTGCCTTTTGAGACAAACGTGCTATGCTTGCAGCTTCTATGAATATCGATCCTGGATTGTCCACGTCCACTGAAGCTTCTTTATCGCACATCATCTCAAATTCCATCAGCTTCTGTCCTCTCTGCTCTCTCCTCCTAGGCTGTCACTCCACCATTGCAGCATTAACATAACCCACTCTTTCGTTTGTTTTGTCTTCAAAATGTATCTTTTCCCCATCTATTTGCACAGCAAAGGAAACAACAAACAAAATGAAAAGCAACCCACAGATTGGGAGAAAATATTTGCAAATGATGTGACTGATAAGGGATTAGTCTCCAAAATTTACAAACAACTTAAGATGCTTAACAACATCAAAGCAAACAACCCACTCAAAAACTAGTCAGAAAACCTAAATAGACATTTCTCCAAAGAAGACAAACAGATGGCCAATAGGCACATGAAAAGATGTTCAACATTGCTAATTATTAGAGAAATGCAAATCAAAACTACAATGAGATATCACCTCACACCAGCTAGAACATTTATCATAAAAAAATCAGTAGAGAAGGAAATGGCAACCCACTCCAGTATTCTTGCCTTGAAAGTCCCATGGACAAAAGAAGCTGGTGGATTACAATGCAAGAGGTTCCAGAAAGAGTCGGACACAACTCAGTGACTAAGCAACAACTATTGTTACGTAGCTAGGTTGTTTGCAATTTTTTTTTCTAATTTTAGCAAAGGTTGTGAAGTGTGTACCATTGCTTCTCTCTGACTTGTGATAAACCTAATTCTAAAATGTTTATATGATTGACCTACTATTATGCAATTCATGGAGAAGAAAATCTGGACCACATTTTGTAATGTGTTATTAGTATTTTGTGATGATCTTTTTTTTTCTAGAACAAAAATCAACAATGAATGCTGGAGAGGGTGTGGAGAGTAGGAAACCCTCTGAATTGTTGGTGGGAAAGTAAATTGGTGCAGTCACTATGGAGAATGGTATGGAGGTTCCTTTAAAATTTAAAATAGAGCTATCATATGACACTGTGATCCCATTCCTAGGCATGTATCTGGAGAAAAACATGATCCAAGAGGATATATTACCCTAATGTTCATTTACAACAGCCAAGACATGGAAGCAACCTCAATGTTCATATGAAATGTCCATTAGAAATGGATAGAGAAGATGTGGTACATATATACAATAGAATATTACTCAGCCATTAAAGGGAGTAAATTAATGCCCTTTGCAGCAACATGGATGGGCCTAGAGAGCGTCATACTGAGTGAATGAAGTCAGACAGAGAAGGAGAAGTATTGTATGACATCCTTTATATGTGGAATCTTAAAAGGAATGATACAAATTAACTTACTTACAAAACAGAAAGAGACTCACACACTTAGAGAACAAGCTAACGGTTGCCAAGGGGATGGGATGGTTAGGGAGTTTGGGATGGACATGTACACACTGCTATATTTAAAGTGGATAATCTGCAAGGACCTGTTGTATGGCACATGTGGCTCTGCTCAAGGTTATGTGGCAGCCTGGATAGGAGGGGGGTTTGGGGCAAACGAATACATATATATGTATGGCTAAGTTCACCTAAAACTACCAGAACATTGTTAATCATCTATACCCCAATACAAAGCAAAAAGTTCAAAAGGAAAAAGGACAAAGAAAAAAATGCATCTCTTCCCATCTGGGCTCCCCATTCCCATGAGCACCTGTCTGTAAGCAGCATTTCCACCAGCGTCTGAACATAACGTGGAAGGAACAGGCCACACCCCCTCCAGGCTGGACCTTTCTCTGTCCACCCAGCATCCACTTGACTCCCCTGCTTCCTAGGGCTCCGACAGAGAGGTCTTCACGTGATCTAGCCTAACTTCAAAAGTCAGATCCAGGCATTTTTAATAACCCAGAAGTGAGTTGTTGGTGACCGGAGAATCCAGTGTTGCTAGTAATACATACAGAGAGCAGCACGGCAACTGTCCCGAGGATGGCAAAGTGCAGACGGCTTGTCCTACAAGACGGTGACTTATCAGTTAGCAGACTGTGCACAGTCTTATCCATGTACTGTCTATGGCCTTTGGAAGAAGTAGCCTATCGGTAATAACTGAGAATTTGCCAGCTTGCTCCCATTTGAGCCTTTTTGAGCCTCTCATACCTAGCCATCATGCAATGAGTCCAGAGATCCACAGCTCCCATCCCACAGGCCTTGGAGAAAGTGCCAGTTGTGAGGTTCAGCCAGAGCATCCATCTCGTAATCTCTGCTCCTAGAACACCGAGCCATCACATCAGCCTGCTGGGTTGGCAGGATGTGAGCCGGCGTGTCCAAGCGCCGGCCGCGGCGAGGAGAGGGCTGAGGTGCTTTGGCGCGAGGCTGAGAGTGGGTTCTGGGCACCTGCCCACAGCATGCTTGCTTCCAGGTGCTATGTGAACACCTGGGCTTCTTTACGGCTCTCTGAAATTATTCCTCAGCCCTACACGAGACTATAAACAAACAGGAATGTGGCTGACGTCCCTGAACAGGGAAACATAAGATCCCTCTTAAAGGAATATAGCACATCCTCGCATCGTCAGCCTTTGGTTGTGTTTTTCACGTTGCTCACTTCACGGATACGAAAGCTTGCTATTACAAAAGTCAAGGGCAGGTTGTCCATCAGGTTTCAGCCTCCCAGAGCAGAAGGCTTTGGAAAACAAGCCTAATAGAGATGTGGATGAGCCTAAAGTCTGTCATACAGTGTGAAGTCAGAACGAGAAAAGCGAACGTCATCTATTAACACATATATGGGGAATCTAGAAAAATGGTACAGATGAACCTGTTTGCAGGCAGGAATAGAGATGCAGACATTCGGAACAGCCATGTGGACACAGTGGAGAGGGGAAGGTGGATCAACCTGGGGGATCAGGATTGACACATGTCCACGACCGTGTGTAAAATAAAGTTAGCGGGGAGCTCCTGTCAGCACGGGGCGCTCAGCTCAGAGCTCCGTGATGACGCAGAGGGCTGGGGTGGGGTGGGGGCGGAAAGAAGTCCCAGAGGGACGGATATATGCATACAGGCAGCTGATTCTCTTCGTTGTACAACAGAAATGAACACAAGATTGTAAAGCAATTACAGTCCAATGGCAAGAGCAAAAAAGCAAACAGCCCAATGATCTTAGGTAACTCCCATAGCACTTGTCCAGCTCAAGCCCTGTTCTAAATATTGTCCATGCGGTGGCCGTCTTCATCCTCCCGATAATCCAGTGAAGTAGATACTGTTATTATCTCCATTTTGGAGATGAGAGGTGAAGGTAAAGAACTCTAACTGCAGGTAGTGAAGCTTTGTGGTTGACGGCGAGCCATTATAGAATCGATCTTCCTGCAGCTGTGAAGAGGTTGCTGGTGACCACAGAAAAGGACTTCAGGTTGACCAGAGGAGATTAACAGGGCCGCTGCCTCCATTATTCCTTCAGGAAAGGCATTCTACTCACAACTGGCCTCAGCTTCCCTGTCTGCAAGATGCACATGTGCTCATCTTTCCTCAGAGTATTTGAAGACATATTTTGAACCATCAAGGAAACCCCTGGCAATCACTATGAATACCATGGCCGCCACTGTCAATAAGTGACTCGAAGCTATGGAAATGGAAGAACTGCTTCGAGCGTCGTTTCCCGGCTCCCGTGCAACGCTGTGCCTCCTACAGCTAGAAGTGGGAGAGGACTCGGAGCACCCTCCCCAGGGCCACTCAGAGAGCAGGACTCCAGGGCAGACTCTTTAGGAAGGGAGGCAGTCAGAGTCGCTTAGAGGTGTTTTTCCGGGTGGGATAAAGTGTCAGGTTTGTTGTTACTGTCAGTTTGGTTTGCACAGTCATATCCAACTCTTTGTGACCCCGTGGACTGCAGCAAGTCAGGCTTCCCTGTCCTTCACCATCTCCCTGATTTGCTCAAACTCACGTCCATCGAGTCGGTGATGCCGTCCAACCATCTCATTCTCTGTCACCTCCTTCTCCTCCTGCCTTCAGTCTTTCCCAGCATCAGGGTCTTTTCCAATGAGTCAGTTCTTCACATCAGGGGGCCAAAGTATTGGAGCTTCAGCTTTAGCATCAGTCCTTCCAATGAATATTAATATTTCCTTCAGGATGGACTGGGTTGACCTTGGAGTTCCAGGGACGTTCAAGAGTCTTCTCCAACACCATAGTTCAAAAGCATCAATTCTTCAGCTCTCAGCTTTCTTCATAGTCCAACCTCCACATCCATACATGACTACTGGAAAAACTATAGCTTGACTAGACAGACTTTTGCTGGTAAAGTGATATCTCTGCTTTTTAATATACTATCTAGATTTGTCATAGCTTTTCTTTCAAGGGGCAAGCATTTTTCAATTTCATGACTGCAGTCATCATCCACAGTGATTTTGGAGCCCAAGAAATAAAGTCTGTCACTGTTTCCATTGTTTCCCATCTATTTGCCGTGAAGTGATGAGACTGAATGCTATGATATTAGTTTTTTGAATGTTGAGTTTTAAGTCAGCCTTTTCACTCTCCTTTTTCACCTTCATCAAGAGACTCTTTAGTTCCTTTTTACTGTCTGCCATTAGGGTGTGTGATCTGCATATCTGAAGTTTTTAATATTTCTCCCATCAATCTTGATTCTAGCTTGAGCTTCATCCAGCCTGGCATTTCACATGGTATACTCTGCATAGAAGTTAAATAAACAGGGTGACAATATACAGCCTTGACGTACTTCTTTCTCCATTGTTCCATGTCTGGTTCTAACTGTTGCTTCTTGACCTGCACACAGACTTCTCAGGAGACAGGTTAGGTGACCTGGTATTCCTGTCTTCTTAAGAATTTTCCAGTTTGTTGTGATCCACACAGTATATTCAACCACTTTTGACTTAGAGAAATGACAATTTTATATCATCAATCTAATATAAAGTTCTAATTTAATGGATTCTTAAGAAAATTCATGCTTGATTAGAAGGTAAGTTGATAACAAGTCTGAAATATCTAGCCCAAACCAACTAACCTACATCAAACCTATAGCAACCTTGATTCCATGATGGAGGGGTGGATATGCAAATTGTACTCATTCCTGTGGAAATCCAAATCAGTCTTGAGTGATACACCTTCCAGTGAAACACCTGGAAACCTGGGAATTTTGTCTGCATGCCCAGGGCTCCAGGAAGCTTGGTGTAACGATGCTCATCCTTTCTAGCAGGCAATTTTAAAGACAAATCTGTCATACCTCTCGCAAAAAAATACAAAACTAAACAACAATAACAAATTTTCTTCCTTTGATTTTTTTTTTTTTTTTTTGGAAAGACAGTGAGGTAATATAATGGAACTCTGTAATGTACTTCCACGGCTCCCATTGTAATCTGTGAGATATCCCCACAAAAACAGATTTGGAGTCACTCCAGCTCATGCTGTTGGTTTGGACTAAGATGGGCAGTACAAATGGGCAGACAATTTTTGATAATGAAATCTAGAAACTCATTTGGAAGACCCTGAGCAATGTCATTGGTGCTTGTTTGATACCGCAGGGCCATCAGCATGAAGTGGAACAGCTCTGCCTTTAAAGTGCCTGGCACAAAAGGAGTATGTCTCTGCATCTCGGGAGCATAAGCAATAAACATCCTGTTACTGTAAATTCCATTTTTTATAGCAGAGATTAATAATGCATGAGCATGCACTTCTTACTGCCATTCAAACGAATTTCCAGAAGACTTTTAATTCTAAATTTTAAAAGTTGTGTTTATGTTTTCCATATTGTCATGTGTGTGGTGTACCTGTATTAAGATACAGAGACATAAATAGAGAATACACATTGCTAATCTCAGAAGAATCACCTTTCCATCCGTACACATTTTTGGTGTCTCTGGAGAGATCAAAAGTGTCACTGCACATTTTTCAGAAAGGAAGAAAAGAACAGAAGCATAACGATGTTATAGCTTCCTGGGAATTTCATTACTTAAAGCAAGTGAATTGTGCAGGTAAGCACAAGAGAAAGATTTCTCAGCACTCCTCCAAGAAATCCCTAAGAAATCAAAAACTGATGTGAAGGTTGACTCCGAAATGGCTAGCCTGGAAAATGTCATTTATGCAAGGGTGTATGGTCACCCTGATGTACACACACACACACACACACACACACACACACACACACACAGAATATATGCACAAATGGAATGCAGTAGCTAAGACAATCTTCCTGCAGTCAAGTTCTTAAATTGAGAAATTCATTTTTCAGTTCATGAAGTCCTTCAACCTCACGCTTCCACCACAGATGGAAGATTATGTTCAAGAGGGCCCCCTGAAAGCCCTTCCGTTGGCTATGATCCATTTAGGCAGCTGTGGAGTTGGGTGCAAAGTCCTTCCTGCTCCCTGGCTTGAATTGTTGAGGAAGCACTGCAGCTGCTTCTGTCTCTTGTTCTGGCTCCTCCTCTACTTTATAAGGCTACCCTAGATTTTTCACCCATCTTATTTTTAGATGTTAGATAGGATCATCCTCAAACTCCCACCACACACCACCGCATAGGCAGGCCTCTAATTGTATGAGACCAGGAGAATAGTATATGCCTCTCTCTAGGGTCCGTTTTTCAGAAATTGACTTTATAAAATGACCTCAGAGGGCCATACCAACCCTGCTGTGAAATAATCTGAGTTTTACTTGTGCTCACCTTATGTAGTGCATGGTGATAATTGTCGACCTAATATTGATTCCTCAATCTCTTCCTCCTTGTTCAGGGTGGCAATGTACCCAGCTAAAAATAGTCTATTATAGGTAGAGATGGCTTTGGAACATGATTCTAGCTAATAAAAATAGCTGAAACTTGCCTGGAAAGCTTAGATTTCTTAGGGTTGGTACCATTCCTTCCTGTCTGACCTTCTTTCTTCTTGCAGTGGAAGTGTGATGAGGGCATGGCAGCTATATTGCAGCCAAAGGTAGCCAGCATGGTTACAGAAGAATGCTGAAGCCGGAGGAAAGAAAATGCCTAGGTTATTGCATTACTGTTAATCAGCTGGAGGAGACATGGACCTACTACCTCCACACGTTTTTAGATATTTCACCAAATTAACTTTATGCACTCAAGTGACAAGAGTCATGTTTTCCATTGCTTGCAGCTGACCCGTCCCTTGGTGAACATGCAGTATTGGTCAGGGTTCTCCACAGACACGAAATGGTGCCATATCATAAGGAATTGACTTCAATGATTGGGGAGGCTGAGAAGTCCCGCAGCCTACCATCTGCAACAGGGAGACCGCGAGATCTGACGGCATGCTTCTAGCCTGAGTCCAAGACCTAAGAACCCAAGGAGCTGCTGGCGTAGGCCCCAGTCCAAGGGCAGGAGAAGACCAGTGTTCCCAGTCCAACAGCCAGAGGGCAAATTCTCCCTCCCTCTGCTTCTCCTGTTCTAACCAGTCCCTCAACGGGTTAAACGATGGCCACCTACGTTTGGGGGGACACTCTGCCAGTCTACCAATTCAGATTCTAATCTTGTCCAGAGACACCCTCCCAGACACACCCAGAAACGTTTAACAAAAGGTCTAGGCACCCTGTGACCCATCCAAATTAACGCAAAATTAACCATCACACATACCTTACACTGCAGTCATCATTTCAGATAAACCACATGTGTTCTTTGTGGGTTGCTTGGGAGCTTTGGATAAGTGGTTGATGGGGCAAAATTGTCAGGAAGAAGTTTTCTTCTCCAATTCCTGCCTTCTGAGCAAGCTCACCCAATACCTCTTGAGAACACCCTTTGTTTTCCCCACTTACCCTTCCCTTCTTTCAATTATGCTTTCTTATTTTTTCCAGCCCTCTTTCCCTCAATGTTTCTGTTTTGCTTCACAAGGATAAACAGAAAAATTAGAGATACTGAAATGGGGCTAGATGTATCTTAGTCTGGGTTTCTCCAAAGCAGATCAAACCTTGCCACAAGGATGTGGTACAAGCAGTTTACTCAGAGACTGATTCTAGAAAACACCTATAGAACTGGGAAGAAGTGTGACAGGAAAGGGAAGGAGGCAAAGGAAGGGTGTGCGGTTGTCCAAGTAACCAATAGTGGGCATAAGTAGCTCAGAGTTATCCCAAGTTGCTCAGATACAAGACTCAGCAAGGCCGCTGGAGTATTTATCTACCAATTCTTGTTAAATTATTGTTCAAGGGCTGTTGGGAAGGGGTGGTTATTCCCTACCACCTTTTGTTCATAGGCTAAGAAACTCCAGGTGAAGAGTTGCAGGGGGTTGTGACTGGAAGCTTTTGGGTCACTGTGCTCATGAATGGTAAAAGCTGAGAGCGTATGGGCAAAGCATCATCGATATCTGTACACTTAATCCCTTGCCCCATTCAAATCCATATTTCTGCTACAATCTAAGCTCAGTCTGTTAAGCTAATGCTTCTTCAAGGTGGTGTCTAGTTTCAAGGAGAGAAAGAGACTTACCTCGTCGGTTTAGTGGAACAAGCTACTCTTCTTGCTGCAATTCATCCAAGATCTTAATTCATGTATCAGGAGTCTATTTACCACCTGGCCTTTGCAAGCTCCTCCACTGTCAAACTGCCATTTCTGAGCCTTCAGTTTTCGATGTCATCTGAGATTGTGTATCTAAGAGCCGTTGAAAGATCCCAGTGTTCTTGTTTCCAGAGTTACTGTGACAAAACCTATAAAGCCCTTTGGAGAAAAACTGAGGAAACTGCTGCTAACAACACTTCCTGTGTCCTTTCAAGGTTCTCGTTCAAAGGGACTTTGAATGCACCCCCATTAAAGAGAAGAACTGTGTCATGCTTTTGTCTGAGAACTGGCTCATGTTTGGAAGTTAGGTGCAGAATAGGGATTTCTCATTTTTATAGCGACGATCAGTCTTATTGCTCGCTTGCTTTTGATCTCTGTGGTTATGTTAGACAAAACTCTCACTGGCTACCCATCTACCTCACCACACGGTACACTGTTCCCTACGCCTGTGTCACACATGGGCCACAGGGGCCACCTGGTCGCCGTGAAATTGCATCTGTCTTGCCTCTCATGTCTTAGCGCTGTCATCTGCCCCTCTGTCCTGGTTGCTTATTAGCCACATCGTCACAAGCAAGCCTGCTTTCAAGGTGGCAGCGAACAGCCGTAACTGAGTCTTCAGTGATGCCAGGGCTTCTCTCCCTGGTGATTCCTTATCATCTTCATGATGGGAGTATCTTCTTGTCTTTCCCTGGGAAAATATTCAGCTGGCTGCTTCTCTAATCTTAGGTCTTTTATTTACTGAGTTAATTTTAGCACAACCTTACAGACCTTTTTTAACCACACCACATGGCATGCAGGCTCTTAGTTCCCTGACCAGGGATTGAACCCATGTCCCCTGAAGTGGAAGCATGCAGAATCTTAACCACTGGGCCACTGAAGTTCATGAAGACTTTTAAACCCTTACTTGAGGTTGTACCAAAACATTCTGACATCTCTGTCTTACTTATTGCCATTGCTTCCAGCCCTGAGGAACCAACTCAACTCCAGAATGGTGAAAGCAAAGGAGTCATTTACAGGGCACCAGTAACATCTGCTCCAAGAAGAAGGAAAAAAATCCTTTCCAAATTTTTGCTGATTTATGACTATGCAGACTGCACTGCCCACAAGAGTAACTGCTGGCTGTATGTGATTCTTTCACAAATATTACACAATATCATTTATCACACAAAAAGTGATACAAATGAATCTATTTGATTGGCCAAAAAGTTTATTCCATAACATCTTACAGAAAAGAAAGTGAAAGTAAAAGTCTCTCAGTCATGCCTGACTCTCTGTGACCCCATGGTCTATACAGTCCATGGAATTCTCCAGGCCAGAATACTGGAGTGGGAAACCTGTCCCTTCTCTAGTGGATCTTTCTAACCTTGGAATCAAACTGGGGTCTCCTGCGTTGCAGGCAGATTCTTAACCAGCTGAGCTATCAGTGAAGCCCCTGCATCTTAGAGAAAAACCCAAATAAACTTCTTGGTCCATCCAATATACACAAAACAGAAACAGGCTCACAGTTGTAGAAAATGAATTTACCAAAAGGGAAAGGAGGCGGGGGAGGGTCAGATGAGGAGTAAGGAGCTAACTGATACAAACCACTACACATAAAACAGATAAGCAGCAAGGATGACCTACAAAATAGAAGAAAACGCTTATATCTGGTAATAATAAGATATCACTTCACACCTACTGCAATGGCTATAACAGGAAAGACATACTAAGTATTGATAAGGATATGGTGAAACCAGAACCCTGGTACATTGTAGTAGAATGAATGCAAAATAGTGAAGCCACTTTGGAAACTGCTCTGGCAGTACCTCCATAGACTCAACGTATAATTACCATATGATTCAACAACTCCACTTCTAAGTATATACCGAAGGCATGGTGCACCACACAAAAACTTGTACATGCATAAATAATGCTATAAGCATTAGGCAAAATGTGGAAATAAGCCAAAAGTCCTCACATGTAGGTGGATCAACACAGCGTGGCATATCCATACAATATGGAAGTAAAAAGAAATGAAATACTGATACTTGCTACAGTGTGGATGAATCTGGAAAACATTGGGGCAAATGAAAGAGACCAGTCATACGGTGTGACTCCATTTGTATGAAATGCTTGAAATAGGCAAATCTATACAGACAGAAAGTAGATTCCTGATCACCTATGATGGAAGGATGGGGTGGGGGAGAATTGGGGTGATAGATGATGCCAAAGGAGTATAGGTTTTGGGAGCAGGTCATGAAAACATTTGAGTGTGGTGATGAACGCACAACTGTGAGTATGCTAAACGTCATTGAATTATATATTTTGCATGAGTAGATTTTATGGTATGGTAACCATAAAGCAGTTTAAAATAGTAGCAGCTAAATGTCAGGTTCTCTGTAAAATGAGAAAAGCAGGAACACATACATGAATACATAAATCACTGTATTTTCTTTATCCAATACAGGAGCCACTAGTCACAAATGCCTGTCTAAATTCACAACATTAATTAAAATTAAGTACAATTCAAAATTCAGTCTTTTACTTACAGTTACATTTCAATCTTCAATAGTCACACATGGCTGGTGACTCCACATTAAATACTGTATACATAGCACATATTCATCATGTCAGAAAATTCTACTGGGCAGCAGTGGTATCTGTAATTTATATACCATAAGTTTATTTTTATGTTTGTCCAGTGCATTATCTGCTTAAGGACAATGTCTTACTTTGAAATGTTTGTTCTTTCTGGTTTTAAGTGACTTTTCCTAATAATAATAGATTTTTATTGTTATTCTATTTTTTAAATGGGTAATCTATATTAATTCCCTGCTACTAGTCCAATCTTATCAAAGATTTCAGGATCAAATGATGTAAATTATTTTCAACAGCACATTGGTTTGAAAGTTTATGCAGAAATGAAGTAGTCTGTATGACTGAAGAAAGATGAGAGTGTTGGCATATTAAGATCTTTCTTATTAGTATGTGAGTATTGAGTATTAATTTAGAAACAAAGGTGGTTTTGACAGCGAAGTTCTAATATGTCAACCTCATCTGGGAGGAAAACACACCTCTGATTGAATCAAAGGCTTTCAAAGAGGAGGGTTATTTCAGCCTCTGTGTCACTCAGGAAGAAGAAAAGGGCATAAGAAAATATTCTATTGATACATGTTGTCATCTGGGTTTGCTCTTCCATGGTTATCTGTGTCTGCATTTGATTGTATTTTATATCACCCTGGTGAACAATAGCACAACATGTCAAGACCATTAGAATTCAACTACAAAGGAGTTAAGGAAAAAGTTCTAGTTTTCATGTTGATCAGCATATCCTGCTTAGATTTGAAGGCCTCAAAATTAACTCATGCAATATAAAAAAAAATCAGACACAATGCAGAACAGACAGTCTCACAAAAGACTTCCTTTATGGCTCATCAGAGTAAGTTTCTTGTCAAAATACTCCCGTGCTAAGTAAAGGTCATCTATTCATACAAACACCTGACGTATAAAATCAATCAGGGCACAATAAGAAAGATGCTTGCTTTGTATATGTATTCAAGTTGTGGCTTCCATGAACTTAACTTCCTAAAAATATATTTCATTTCTTCCGTCTGCTCTGCATAACTCATTAACATCATAATCGCCAGCAATAATTGCCTGGAGTGAGTAAAGCAAATCATGAAAGATGAAGAGTTGAATTACCACTTAATGAAAGAAGAAAAAAAGAAGACAATTTAAATCAACAGTCTACGATACTGCCACCACCCCCTTTCTTGAGAAAATGTATAGTAATTGTGTTTCTTGGAGCTTGTTGTGTTTATAAATGAGGACTCTCAGACAGAGAATTCTTGGAATGATTCTAAGGGCTTAATTGATGATATGAATCAGATGAACTCAAAATTATTTGCTCAGCAATCATAAGATGCATCTTTATAGCAAGTTGCAAAATAATACTCTTCAAAATATTTCAAAATTATCTTGATGGCAATTAGAAACCCTGACCAAAATGAAATGCTCTCTTTTGGTCTCCAAAATTAGTGAAATCCTTCCGACATGTTCAACGTATCTGGGGACTTGATGGCTATCCATTTAAGCCAGAGCTCTTCAGCTAGTGTTGATTTTAACCTTTAGGAAACATTTAGCAATGTCCAGAGAAATTTTTGGTTATCACAGCTTAGAGGATACTAGTGACACCCAGGACAGCTGCCAACAAGAAAGAATCATCTCACCCAAAGTGTCCATGGTATTGAACTTGAAACTCCTTATTTATACCAACAAAAGAACCTAAGAAAGCACTAAAAAAGGTAGCAAGTAATATGAAGGGATGATGTGTCTCAATAACCAAAAAAATTCAATGAGTTTGACCACAGATCATAATTAATGCAATATTTTGCAAAACAACAGTTTATTTTACAGTTTACTGGAGGTAGGGAGATGAGCGAGGACATAATGACACATTACATCACCCCAGCTGCCCTGAGGAGGTCAGCCCTTCAACCCCTGGTGACTAAGGTCTGGTGAGTGTCAGACAGTCAGCAGGCTGTAGTTGTCTGGAAGTGCAATTATGATTTATCATTTTATAGTTACTTCTTAAATCTGTGAACATAGGAGTTATTGTGAAAAACGGACTAAGTGGGTTTAACAGGGTCAGCCAAGTACACATGTAAGAGGAAGCTGAACTGGAATTTTGACAGATGCCTTCACACAGTGGTTTTCAAACATGAGCCTTCATCAGAATCATCAAGAGAGCTTGTTAAAATACAGACTTCTGGGCTCCACCCCTAGAACTTCTGATCCAGGGGCTATGGGGGGCTCTGAGGTGTGGCACTTTTAATACGTTCCCCAGGGATTCTGACAGTGCTGGCCTGAGACCACTCTTTGAGAAGCCCTGTCCTAATTTAATGGACACCACATCTTAAAATGAAGTCAAAGATGACCATGATGCAAATTGTTTTAGGGAGCAAAGGTTAAAGATCCTTCTCTATGATGAGGAGATACATGAGGAGAGATTCACAGGCGGGGAAACTAGAGGCTTTAGAGAGAATGCTGGAATGTCTGCTATGAGTCCCATCCCCTCTTGAATAAGGAAATACTCCCATCTGCTCACTTGGGAAGATATGTTCCTTACAGTCTGTCCACCCAGAATGGATTTGAGTTTCTCTCTCACTTGAAAAACCTAAACAGCAAGAGACTGATTGGCTCGCTGCTCTGAGGGCAGGGCAGATGGAAGTGGGTTCTGGGTTGGAATTGGGTTGCACCACTGGAGTTTGTCCAGGAAGAAGATGAGAGAGTGAGTCCCTACTTACAGATCGGATATGGCTTGTATGCAAAAGACTCTGTATGCATCTTCTTACATCCTGTCCAAGAGGGCAGCCTGCAGGGGTAGGCAGAAAAAGCTGGAAGCATTGCTGGATTGGTAAGGACTGGGAGGAGGTACCATACCAGCCGTGATAGGGATACGTTTTCCTTCATCGAGATGATGGCAGGTGGAAAGTTTCTCCCCAAATGAGGGGCATGTTGGTGGGGCATCCCCAACAATTCATTTTAGTGCCTCCAGAAAGTTCACTTTTAAATGCACGATAAACCTCAAACACACTGAAGCTAGGTCAACAGAAGCCCATCTGTTAAGGGGGAACATTTTCCTTGTAGCACCTGTTGCTCTCCTGCTCCAATTCTGGAAGGGGCAGAAGCAAGGTTTGTCAGATGATGGAGAATGCACAGAATATGGGAGAGATGTCCGCTCTGCCCTCTTCCCTGACACTGGCCTTCCTGTCTACACGTGAGACTGGACTTTTAAATGACTAAACTGAAAGTGTGTTTGTGACTTTTATTTCTCTGGAGTATTTTCTGTTTTATTGAAGAAGGACCAGAAAAGTCAAAGGCCTGCCTGAGATTTGATCCAGAGGAAGGGGGAAAGCTTGCCCAATAGTGGAGATTTATTAGAATTGCAAGTGAAACTTATCTGTGAAACAGAAACCAGACTCACAGAAACAGAACAGACCTGTGGTTGTCAAGGGGGAGGGTGGGCAGGGAGGTATGCATCAGGAGTTTGGAATTAGCAGATGCAAATGACATAGAATGGATAAACAAGGTCATACCGTATAGCACGGGAACTATAGTCAATATCCTGTGATAAACTACAGAGGAAAAGAATATGAAAAAGAATACGCATATACGTATAACTGAATCACTTCAGCAGAAGCTAACACAACATTGTAAAGCAACTATACTTCAGTAAAATTTTTAAAAATAAATAAAGGAATTTAAAGCTAAAACTGAAAGCTTTGTCATGCCCCTACGAGTGACGTGTCTTCAGTGATGGTTATACACATGGTACTATCACTCCTTCCTCAGGACTGTGAAGGATATTTCTGCGGCACAAATCTCTGTCTGGCCCATGGCTAGACATTTTTCCTCCTTTACATTATGTTATAAAGTACAGCTAATTGTAAACCAAAGGAAATCTGATAAATGGCTATCTGAAATCAGAAATAACCATGTTCCAATCCAGGACAGATAGATAGCCTAAAGAATTTACCAAGTGTTTGAAGTATTTTAATAACCCTAATTCCAAGGTGAGCAAGCAGGAAATCATTTGTGGGCTCAGCTTTAATTTATATGAACAACTGCCGAGCAAGAAAGAAAGAACATGTGAGAATCCTAATGGATGCATGTCGTCATCCGGATCTGCCTTGAGTCTCGGGGACTTCACTGTTAGGAGCTGTGACCGCCTGTCAGCTGCTCATCACGTGTCCTGATCTCTTCAGCTTCCATTTGAGTACACCCTGCTCCCTATCACCATGCTGGTGTTATGAACTGAAACAGCATTCTGATCAGATCCCCAGTCAAAGCTGGTCAGTGCATCCTTATCTCTGCAGAATAATAATGGTCCATGTTGGTTTGAATACATCAAGTAGGGCATTCTCATGGACTACGCAGATGATCATTCTGGAACAGGATGTGGTGACTGGATCAGAGCCCCACCGGAAAGGCAGAATCAGTATTACCCAGTATTGCTCATCATTCTACCTACATGACATATATGTATGTGTATACTTGGCATACATATGTGAGCACCAAAGAATTGATGCTTTCAAAATGTGGTGCTGGAGAAGACTCTTGAGAGCAGGGAGATCAAACCAGTCAATCCTAAGGGAAATCAAGCCTGAATATTTATTGGAGGAACTGATGCTGAAGCTGATGTTCCAATAATTTAGCCACCTGATGCAAAGAGCTGACTCATTAGAAAAGACTCTGATACTGGGCAAGATTGAGGGCAGGAGAAGGTGGTGACAGAGGATGAGATGGTTGGATGGCATCACCAACTCAACGGACATGAGTTTGAGCAAATTCCGTGAGACAGTGAAGGACAGGGAATCCTGGCATGATGCAGTCCATGGGGTCACAAAGAGTCGGACACAACTGAGCAATGAACAATGACAAGTTGACATATATGTATATGTGTGTATATATGCACATGTGTATATGATGTCTGTACATATATTTAAAAAAAGATTGAGCAGGATGGCAGAGTAGATGGACGTGCACTCATCTTCTCATGCAAGAACTCCAAAACTATAATTGCTGCTGAACAACTATCAACAGGAGAATGTTGGACCCCACCAAAGAAAGACATGCCACATCGAAGTGCAGAGGAGAAGCCCCAGCAAGACAGTAGGAGGGGTGAAACCTCATTTAGTATCACACCCCATGCCCACCAGAGATGCTCAGAAGGGCTCAAATGAAACCTTGTGTGCACCAGTACCCAGAGACCCCACAGAGACTGAGCCAGGCCGGCCTTTGGGTGTTTGGGTGTCTCCTGTGGAAGCAGGGGTCTGCAGTGGCCTGCTGCGGGGACAGAGGCTCTGACTGCAGCAGACCCAGGTCACACAGGGTGTGGCATAAGCCCTCTTGGAGGAGGTTTCCATTAACCCCATTATAGAGCCACCAAGCAGACAAGCCACAAACTGCAGGACAATTGTACCAAATAAATTCTCACACTGTTAATAAAGTCCTGGGACCCATGACACATTTCCTAACCTGGGGATCTGGCAAAGGGACTGAGAACTCTCAGAGAATTTGACTTTGGAGGCCAGTGGGCTTTGATTACAGAACGTCCACAGGACTAGAGAAACAGACTCTTGGAGGGCACAAACAAAACCTTGCTTGTTTTGTTGACTGTGACGGCTACTCCATTTCTACTAAAGGATTCTTGCCCACAGTAGTACATATAATGGTCATCTGAGTTAAATTTGTCCATTCCAGCCCATTTTAGTTTGCTGATTCCTAAAATGAACCCAGGAAAAAGGAGCAGTGACACCACAAGAGACTGACCCAGACTTGACTGTGAGTGTCCAGGAGTCTCTGGTAGAGGTGTGAGTTGACAGTGGCCTGCTGCAGGGGCAGGGGCACTGAATACAATACCTTTTGAAAGAGGTTGCATTGCCATTATCTTCATTACCTCCACCATGGTTTTGTCCCAGGTCAAACAACAGGGAGGGAACACAGCCCCAGCCTTCAACAAAAAATTGGATTAAAGACTTACAGAGCATAGCCCTACCCATCAGAACAACACCTAATTTCCCCCACAGTCAGCCTCTCCCATCAGGAAGCTTCCATAAGCCTCTAATCCTTCTTCATCAGAGGGCAGACAGAACCACAATCACAGAAAACTAACCAAACTGATCACATGGACCACAGCCTGTCTAACTCAATGAAACTATGAGCCGTGCTATGTAGGGACACCCAAGACAGACGGGTCATGGTGGAGAGTTCTTACAAAACGTGGCCCACTGGAGAAGGGGATGGCAAACCACGTCAGTGTTCCTGTCTTGAGAATCTCATGAACAGTATGAAAAGGCAAAAAGATAGGACACTGAAAGATGAACTCCCCAGTCAGTAGGTGCCGAATATGCTACTGGAGAAGAGCAGAGAAATAGCTCCAGAAAGAATGAAGAGACGCAGCCAAAGCAAAAAGAATGCCCAGTTGTGGATGTCTCTGGTGATGGAAGTAAAATCCAACGCAGCAAAGAACAATATTGCAAAGGAACCTGGAATGTTAGGTCCATGAATCAAGATAAATTGGAAGAGGTCAAACAGGAGATGGCAGGTGTGAATGTTGACATTGTAGGAATCAGCAAACTAAAATGGACTGGAATGGGTGAATTTAACTCAGATGACCATTACATCTACTATTGTGGGCAAGAATCCCTTAGTAGAAATGGAGTTGCCATCATGGTCAACAAAAGAGTCTGAAAGGCAGTACTTGGGTGTAATCTCAAAGACAACAGAATGATCTCTGTTCGTTTCCAAGACAAATCTTTCAATATTACAGTAATCCAAGTCTATGCCCCACTACTAATGCCAAAAAAGCTGAAGTTTAAATTTCTATGAAGACCTACAAGAACTTCTAGAACTAACATCAAAAAAAAAAAAAAAAATGTTCTTCCTATCATAGGGGACTGGAACGGAAAAGTCAAGAGATACCTGGAGTAACAGACAAGTTTGGTCTTGGAGTACAAAATGAAGTAGGGCAAAGGCTAACAGTGTTTTGCCAAGAAAACGCACTGGTCATAGCAAACACTGCTTCAAACAACATAAGAGACGACTCTACACATGGACATCACCAGATGGTCAATACCAAAATCAGATTGATTATATTCTTGGCAGCAAAAGATAGAGAAGCTCTATACAATCTGCAAAAAGAAGACTGGGAGCTGACTGTGGCTCAGATCATGAACTCCTTATTGCAAAATTCAGACGTAAATTGAAAAAAATAGGGAAAACCAATAGGCCATTCAAGTATGACCTAAATCAAATCCCTTACAATTATACAGTGATTAGATCTGATAGATAGAGTGCCTAAAGAAATATGGATGGAGGTTTGTGACATTGTACAGGAGGCAGTGATCAAGACCATCCCCATGAAAAAGAAATGCAAAAAGGCAAAATGGTTGTCTGAGGAGGCTTTACTGAGAAAATAGCTGAGAAAAGAAGAGAAGCTAAAGGTAGTGGAGAAAAGGAGAGATATACCCATCTGAATGCAGACTTCCAAAGAATAGCAAGGAGGGAAAATAAAACCTTCCTCAGTGATCAATGCAAAGAAATAGAGGAAAACAATAGAATGGGAAAGACTAGATATCTCTTCAAGAAAATTAGAGATACCAAGGGAACATTTCATGCAAAGATGGGCACAATAAAGGACAGAAATTGTATGGACCTAACAGAAGCAGCAGATATTAAGAAGAGGTGGAAAGAATACACAGAAGAACTGTACAAAAAAGATCTTCACGACCCAGATAATCACGATGGTGTGATCACTCACCTAGAGCCAGACATCCTGGAATGTGAAGTCAAGTGGGCCTTAGGAAGCATCGCTATGAACAATGTAGTGGAGGTGATGGAATTCCAGTTGACCTATTTCAAATCTTAAAAGATGATGTTATTAAACTGCTTCACTCAATATGCCAGCAAATTTGGAAAATAGCAGTGGCCACAGAACTGGAAAAGGTCAGTTTTCATTCCAATCCCAAAGAAAGGCAGTGCCAAAGAATGTTCGTACTACCACATAATTGCACTCATCTCACACACCAGCAAAGTAAAGCTCAAAATTCTGCAAATAAGGCTTCAACAGTTCCTGAACCATGAACTTCCAGATGTTCAAGCTGAATTGAGAAAAGCCAGAGAAACAAGAGATCAAATTGCCAACATCCACTGGATCATCGAAAAAGCAAGAGACTTCCAGAAAAATGTCTACTTCTGCTTTATTGACTATACCAAAGCCTTTGACTGTGTGGATCACAATAAACTGTGGAAAATTCTTCAAGAGATGGGAATACCAGACCACCTGACCTGCCTCCTGAGAAATCTGTATGCAGGTCAAGAAGCAACAGTTAGAACTGGACATGGAACAACAGACTGGTTCCAAATAGGAAAAGGAGTACATCAAGGCTGTATATTGTCACCCTGCTTATTTAACTTATATGCAAAGTACATCATGAGAAACGCTGGGCTAGAGGAAGCACAAGCTGGAATCAAGATTGCCGGGAGAAATATCAATAACCTCAGATATACAGATGACACCACCCTTATGGCAGAAAGTGAAGAAGAACTAAAGAGCCTCTTGATGAAAGTGAAGGAGGAGAGTGAAAAAGTAGGCTTAAAACTCAACATGCAAAAAACTAAGATCATGGCATCCAGTCCCATCAATTCATGGCAAATAGATGGGGAAACAATGGAAACAGTGACAGATTTTATTTGGGGGGGCTCCAAAATCACTGCAGATGGTGCCTGCAGCCATAAAATTAAAAAAACGCTTGCTCCTTGGAAGAAAAGCTATGACCAACCAAGATAGCATATTAAAGATCAGAGACATTACTTTGCTGACAAAGGTCCATCTAATCAAAGCTATGGTTTTTCCAGTATTCATATATGGATGTGAGAGTTGGAGTATAAAGAAAACTGAGTGCTGAAGAATTGTCGGTTTTGAACTGTGGTGTTGGAAAAGACTCTTGAGAGTCCCTTGGACTGCAAGGACATCCAACCAGTCCATCCTAAAGGAAATCAGTCCTGAATATTCATTGGAAGGACTGAGGCTGAAGCTGACACTCCAATCCTTTGGCCACCTGATGTGAAGAACTGACTCATTGGAAAAGACCCTGATGCTGGGAAAGATTGAAGGTGGGAGGAGAAGGGGATGACAGAGGATGAGATGGTTGGATGGCATCACCGACTCAATGAACATGAGTTTGAGCAAGTCCCAGGATTTGGTGATGGACAGGGAGGCCTGGTCTGCTGCAGTCCATGGGTTTGCAGAGTCAGACATGACTGAACGACTGAACTGAACATATATATTTATGCCATACTACATATATTTGTGTATATGCCATACACACACATACACAGATATATATGTAGCTATGACAAGGAATTCACTTAAGTGACTGTGATAACTGGGAGGTTGAATCTGACGTCTGTAGGGGAAGGGCAGATGGAAATTCTCAGGCAGGAGCTGAAGCTATAACCACAGGAGGGATTTCTTCTTCAGGGCACTCTCAATTCTGCTCTGAAGGCCTTTCAACTGATTGAGTCAGGCCCACCCAGATTATTGAGCCTAATCTTACTCAGTTTTAACCAACTGCAGCTGTTAATCATATCTATAACATACTTTCATAGCAGCACCTACATATTTGGTAAAACAAGGGAACACTCTAGCTTAGCTAAGTTGACACATAAAACTGTCCATCACAACATTACCAAGAGTCTTAGTGAGTTTCCTACTGAGGATCCAGGATTCTTATCCCTGAAATCTGTCCTGATGGAAATAAGTAGAGATATGCACAATCTTTTATATGTTAATACAACAGTATGCATGCGTGCTAAGTTGCTTTGGTCTTGTCCAACTCTTTGTGACACCATGGACTATGGCCTGCCAGGCTCCTCTGTCCATGGGATTCTCCAGGCAAGAATACTGGAGTGGGTTGCCATGCCCTCCTTCAGGGGATCTTCCAGACCCAAGAATTGAATCTGTGTCTCTTAAGTCTCCTGCACTTGCAGGTGAGTTTTTTTTACCACTAGTGCCACCTGCAAAGCCCAATACATCAGCAGCTCACTCCAGTTGCTATCTTGAATAAGAGCTCTGTCCCACCGGCCCTAGGCATACACATGCTACCCCAGAAAGCATGCTAAGCTGGCAAGTTCAAGCCAAGGTCATCATTGAGTCACTGGTGTTCAAGATGAATTTTTAATAAAAAGTGGAAAGGGCTTAAGTGTTAAGTCTGCATATGGTGGTTATTTACTTCTTCACACTAAAACATTTCCCAAAGATTCCGCAGTCAGAACACTGTACACTCTGAAAAACAAACATTTTACATATAAATATAAATAACTGCAAGAGGCATTTTTAAGCACCAATAAAAGCAAAAACAACATTGTAATTATACTAAGTATAGCGCTCAGAATATGACAACATAATTTGTATGTATCACAATGTTATGACTTTAGTTCAGTGCCTAACACCATAGACAGTGTCTAATATTAGGGAATTAAAACTGGATATTAGAGAACTGAACTCAGACCTCTGAGATCAGTGTAGGATGAGCCGGTGATGACCACAGCAGATGGTACAATGGAAACAAACTCCTGGTGATTAGTGGAGCTTGCAGTTTGTTGCTCCTTCACCTGATGTCCAGCTGGCCAAGGGCAGAGGAGAGCAAGTACCAGCATAAACAGCCTGTGGCCCAAGTCCATTGCTGTTGAAAGTGCCTCGATCTATTCTTTGCCACCTGAAGGCACATCTACTATTCTTATGCCAGCCTCCAGGAAAAAAATAAATATATATGTATATAGGGTCATTAACTTTAGCATCCTTCCTACAAATCCAGAGAGAACTGCCTTTCATCCAACTTCCTAACTTCTCCTACCACCAGCAAGGGTATGACTAGTCATAGCCCAGGGAATTCATGGATCAGGTCCTATACCATAGTGGACAAAGCTGCTTTGACCTAACTGCATGGGTCCAGCTCCAGGCTCTATCTTGACCTTCCAACCACACCCTTGAGGAGGGCTGATCCATGGGACACATCAATTAATGCTTTGCACTCCCTTCCGTATTCTATGCAGTGGGCTGCATGGGCTCAGAGCCCTTCTGGGTGCAGGTGCTCTCTCTTCAGATCTGTCTAATCAAGAGGATCCCAAATTTTTAAATTAGAAATTGAGAGTGGGGAAGAGATGGTCAGAAGCTAGAAGCTTCCACTCAGACCTCAGCTTTAGTCCAGTCCTCTACTTAAGCTTTTATGAGAGAGCTTTCACTATAGTATTGAATGGTTTCTCAAATATCAATCAAGGGTGACTTTGATGCTAAGTTTCACTGTTTCTTTTGAACACAGATCCCCTATGATAATCAAGAGATATAATGTGCTTGGCAAGCAGGATTCAGACATTTTCAAATTTCCTGCTCTGATTTAAGCACACTTGAGAAGAGTTAAAATCTCACCCTTAACCCCTAACAAAGCTTAAATTTGGATCCTCTTCTCCCCTCCCCCTTTTTTCAGTCTTAGGTGATATTGACCTGGTATTGATACTGGTATTGACCCCACATCACTCTCACTTCACTTCAAGACTGGATAGAACAACAGACCCAATTCCTATATAAGTTACAGCTCTTTCTAATAACCTTAATACCTTTCTTCTATCCTGAATCTCCAGGTCAAAGCCTCTCTATTCACAGTCTCCATCTTTCTGAGTTACAATTTCAGTCTCTTGTTGCAGTCAAGCCCTGGTATTCAATAATGAATCTCTTCCTGTTAGATCTTACGGTTTACCTCTTCCATGCCACCTTGGATGCTGACGTCCCCTGCTGCTTCATCTTGAGTCCTGTGGTAGGCAGAACTCTAAGACAGCCACAAAATTTCTGATCCTGTATAATCAATCCCCTCCCCTTAAGTGTGGGTGGGGTGTCACTCCATGATTAGTTTTCATTATACACCAAAAGGTAAGGGATTTTGCCTTAAGGTCCCAAGTTAGGTGAGAAAGTAATTCTGAGAAAGTAATAAATGAGATTATCCTGGGTGAGCCCCCTTTAAAAAAGGGTCTGGAGGCAAGAGGTAAGAAGCAGCAGAGACAGGGAAGGAAAAATTAGGAGTTTGGGATGAACACAAATACACTACTAAACCTAAAATAGATAACCATAAAGACCTACTGTATAGCGCAGGGAGCTATACTCAATTTTTTGTAATAACATATAAGGGAAATTGGGCTTCCCCTGTGGCACAGCTGGTAAAGAATCTGCCTGCAATGCAGGAGACTTGGGTTCAATCCCTGGACTGGGAAGATGCCCTGGAGAAAGGAACAGCTACCCACTCCAGTATTCTGGCCTGGAGAATTCCATGGACTATATAGTCCATGGGGTCACAGGGTTGGACACGCTGAGCGACTTTCACTTTCCCATGTGTATAACTGAATTACTTGACCATACAGCTGAAACTAACATAAAATTTTAAGCCAACTATATTGTTATTGTTGTTTAATTGCTAAATCATGTTCAACTATTTTGCGACCCCCATGGACTGCAGCCTGCCAGGCTCCTCTGTCCATGTTATTTCTCAGGCAAGAATACTGGAGTGGGTTGCCTGCCCTCCTCCAGGTGATCTCCCCAACCCGGGGATGAAACCTGAGTCCCCTGTAATGGCAGGCAGATTCTTTCCTACTGAGCCATCAGGGAAACCAAGTCAACCATACTCCAATTAAAAGAAAAAAAAAGAGCAAGAAGCAGCTGAGATGCTCTCTGTTGGCCTTGAAGAAGCAAAATGTCACATGGTAGAAATTACCATGTGGTTGACTATGTCTAGTGATCTCTGGGAAATGGGGGCCTCGGTTCTTCAAATGCAAGAAACTAAATTCTGCTGATAATCATGTGATTTTGAAGAGGAAGCCAAGCTCCAGAAACACCTACAGCCCAGTTAGCATCTCAATTGCAGCCAAGTGAGATTCTGAGCAAGGGACGCACTTCAACTGTGGCTGGACTCCTGACTCACAGAAGCTGTGAATTCATGCATTAATGGTGAATGCATCTTGCTTTCAGTTGTTGAATTTGCAGTACCATGTTCTGCATCATCAGGAAACTCATTCCACGACTAGTCCCCGGGTTGTTTTTCCGACCAGAAGCGTGAATGAAGACGGCAGTACTGAAGTTTGCACATGCAAAGCCAAGGTTAGCCAGAAGTTCTCTCAGAGCACCCCACCTCCCCCCAAAAGAGAGGCAAACACATTCCTTCATCTCTAAACCACTAGATCTAATTTCAGGTTCAGGCTCCTCCCCCTCCTGCAGGAGACTGATACCCACTGACCACCTATCAAGACTTTTCTGAGTCACAAGATTAAAGAGACGTTGTCCTTGGGGACTCACGGGCTCAGCTGGAGGACTTGCTTCCACTGATTACTGCACAAAGCACCCTCTTGAATGTGGTGTTGTGAAGTCTGTTGTTGAAAATCATATTCATTTTGAAAATTACCATTCATTCTGCTTTGTAGCCAAATCATTTTACTTAGGAGCAAAAATGTGATTTTCTACCAACCGAAGAAGGATCTCTCCATAATGAAGCTAAAGAAGCATTTCTTGAGCAAGACTGCCTCTCCTGAAGCTAAACTCTTCCTGCACAGCTTAGGGGGATAATGGACAAATCACACATAGATGGAGAAATAAATCTTAGCGGGCAAGACAGACCTCCCTTTCTGTACCTTCCTATGAGTATCATTTTCTTGTTTTGCTTGTAAAATGGGAAACAACTCCTGCATATTTTGTGAATAACTATATAATCCACCACTTCAACATCTAAATCTTTCTCTCTGATCTTTAATACCTCATAGCCTCTGTAATAAAACAATCAAATCAACTCAATGTGTCTCAAATATGCCATACTCTCTGGCATTCCTGTTCCAAGTCATTTTTTGGCTCCTTGACACTGTTGTTTCTTGATATTAATATATGCAATATTATATTTGTAGCTATGAATTGTATTTGCAAGGTAGACTTGCAGTGATGATCTGTATAGTGATTTGTAATGTGTGTCCCTGAATGCAACCATACAGAAATAAATTGCATTATAAAAACCACATTTGATGCCTCAATCAAGCCCATTCATTATAATTCTGAAAATTCCACCATGCATAGGTCAGAGCTACCACTTTGCATTTATCAGTAGTTTTCCATCCTCATGGACTAGAGATTTATAAGTTTCTAATTATTTTCTAGACCCAACTGAATACCAATAATCAAAGAAAAACTGTTTAGTTTCTAACAGTTATAGTAAAATACCTTGTCTGATTACAAATAAATGAAATCAAACTTTTGATCAGAATACTTCCATGGGTACAAAAGCCCTGAAGTGGGTAATATATGGAGGAGAATCAGACTTTTTTGTGAACACAAAAGAAACGGGTATGATTCTTTTCCTTTGTTTGCTTTCTTTTTCCCCACCACCACTGGATAAGAACTGTTACCGACTCAAATGAATATGTAAATAAATGAAACCAAAGAGACATCTCTTTGCCGACAAAGGTGTTATAGTCAAATGTATGGTTTTTCCAGTAGTCAAGAATGGATGTGAGAGTTGAACCATAATGAAGGCAGAGTGCAGAAGAATTGATGCTTTCAAACTGTGGTGCTGGAGAAGACTCTTTTTTTTTTTTTTTTTTTTTTTAAATTTTTTTATTAGTTGGAGGCTAATTACTTCACAACATTTCAGTGGGTTTTGTCATACATTGATATGAATCAGCCATAGATTTACACTTATTCCCCATCCCGATCCCCCCTCCCACCTCCCTCTTCACCCGACTCCTCTGGGTCTTCCCAGTGCACCAGGCCCGAGCACTTGTCTCATGCATCCCACCTGGGCTGGTGATCTGTTTCACCATAGATAGTATACATGCTGTTCTTTTGAAACATCCCACCCTCACATTCTCCCACAGAGTTCAAAAGTCTGTTCTGTATTTCTGTGTCTCTTTTTCTGTTTTGCATATAGGGTTATCATTACCATCTTTCTAAATTCCATATATATGTGTTAGTATGCTGTAATGTTCTTTATCTTTCTGGCTTACTTCACTCTGTATAATGGGCTCCAGTTTCATCCATCTCATTAGGACTGATTCAAATGAATTCTTTTTAACGGCTGAGTAATATTCCATGGTGTATATGTACCACAGCTTCCTTATCCATTCATCTGCTGATGGGCATCTAGGTTGCTTCCATGTCCTGGCTATTATAAACAGTGCTGCAATGAACATTGGGGTGCACGTGTCTCTTTCAGATCTGGTTTCCTCAGTGTGTATGCCCAAAAGTGGGATTGCTGGGTCATATGGCAGTTCTATTTCCAGTTTTTTAAGGAATCTCCACACTGTTTTCCATAGTGGCTGTACTAGTTTGCATTCCCACCAACAGTGTAAGAGGGTTCCCTTTTCTCCACACCCTCTCCAGCATTTATTGCTTGTAGTCTTTTGGATAGCAGCCATCCTGACTGGCGTGTAATGGTACCTCATTGTGGTTTTGATTTGCATTTCTCTAATAATGAGTGATGTTGAGCACCTTTTCATGTGTTTGTTAGCCATCTGTATGTCTTCTTTGGAGAAATGTCTGTTTAGTTCTCTGGCCCATTTTTTGATTGGGTCATTTATTTTTCTGGAATTGAGCTGCAGGAGTTGCTTGTATATTTTTGAGATTAATCCTTTGTCTGTTTCTTCATTTGCTATTATTTTCTCCCAATCTGACGGCTGTCTTTTCACCTTACTTATAGTTTCCTTTGTAGTGCAAAAGCTTTTAAGTTTCATTAGATCCCATTTGTTTAGTTTTGCTTTTATTTCCAATATTCTGGGAGGTGGGTCATAGAGGATCTTGCTGTGATTTATGTCAGAGAGTGTTTTGCCTATGTTCTCCTCTAGGAGTTTTATAGTTTCTGGTCTGACATTTAGATCTTTAATCCATTTTGAGTTTATTTTTGTGTATGGTGTTAGAAAGTGTTCTAGTTTCATTCTTTTACAAGTGGTTGACCAGTTTTCCCAGCACCACTTGTTAAAGAGGTTGTCTTTTTTCCATTGTATATCCTTGCCTCCTTTGTCAAAGATAAGGTGTCCATAGGTTCGTGGATTTATCTCTGGGCTTTCTATTCTGTTCCATTGATCTATATTTCTGTCTTTGTGCCAGTACCATACTGTCTTGATGACTGTGGCTTTGTAGTAGAGTCTGAAGTCAGGCAGGTTGATTCCTCCAGTTCCATTCTTCTTTCTCAAGATTACTTTGGCTATTCGAGGTTTTTTGTATTTCCATACAAATTGTGAAATTCTTTGGTCTAGTTCTGTGAAAAATACCGTTGGTAGCTTGATAGGGATTGCATTGAATCTATAGATTGCTTTGGGTAGAATAGCCATTTTGACAATATTGATTCTTCCAATCCATGAACACGGTATGTTTCTCCATCTGTTTGTGTCCTCTTTGATTTCTTTCATCAGTGTTTTATAGTTTTCTATGTATAGGTCTTTTGTTTCTTTAGGTAGATATACTCCTAAGTATTTTATTCTTTTTGTTGCAATGGTGAATGGTATTGTTTCCTTAATTTCTCTTTCTGTTTTTTCATTGTTAGTATATAGGAATGCAAGGGATTTCTGTGTGTTAATTTTATATCCTGCAACTTTACTATATTCATTGATTAGTTCTAGTAATTTTCTGGTAGAGTCTTTAGGGTTTTCTATGTAGAGGATCATGTCATCTGCAAACAGTGAGAGTTTCACTTCTTCTTTTCCTATCTGGATTCCTTTTACTTCTTTTTCTGCTCTGATTGCTGTGGCCAAAACTTCCAACACTATGTTGAACAGTAGTGGTGACAGTGGGCACCCTTGTCTTGTTCCTGATTTCAGGGGGAATGCTTTCAATTTTTCACCATTGAGGGTGATGCTTGCTGTGGGTTTGTCATATATGGCTTTTATAATGTTGAGGTATGTTCCTTCTATTCCTGCTTTTTGGAGAGTTTTAATCATAAATGAGTGTTGAATTTTGTCAAAGGCTTTCTCTGCATCTATTGAGATAATCATATGGTTTTTATCTTTCAATTTGTTAATGTGGTGTATTACGTTGATTGATTTGCGGATATTGAAGAATCCTTGCATTCCTGGGATAAAGCCCACTTGGTCGTGGTGTATGATTTTTTTAATATGTTGTTGGATTCTGTTTGCTAGAATTTTGTTAAGGATTTTTGCATCTATGTTCATCAGTGATATTGGCCTGTAGTTTTCTTTTTTTGTGGCATCTTTGTCTGGTTTTGGAATTAGGGTGATGGTGGCCTCATAGAATGAGTTTGGAAGTTTACCTTCTTCTGCAATTTTCTGGAAGAGTTTGAGTAAGGTAGGTGTTAGCTCTTCTCTAAATTTTTGGTAGAATTCAGCTGTGAAGCCATCTGGTCCTGGGCTTTTGTTTGCTGGAAGATTTTTGATTACACTTTCGATTTCCTTGCCTGTGATGGGTCTGTTAAGATCTTCTATTTCTTCCTGGTTCAGTTTTGGAAAGTTATACTTTTCTAAGAATTTGTCCATTTCATCCAAGTTGTCCATTTTATTGGCATAGAGCTGCTGGTAGTAGTCTCTTATGATCCTTTGTATTTCAGTGTTGTCTGTTGTGATCTCTCCATTTTCATTTCTAATTTTGTTAATTTGGTTCTTCTCTCTTTGCTTCTTAATGAGTCTTGCTAATGGCTTGTCAATTTTGTTTATTTTTTCAAAAAACCAGCTTTTAGCTTTGTTGATTTTTGCTATGGTCTCTTTAGTTTCTTTTGCATTTATTTCTGCCCTGATTTTTAAGATTTCTTTCCTTCTGCTAACCCTGGGGTTCTTCATTTCTTCCTTCTCTAATTGCTTTAGGTGTAGAGTTAGGTTATTTATTTGGTTTTTTTCTTGTTTCTTGATGTAAGCCTGTAATGCTATGAACTTTCCCCTTAGCACTGCTTTTACAGTGTCCCATAGGTTTTGGGTTGTTGTGTTTTCATTTTCATTCATTTCTATACATATTTTGATTTCTTTTTTGATTTCTTCTATGATTTGTTGGTTATTCAGAAGTGTGTTATTTAGCCTCCATGTGTTTGAATTTTTAACAATTTTTTTCCTGTAATTGAGATCTAATCTTACTGCACTGTGGTCAGAAAAGATGACTGGAATGATTTCAATTTTTTTGAATTTTCCAAGACCAGATTTATGGCCCAGGATGTGATCTATTCTGGAGAAGGTTCCGTGTGCACTTGAAAAAAAGGTGAAGTTGATTGTTTTGGGGTGAAATGTCCTATAGATATCAATTAGGTCTAGCTGGTCCATTGTGTCATTTAAAGTTTGTGTTTCCTTGTTAATTTTCTGTGTAGTTGATCTATCCATAGTTGTGAGTGGGGTATTAAAGTCTCCCACTATTATTGTGTTACTATTAATTTCCTCTTTCATACTCGTTAGTGTTTGCCGTACATATTGCGGTGCTCCTATGTTGGGTGCATATATATTTATAATTGTTATATCTTCTTCTTGGATTGATCCTTTGATCATTATGTAGTGTCCTTCTTTGTCTCTTTTCACAGCTTTTATTTGAAAGTCTATTTTATCTGATATGAGTATTGCGACTCCTGCTTTCTTTTGGTCTCCGTTTGCATGAAATATTTTTTTCCAGCCCTTCACTTTCAGTCTGTATGTGTCTCTTGTTTTGAGGTGGGTCTCTTGTAGACAGCATATATAGGGGTCTTGTTTTTGTATCCATTCAGCCAATCTTTGTCTTTTGGTTGGGGCATTCAACCCATTTACATTTAAGGTAATTATTGATAGGTGTGGTCCCGTTGCCATTTACTTTGTTGTTTTGGGTTCACGTTTATACAACCTTTCTGCATTTCCTGTCTAGAGAAGATCCTTTAGCATTTGTTGAAGAGCTGGTTTGGTAGTGCTGAATTCGCTCAGCTTTTGCTTATCTGTAAAGCTTTTGAGTTCTCCTTCATATCTGAATGAGATCCTTGCTGGATACAGTAATCTAGGTTGTAGGTTATTCTCTTTCATTACTTTCAGGACGTCCTGCCATTCCCTTCTGGCCTGGAGGGTTTCTATTGATAGATCAGCTGTTATCCTTATGGGAATCCCTTTGTGTGTTATTTGTTGTTTTTCCCTTGCTGCTTTTAATATTTGTTCTTTGTGTTTGATCTTTGTTAGTTTGATTAATATGTGTCTTGGGGTGTTTCGCCTTGGGTTTATCCTGTTTGGAACTCTCTGGGTTTCTTGGACTTGGGTGGCTATTTCCTTCCCCATTTTAGGGAAGTTTTCAGCTATTATCTCCTCGAGTATTTTCTCATGGCCTTTCTTTTTGTCTTCTTCTTCTGGAACTCCTATGATTCGAATGTTGGGGCGTTTCACATTGTCCCAGAGGTCCCTGAGGTTGTCCTCATTTCTTTTGATCCTTTTTTCTTTTTTCCTCTCTGCTTCATTTATTTCCACCATTTTATCTTCTATCTCACTTATCCTATCTTCTGCCTCCGTTATTCTACTCTTGGTTCCCTCCAAAGTGTTTTTGATCTCATTCATTGCATTATTCATTTTTAATTGACTCTTTTTTATTTCTTCTAGGTCTTTATTAAACAATTCTTGTATCTTTTCAATCTTTGTTTCCAAGCTATTTATCTGTAACTCCATTTTGTTTTCAAGATTTTGGATCATTTTTATTATCATTATTCTAAATTCTTTTTCAGGTAGATTCCCTATCTCCTCCTCTTTTGTTTGACTTGGTGGGCATTTTTCTTGTTCCTTTACCTGTTGGGTATTTCTTTGCCTTTTCATCTTGTTTAGATTGCTGTGTCTGGAGTGGACTTTCTGTATTCTGGAGGTCTGTGGTTCCTTTTTATTGTGGAGGATTTACCCAGTGGGTGGGGTTGGACGTTTGGCTTGTCAAGGTTTCCTGGTTAGGGAAGCTTGCGTCAGTGTACTGGTGCGTGGAACTTGATTTCTTCTCTTTGGAGAGCAATGGAGTGCCCAGTAATGAGTTTTGAGTTGGGTCTATGTGTTAGGTGTGACCTTGGGTAGCCTGTATGTTGACATTCAGGGCTATGTTCCTGTGTTGCTGGAGAATTTGCGTGGTATGTCTTGCTCTAAAACTTATTGGCTCTTGGGTGGTGGTTGGTTTCAGTGTAGGTATGGAGGCTTTTGGACGGTCACTTATCACTTAAAGTTCCATGTAGTCAGGAGTTTTCTGGTGTTCTCAGGTTTTGGGCTTAAGTTTCCTGCCTCTGGATTTCAGTTTTATTCTTCCTGTAGTCTCAGGACTTCTCCAACTATACAGCTCTGATAATTAAACTTCTAGGTTAATGGCGAAAAGATTCTCCCCCGTTAGGGACACCCAGAGAGGTTCACAGAGTTACATGAACAGGAGAAAAGGGAGGAGGGAGATAGAGATGAGTAGGAGGAGAAAAAGGGGGACTCAAGAGGAGAGAGACAGATCTACGCAGCTGTCTGTTCCCAGAGTGTTCTCATATCTCAGACACCTACAAGGATTCACAGAATTGGATGGGGAAGAGAAGGGGAAAAGAGGAAATAGAGGTGTTCTGAGGTAGAAAACAGAGAGTCAAGATTGGGAGGGAATAATCTTCGGTTTTAAGATAGGGCTTCTCTTTTTTTTTTTTTTTTTGTAAGGTTATAGTGTAGTGAAGATGAAAATGAAGAGTAGTAGAGGAGTACTAGAGGACTTTAAAAGAAATAAGAGAAAAAGAAAAATAGAAAATAGAAGAGAAAAAGGAAAGAAAAAAAAAAAAGAAGAAAAAGGAGAAGAAAAAAAAAGAAAAAGAAAAAAAAAAAAAAAGAAAGAAAAAAAAAATTTTTTTTTTCCCCTAATTAAAAAAATCGTAAAAATCTATGAAAATGAAAGTTAAGGAGTAATGGGGGAATAATAGGGAATTTTAAAGGAAAATAAAAGAGAAAAAATAAAAAAGAAAAATATAAAAAGAAAAAAAAATTTTTTTTTTTTTCCTTACTTAGAAAAAACAGAAAAATAAAAAAAAAAAGTAAAAATATGTCTAGGAATTTCTCTGGAGCTGTTGCGGTCAGTGTGGGTTCGGCTCAGTTTCAGATAGCTCCTCGTTCCAGCTTGCACTTCTCGGTATCTACAGGGCCCTTCCGGTGAAGTCGGTGTTTTCTTCAGGGATTTTAATCTGTTGCACCAGTCCCTTCTGAAGCGGTTCCCTTTGTTTATTTGGCTTCTGTTTGCCGGTCTCTTCAGAGGCTCATTTCCGCCCTGACACAGGCGGCCGGAGGCGGACTCTTATTCAGGTAGCTAGTTCCGTTGCGCTGCTGGGAGGGGCTGACACTGCGGGGCGGGGCTGGCGCTGCAGGGCGGGGCTGACGCTGCGGGGAGGGGCTGGCCCTGCGGGGGCGGGGCTGACGCTGCGGGGAGGGGCTGGCCCTGCGGGGGCGGGCTGGCGCTGCCGGAAGGGGCTGACGCTGCTTTCTCCGTCTGCGCTGCTCAGGCTCCCGGCTGTTCTATATGGAGCGCGCCCCGCGCTGCGCGAGGTTCCAGCCCTCGGGTGTTACACAAAAGCGCGGAAGGAAAAGCTGCGCCTGCTCTCTGTGCCTTCCCCGTCAGAGCGGTCCAGGCAGCCAGGGGCTTGGTGGGCGCGCTATCCCCAGGTGTGGCGCACCCACTCCCTTCCGCGGACCCAGTCTCAGTTTCCGCTGGCGCCAGGCGGGTGCGCGCGCCTTCCGCCCTCCGCGTCCCCAGCCCCAGTCCCCGCCCCGCGCCGGTCGGGTGCCTGCGCCCTGTGTCTCGCCGCGACCTTCCCCTCCCCCCTGCCTCCTGCCTCCTGCCTCCGGCGGGGCTGGGCCGGTCCGCAGCCTGCGAGCTCTCCTCGGGACTTTCCCCGTCCCTTTGTTCTGCGAACGGCCGGCAGTGTGTTCCGGCCGGTCAATTTTCTCTCTCTCCTTTGGTCTCCCACAGTTCAAGTTGGCACCTCACAGAAGCTCCCCCCGATTGTCCTCAGGGCACTCAGGCCCGGACCCTAGCCCAAGCAAGGCCGCCTAAGACTCCCTTCCCGGGACGGGTCTCCGTCCTTAGCTCTTTTGTCTCACTTTTTATCTTTTATATTTTGTCCTACCTCCTTTCGAAGACAATGGTCTGCTTTACTGGGCGCCTGATGACCTCAGCTAGCGATCAGAAGTTGTTTTGTGAAGTTTGCTCTGCATTCGGTTATTCTTTTGATGAATTTGTAGGAGAGAAAGTGGTCTCCCGGTCCTACTCCTCCGCCATCTTGGCTCCTCCCCCTGGAGAAGACTCTTGAGAGTCCCTTCGACTGCAAAAAGATCACACCAGTCATTCCCAAAGGAAATCAACCTTGAATATTCATTGGAACGACTTATACTGAAGCTCTAATACTTTGGTTGCCTGATGTGAAGAGCCAACACATTGGAAAAGACACTGATATTGGGAAACATAGAAAGTTAAAGGAGAAGGGGGGAGCAGAGGAAGAGATGGTAAGATAGCATCATGAGCTCAATGGACGTGACTTTGAGCAAATCCTGGGCAATAGTGGATGACAGAGGAACCTGGTGGGCTAGAGTCCATGGGGTCCCAAAGATTCAGACATGACTTAGCAACTGAACAACAACAACAGAGATATCCTATAAATGCCACCATTCCTTCTGCAATTCAGATCATTGCCTTGGGTATTTCAGAATCTCACTCAGCTGTATTTAGGGAAAAATAACTTTAAAACGGCCAATGCAGCCAAATTCAGAAATGGAAGAAAAACTTAGATTATCCCTTTTTTCACATTAGCCCCCTTCCCCAAATATGGACTAGTACTTCAGTTTTCTCCCCTTTTTTGCCATGCCTGGGAGATGGTAGGCTCCATGGAGATTGAAATGGTAACTTTCTTCCTCAATGTTATCTTGAGCAGAGTTAGACTCATAGCTGAGAGCTTACAAATATTTGCGGGGTACATGGATATCTCTAAACATTAATAAATTTGAATCTCTCTAAAATTAGAAAGTGGACTAAATAAACCATTTTCATATTAAAATATCCCCTACCACATGTATTACGTATCTTATAACCAATCATCAATAGTAATAGTGTTAGTCATTCAGTCGTGACTGACTCTTTGTGACCCCATGGACTGTAACCTTCCAGGCTCCTCTGTCCATGGAATTCTCCAGCAAGAATACTGGAGTAGACTGCCATTTCCTGTGACTATAAGAAGCCAGGTTCAAAAATAAAAGCAATAAAGAGAGAAAAAGCTTAACAGACATCAGTAATCACACACTGCAGGAAATAGAGACTACAGAATTAGTTTAGGAAAATCACCAAACAAATAAAAAGTGAAAGAAAGAAAAATAGCAACACCCACTGCCACAGAGACAGAAAATCAGAATTTAGAACAAACAATATATTACCTAAAATATCCAGTTTTTTAAAAATCTGATGTTCAACAAAAAATACAAGGCACACAAAGAAATAAGACTGTGTGGCCAATACAGACAAAGAAACTCTCTCTGTTTCAATAGGAACTCTCTGAGGGGGACCAGATGTTGGAGTTAGCAGACAAAGAAGAGCAGCTAATATATATGTAAAAGTACATCCTGCTTGTGCAATTAGAGGAACTAGGACAGCAAGTAGCAGACACCAGTAAAGAGATGGGAATTATAAAAGTTAATCAAATAGAATTTCAGGTATTGAAATTAAAAATCACAATAGCTCAATAGAAGATTTGAGGCAGGAGAAGAAAAAATAAGCAAACTTGACATGGATCAATAAAGATGATCCAACCTAAGGAATGGAAAGAAAAGGAGCTTCCCTGGCGGCTCAAGTAAAAGGACCCGCCTGCCCGTGCAGGAGACATGGGTTCCATCTCTGATCAGATCCGGAAAGACGGCCCATGCCTGGGGGCAGCTAAGCCCAGTGGGCCAGTTATGGAGCCCTGACCTAGAGCCTCGGAACTGCAGCTGCTGAGCCGGAGCACCTCGAGGCCGTGCTCCCTGGCGAGAGAAGTCACCACGGGAGAAGCACGTCTGCAACCAGAGGAGCCCCCGCCCGCTGCAACCGGGGAGACGTCCACGCAGCGATGAGGCTCCAGCACAGCCAAAACAAATAAATAAAACCATTGTTAGAGGAATAGAGAAAAAAGATGAATGGAGCACGTGGGGCAACGTAAAGTATACTGTGTGTGTGAAGAGTACCAGAGAAAAGGAGGAAAGGGGGTAGAAACAATATATAAAGACACAATGGCTAAACACTTCAAAATTTGATTATCACCCTGCCCCCCAAAGCATTAACATACGTATCTAGAAGGCTTAATGAACTTCAGGTAGGAGAATTCAAAAGAGACCCGTATCTACACACACCATGGCAAAGTCAAGGAGGGACTCTTGGCAGCAACTCCCTCCCACGCCCTGCACATACACACCACAGCTTCTTAAGAACAAGTTCAGTTCAGATCAGTCACTCAGTTGTGTCCGAGTCTTTGTGACCCCATGAACCTCAGCACACCAGACCTCCCTGTCCATCACCAACTCCCAGAGTTAACGCAAACTCATGTCCATTGAGTCGGTGATGCCATCCAACCATCTCATCTTCTGTCACCCCCTTCTCCTCCTGCCTTCAATCTTTCCCAGCATCAGGGTCTTTTCCAATGAGTCAACTCTTCGCATCAGGTGGCCAAAGTATTGGAGTATCAGCTTCAACGTCAGTCCTTCCAATGAATCTTCAGGACTGATCTCCTTTAGGATGGACTGGTTGGATCTCCTTGCTGTCCAAGGGACTCTCAAGAGTCTTCTCCAACACCACAGTTCAAAAGCATCAGTTCTTTTGTGCTCAGCTTTCTTTATAGTCCAACACTCACATCCATACATGACTACTGGAAAAACCATAGCCTTGACTAGACAGACCTTTATTGACAAAGTAATGTCTCTGCTTTTTAATATGCTGTCTAGGTTGGTCATAACTTTCCTTCCAAGGAGTAAGCATCTTTTAACTTCATGGCTGCAATCACCATCTGTAGTGATTTTGGAGCCCAGAAAAATAAAGTCAGCCACTGTTTCCCCATCTAGTTCCCATGAAGTGCTGGGACCGGATTCCATCATCTTAGTTTTCTGAATGTTAAGCTTTAAGCCAACTTTTTCACTCTCCTCTTTTCACTTTCATTAAGAGGCTCTTTAGTTCCTCTTCACTTTCTGCCATAAGGGTGGTGTCGTCTGCATATCTGAGGTTATTGATATTTCTCCTGGCAATCTTGATTCCAGCCTGCGCTTCCTCCAGCCCAGCATCTCTCATGATGTACTCTGCTCAGGGCTCACTGAGATCACTCCTCTCAGCCCTCTGGGGTCACCATGGGCAGCGGCAGGATGGATGCCCGGTCACAGGGATTCTCCTCCTTCCTGGGAACCCGTCAGTCTCAGGGACTTACTTTGGAGGCTGGAATTGCTGATGGCTGTGACGGCCTTGTTTCCCGGTACGGTAGGAAATACGTCGTTTCTCGGAAGGAAGGAGGCGAGCTCTGGTGCGGCCTCCACAAAGGCCTCGGCCAACCCAAGGGGCCCGTGCTGTGCTCCCTTCACGGCTGTTCTCATCTGGGCCGAGTGGCTTGCCATCCTCCCACTGACAGACATGGGTCAGCTCCCTGTAAAAGAGGTGTGGCCTTGGGCAGAGGATGAACAGGAGACGTTCCTGGGGGCTCCCAGCCATGTCAAGGAAATCCCCCTCATTCCCAAAGTGAACTCCAGGTAGATCGTCAGTGTCAACTGCTACCTGTAACTAGCGGGCGGTTAGATTTGTCTTCAGACTCAGACCTGTCTGCCTGTAGCCCGTATTTTGTCCCTTAGGTTACCATGCCTGTCTGAATGCACAAGGAGTACTCTTTATGACCATCATCAAAATTTTGGTAAAGACTCTGCCTGCAATTTAGGAGACTGAGTCCCATCCCTGGGTCAGGAAGAGCCCCTGGAAAAGGAAACGGCAACCCACTCCAGTACTCTTGCCTGGGAAATCCCATGGACGGAGGAGCCTGGAGGGTTACAGTCCATGGGGTCGCAAAGAGTCGGAGACGACTCAGCAACTAGACAACAACAACGAACCAGGCTCTAGAGCACCTTAAAATGGAAGCACATCTCCTGGTTGCTCAAGTGAGCGTGTGGCATGGCTGCAGCCGTTGTGAACTAGATGTGACGGGGCAGGGTACAGCGTGTTTCCCCACCGTGTTCCAGACATAATGACGTCACTCAGGGAACTCAGCCTGAAGTGCAGGCACGTGGGAGTGTACAGCAAGGCGCTGCTGTAGGCGGACAGTCCTGGAGACTCTCCTGATCCCTGGAGATCGCTCTGCAGTCATGAGAGCCGGGATCCTAGAAGACTCCCTCTAGCTTTTGCTTACCAACCTAAATGGCAACCTTTGCAGCTTTGCAAGGGAATCTGTCAGGCTTTTGTTTTCCCCCCAAGAGGTGTCAGAGGGCTGAAGATTTACGGCAGGGAAGGCAGGGTAAGTGAGAGTGCGCTGAACGGGAGAAGCCAGGCAGTATCCAAACCAGAATATGGTGTCTTTAGGTTTGGGTTTCTTGACAAGCAGAGCCTGAGACTTAATTGCAGGCAGATGTGGAGGGGACGGGGGAGTTTATCCCAAGAAACAAGAGAGAAAAGGAGATAAGGCGAGAAAGGAGCTTTAAAAGGCGTTAGCTGTTCAAGCTGGTTACTGCAATAGGCAAGTGGCACTCAATCAGTCCTACTGACTAACCTTGCAGGACGCATCTCAGACTTGTTCCCAGCAGGGATATCACCAGTGGTCCAGTGGTTAAGATTTTGCTTTCCAGTGTCGGGAGTGAGAGTTTGATCCCTGGTCAGCAAACTAAGATCCCACATTCCATGCAGTCAAACAACCAAATCATAAAGCAGAAGGAATATTGTAACAAATTCAACAAAGGCCTTATTGAAGGTCTCTGCATTTTGAGGCATCTGCATTTTTCAAAATAGTCTTAAAAAAAAAAATTGTTCCCACCAAAGAATGAGTACCTGGGACACTTTTTATAGGGACCCAATTGTGCAATTGTGTCCCTAGGGTTAGAGTTAGGGACCTGATAACTCCCCCACACTTCTTGAGCAAGTTCCCTTAGTTTTCGAAAAGCATTGAGTATGAACAGTGATGGATCCAGATGTGTGAGTGTCGGCCTGCAGAGGAGCCGCCCACCACTGTTGATGCTAAAAACAGACAAAGCTGAGGAAATACTGTGTGCAGCTTTTCTAGGGGCTTCCCGGTGGCTCAGACGGTAAGGAATCTACCTGCAATGCAAGAGACTTGGGTTCACCCTCTGGGTCAGGAAGATCCCCTGCAGAAGGGAATGGCTACCCACTCCAGTATCCTTGCCTAGAGAATTTCATGGACAGAGGAGCCTGGTGGGCTGCAGTCCATGGGGTCGCAGAGCATCAAACACGACCGAGCGGCTAGCACGGTCACACTTGTCAAACACGTCTGCTGCAGCGGATGGCTGTCTGGGTAGATGAATTCTCACAATGAAGAGGCGCTCACCTGGACTGTCAGCTCTCTTCTTCAGCGTTTCTGCTCTCCAACATTCGTAGGAGCTTCCCCCTGTGTCCACGTTAGGGAATGTTTTCACCCTTAGGAATAATTTCTCCAAGACCTTGGTGGGTTTCTTGCTTTCGGTTCTGGCTCAGTCCTCTGAGATGCAGAGTAATTGACCTAAACAGGGCCTCTCTTCTTATCCACAATAAATGTCAGCTCCTTCTGCTGCCAAGAGGAGCCGAGGTCAGGAGATGAACAGTGTTTGTAAAGCTGGGGTGATGTCTCCAAACCACACAAGTTTAAATGACTGGATTGATCAGTACTCTTCAGAGCCAGTTACCAAAAAAAAAAAAAAATGTCATTTTAGTGACCTTCCATTTTGTCTGCTGATGTTTGGATATTGGAAAGGGCCTCTGGAGTTAGCTTTCACCACTAATTTTGTTGCATCTTTGGGTTTCTGCACATCTCATTCCTAAATTCTATGATTTCATTTTGTATCATGATATGGGCTTGTTTTAATTTTTTCAATCACTCAGGCTGTTGAGATATGATATGTCGCTTATTTTGGATTCGTTGACTATAACGCAATAAAGGATGAAGAGACAACTGAACTCTGAGAGCAAATACCTTTTCATTCCAAACTAGTTGGCTTTTCTCCTTTTTGAAAAACTCTGGAAAAAAAAAAAGAAAAAAGAAAAACTCTGATAACATGGATGCTTCCAGATTTCTCCCACACCCTTTACCTTTTTTGACTTATTTCACTGCATTGAACCTTGAAATGCATTTTTATTCAGCACAGAAAACAAGGCTGCCATCACTGGCTGATGTCAAGAGAAGAAAAATAAACCTGAGGGTATGTTTTAGGCTTCCTTCCTTATGCAATATTAAATGTATGATTATAAATAAGACCATTCAGACCCTAAAACTCTAATGCTGGCTATCCTTGGTTATTCAATAGAGGACATGATGCATAATTTTTTTTAAGTGAACTAGATTTCAGTTCGTGCCATAAGTTTTATAGCATCCTTGTAACTACTATTTCTGGGCTCATCTATAGGTGGAGAGACTCAGACTTGCAGATGTTAGATTCCACTCCCACCATCAGTAGATAAGCAGGAGAGCCAGGATTCAATCCCAAGCAGCATGTCTTTAAAAAACCATGCTTTTGGATTTCCCTGGTGGTCTAGTGATTAAAACTCCATGATCCCAATGTGGGGAGCCCAGGTTCAATCCCTGGTCCGGGCCCTAGCTCCCACATGCCTCAACTAAGTGCTCACATGCGACAATAAAGCTCCCTCATGCCAAAAGTAAGACCAGGTGCAGTCAAATAAATAATAAAGTTAAAAAAAACAAACAAACATGCTTTTACTACCATCTCCCGCTGCTTCTTAGCCAAAGTGAAGTGAAAGTCACTTGGTCATGTCCGACTCTACAGTCCATGGAATTCTCCAGGCCAGAATAATGGAGTGGGTAGACTTTCCCTCCTCCAGGGGATCTTCCCAACCCAGGGATCAAACCCAGGTCTCCCTCATTGCAGGCAGATTCTTTACCAGCTGAGCCACGAGGGAAGCCCTTCTTTGCCATAGTTTTCTCTGTAAAAGTCTTTGGCCTGAATTCAGTGCCACCTTGTCACTAGTGCTAAAGAACCCACCTGCCAATGCAGGAGACATTACAGGCCTGGGTTCAATCCTTGGACCAGGAAGATCCCCTGGAGAAGGAAACGGCAACCCACTCCAGTGTTCTTGCCTGAAGAATCCTTTGGACAGAAGGGCCTCATGGGCTACAGTCCGTGGGGTCACAAAGAGTCAGACAGGACTGAGTGTCTGAGCAATGTAGCAATGTAATGTAGCATTTTTTTGGTAGAGTTTAAATTTGTTTAGAACTTATCAGTAAAGTAAGAAGATCTTTGAGGATGCTCATCTTTGTACATTTGATCTAATTTCTGCGATCCTGATTTCCCACAAATCAAAGCCCAAAGTTGTGCCTATGCATTTTTCTGGGATACTGCCAAGTACCCCAGATGTGAGGGCTGCCATTTGGAGATATTTCAGTCATAGTAAAATGTGATTAAAACAGTAATTTTATTAGTGAACTTTGACCTGCTGACATCTGAAAATCACCAGAAAAGCTCCCTAGCATAGTTAACAGTAGCAGCGAATTGCCCTGCCTGCATACCGCAATCTCAGCCTGGTTCTTTTTTCTGGTTTAGAGACGTAATGAGGCCCATCGAACACTAGATGGCACCCTTGCCACATGAGCGCCCAACCTAAGCCCAGCCTTGGAGAACTACTGTGGGAGCAGTTCTTATTTCAACAAGGCGATAGAAGGTTTAACGAGGTGTGAAAAAATGAGTCTACTTCTTTGACTTGGGGATCAGAGGCCAAGATTTGTGGAAGGAAAGAATAACACGAAAGTGACAGACTTATCCTCCACTCAACAACTCAATAGGAGTCAACAGGTTGCCCTAGAGAGACGCTGTCCCCAAGAGTCTTGGGAAGGTCACTTTCTGCCCCCGGCACAGACAGAATCCCTGGAAAAAGCTTCTCTGGGGACCCATCAAAAATACTTGTAATTATACACCAAACTAACTGATTTCTTGTAGCTCTTAAGTTACATAGTAAATGTGTAAGCACATACAATTATATGATTATAAGATAAAATACTGCTAAACATTCTGTGTATAATGTTTTTGAAAACCTCCAGCTTTATCTAAAACATAGGAGATTTTATGGATACATAAAAACATTCTTTATGACTGTAAAGGAACAGAAACACATAGGCAGTGAAAGGAGACTGTCGACTAAAAAAATACAGTCACAATCTGAAAGCAGAGTTACTGTATTCGGTGGGAACCTTAGGACTGAGTCCAGGAGACAGCATCTCAGGTGACACAAGAGAGCCAAGTCCAAGGAGGCAGGGAGGACCCGGGCTGCATACAAGTCTGCAGCAAGAGGCAGGTAATCTGAACACGTAAGTATTACTGTTAATTAAGAGAGAACTAAATCTCTCACAGGAAGAGATTTAGTGACCTTCTACGCATGGGAAGATGCAAGTACCCAGGCTTGCTGAAATCATCTCTTCCATATTCATCTAGCTACCTGGGGCGAATCCTGCTTTCTTTATTGTTTACATACTAATTCCTTGTTTGCCCTAAGAGATGGCGAATGTGGCGAATGGCCGCCTCTCACAGACTGATTCATTAAATGATAGACTGTTTCAAGTACTAAATCACAAGAAAATGTGGAAAATTCTTAAAGAGATGGGAATACCAGACCTCCTGACCCGCATCCTGAGAAACGTGTATGCAAGTCAAGAAGCAACAGTTAGAACTGAACATGGAACAACAGACTGGTTACAACTCAGGAAAGGAGTACATCAAGGCTGTATATTATCACCCTGCTTATTTAACTTCTATGCAAAGTACATCATGAGAAATGCTGGGCTGGAGGAAGCACAAGCTGGAATCCAGATTGCTGGGAGAAATATCAATAACCTCAGATATGCAGATGACACCACCCTTATGGCAGAAAGTGAAGAAGAACTACAGAGCCTCTTGATAAAAGTGAAAGAGGAGAGTGAAAAAGTTCGCTTAAAGTTCAACATTCAGAAAACTAAGATCATGGCATCTGGTCCCATCACTTCATGGGAAATAGATGGGGAAACAGTGGAAACAGTGTCAGACTTTATTTTTCTGGGCTCCAAAATCACTGCAGGTGGTGACTGTAGCCATGAAATTAAAAGACCCTTGCTCCTTGGAAGTAAAACTATAACCAACCTAGAAAGCATATTCAAAAGTAGAGACATTACTTTACCAACAAAGGTCCATATAGTCAAACCTATGGTTTTTCCAGTAGTCGTGTATAAATGTGAGACCTGGACCATAAAGAAAGCTGAGCACCAAAGAATTGATGCTTTTGAACTGTGGTGTTGGAGAAGACTCTTGAGAGTCCCTTGGACTGCAAGGAGATCAAACTGGTACATCCTAGAGGAAATCAGTCCTGAATATTCATTGGAAGGACTGAGGTTGAAGCTGAAACTCCAATACTTTTGGCCACTTGATGCAAAGAGCTGACTCATTGGAAAATACCCTGATGCTGGGAGGGATTGGGGGCAGGAGGAGAAGGGGACGACAGAGGATGAGATGGTTGGATGACATCACCGAGTCAATGAACATGAGTTTGGATAAACTCCGGGAGTTGGTGATGGACAGGGAGGCCTGGCATGCTGTGGTCCATGGGGTCACAAAGAGTCGGACAGGACTGAGAGACTGAACTGAACTGAACTTCAAATATTAAGAAGGCATCAAAAAGAATGAAGTGACCCTCTCCACGTTTTTCTACTGTAGAAAGATCTTCAGGACACTACTAAATGAATATCAAAAGGCAAGTTGTAAATTCAATTTACACGGCAAAAAAAGTCTTAAGATTACCAAGTATGATCCCTTAGTTACTTAACATCTATCCTTTTGCTCATCCCAAAAATGCCCCCTCTCATCTCTATCCCTATTAAACCCAGTCTAAAGCCAATGTTGTATACCAACCAACCCTCAGTAACCCCTCAGCCGGTGTATCCATCTCACTGTTAAATACAAGTTTAAGGGATTAAAAGGAGAAAAGGAACTTCCTATCTCGCAAAGTCCAGAGAGACAGGCATATTCCTGCCATCCCGTGGGGAAACTTTGACCACATCGCCCTGTAGATACAAAGACTCCTTCAAGCAAATTAGTCATAAAATAGGCTTTTATGGGTTGGCTCGGGAACCAGCAACCATATATGTGCTTGGAGAAATCGATTCGTTGAGCAGTGCAAGCTGTTCAAACAACTGGGCTACAAACAGCTCCTAGATTGGAGCCCAAAAGTAATGTTTATCTCTTTCATTTTTGGTGGCTTCCTGCAGTTTTTATCAGATCTCCCAAGTCAGATGGCTGCTGATGTTCCAATTTTTTTTATTGTTTATTAACAAGGTGATAATTATGACATAAATTCAGTGGGCAACACAGCTTTATGATTATCTTCTTAGAGATAAAAACAAAAAGCTTTCTGTAAAACCCTGCATTGGGTGGGAGCGGGGAGTACAAAATCTAAGTAAAAAGTCCATGGGCTCTCAAAGAGTCAGACACGACTGAGTGACTGAACTGAACTGAACTGAAGGAGATGCAGAGAAGCTGAGGGTCTGTTCAGTCTATGGGGAATCCCCGCCAGGATCCACATTTGGTTTTCTCAGTTTCAAAACTAAATCTTTAAATGAGTGCCTCAGAGTATTCTCTGAGTGCCTCAGCCTGATGATGGTAATTTGTGATAAAAACTGCTCTGTCAAGGGAAACTGACTACTTATAACTGTGACTCCATCAGCTATATGTTTAGTTTATACGAAGCTTCTCTGATAGTGAAAAGATGCATTCACAACTAAAATAGGTTTTCTGGCTATATGGTTACATATAAAGGAATAAACAAGTCTATGGAATCATTTCTATTTCCTCTTGATTGTACCAAGAAGTCAGCAGCTCACAGCTGTTAACCAACAGGGGTCCTATTACCACTTGTGGTCTGACTCCTTGACCCCCAAAGCTGGATGGGTCAACTGCTGTTCCCAAGACAGGGTGAGTCTGGATCAGCGTCTCAGCCCTGTTATGTGGGGGTAGTTGGGAGAAAACCTACTTTCCAAGATGCAAATCAAAACTCCTAATAACCTAACCTAGTGAGAGTGGATTCCAGGTCTGTGGCAATTTTAACATGAATGAGCTTGAAGCCAAACTTTACCCATACTTCTGAAAGATAAGGAATATGACAGAGAAGAACTTCTGTCCCAGGGGTGAACTGAGACAGAGGACTCCGGGCCCCAAAGACAAGTCAGAGGCCCGACTGACGCAGGCTCAGTCAAGTGCAGGTCATTCTGAGGTAGGAGGCAGATGCCCCCCTGGGCTGGGCAGCTGGTGTTTGTCAAGCAGAGTAAAATTGAGGTTTCTTTTCCCCCAGACACTCCAAGGACAAAGCTAGTGGCAGAAGCGGAGCTCTGCTGAGGAAGAGAGATAAGAAGGAAGAGAGATAAGGGAGAGAGAAGACTCCTGAGGTCAAGGGAAGCTTCCGGGACTGCACACGCGCAGAACGTCTCCTTGGTGGTCCGAACCGGAGGAAGCACCACCCCATAGTAAGTGTGGACACGTGCCCACGGGCCTCTGTGCTGGGACCCATCTTAGCAAAAAGTTGTGCGCGTATGTTGGGAAGAATCCTAGGCAGGTCAGACGTGTGAAAAGAAACAAGATTAATTAGCCAAAGGTAAATAAAGACCCAGAAGAATTGTCCTGTACAAGGAATTAAATCACCTCTTCACTGCACTCATCCTCATTAGTGAGGGACGCCCACACCCTTTCTTTCTGGGTGCGCATTTCCCCCCTTGCTTCAGTCTTAAACTGTTTCTCTTATCGTCTAGCCCCTGGTGGTCTAGTGGCTAGGATTCCTGGTTTCCATCCAGGGTAATCGGGTTCAATTCTCAGGCAGTGGACTAAGATCTCTCTTCAAGACCATGTACTGCGGTCTCCCTGAGATCAATTTTGATAAATTTCACCCACCAGATGCTTTCCGTCTTTACAGTATTTGGCTGAGAGATGTACAAGGTGGGGGCCAACCTCCCCCTCCCCCTCAGAGGAAACTTAGAGGGATAGATGATGTCAGCACAGTGGGGACCTCATGAAAATGCCCAGTACTGGCCTTTGCTAGCGTCCTCCCAGCCTCCCTATGACTCTCAGCCCTGATCCAAATGTGGCTGTAAACCCTGCTAGGGCTCATTGCTAGTCTCATCCCTGCTCTCTGGAGCATCACTTGCAAAGGCTTTGACAGTGACCTGATGTCTGGGGACGAGAGTCATCTGCTCACCTAGCCACACGTCTGGTTGTTGATTTTGGCCATTGACCAAGATCCTACCTGGTGCGGTCATTGAGAACATCTGTGACTGTAGCATTTTCATGTAGCCTGGGCTCCTGTGCAGCGCTGTGGCTGAATTCCAAGAGCAAATGTCCCAGAAGAGAATCAGGTGGACGCTGTTTCAACTTTCACAAATGAGCCTCAAATTCCACATGGCATCACTTATACTAGAGTCATAAGTTTGTCCCAAAATAAAGGGGAAAGAACATAAATCTTACCTCTTCACAGAAAATGTAGGAAGGGAGAGAATATGTTCATCCTTGAAAAATTCAATCTGCCACACTAAGTCGACAGAATTCCCTGTCTTTCTTTTAATATCATTTGAACACCTTGCATGTTTTTTAAAATAAACATTTTGTATTGATATGCACAATTTGATTGGTTGTATTCTTTAGACATTATTTATTTGGTCATGCCTTATACAAATAAGTAATAAATTGGCAGGAGAAGCAAAGTTATTTCTTGAATATGGATGTGATTCTGTATTTTTATATATATATAATTTTATATTTACAATATCATCTATTATAATTTTAAATGATTAGTGTAGTGTTATTATAAGTCCTGACCCTCCATCCATAATTTCAATGTATTGGGCACCTCTAGAAAAGTATCATTTATCTATTCAGATGTTGAAAATATTGGGTTACAATCATTAGTTTTATAATATAGGGATATATATGTGAGAAATTTTATTTTTATTGGTTGACTCAAATCAATAAAATTAGAAATGAAAAAGGGCATGTCACAACAAACAATACAGAAACACAAAAGATCCTAAGAGACTACTATGAGCAACTTTCTGCCAATAAAATGGACAGCCTGGAAGAAATGGACAAATTAACCTTCCAAGAGTGAACCAGGAAGAAACAGAAATTATGAACAGACCAAGGGCAAGCAGTGAAATCAGAACTGTGATCAAAACTCTCACAAAAAAAGAAAATCCCAGGGCCAGATGGCTTCACAGGTGAATTCTATCAAATGTTTAGAGAAAAGCTAATGCCCACCCTTCTCAAACTCTGCCAAAAAATTGCTGAGGAAGGAATACTTCCAAACTCATTCTACAAGGCCACTGTCACCCTGATGCCAAAACCAGACAAAGACATCACACACACAAAGAAAAGTTATAGGCCAATATCACTGATGAACATAGATGCAAAAATCTTCAACAAAATTCTAGCAAACAGAATCCCACATCAAAAGGATTGTACATCATGATAAAGGGGATTTCTCCCAGGGATGCAAGGATAGTTCAATAGACTTGAATCAACCAATGTGATACACCACATTAACAGACTGAAAGATAAAAATCATATGATAATATCAGTAGATGAAGAAAAAGCTTTTGACAAATTTCATCACTCATTTGTGTTACTATCAAAAAGAGTTACTAGAGCTAATCAGTGAATTTTCTGAAGTCACAGGATACAAAATCAATACACAGAAATCCCTTGCATTCCTATACAGTAACAATGAAAAATCAGAAAGAGAAATTAAAGAAACAATCACATTCACCACTGCAACAAAAATTAATAAAAAACATAAGAATAAATCTACTTAGGGAGACAAAAGTCTTATACACAAAAAACTATTAAGACACTGATGAAAGAAATCAAAGATGACACAAACATAGCGATATATCATGTGCTTGGATTGGAAGAATCAATATTGTGAAAATGACTATACTATCCAAAGCAGTCTACAGTTTCAACACAATCTCTATCCAATTACCAATGACATTTTTTTTTTACATAGCTAGAACAAAGACATTCACAATTTGTATGGAAACACAAAAGATCCCAAACAGCCAAAGTAATCTTGAGAAAGAAAAATGGAACTGGAGGAATCAACCTTCCTGACTCAGACTATGCTACAAAGCTACAGTCATCAATACAGTATGGTCCTGGCAGGAAAACAGAAATATAGACCAATGGAACAAGATGAAAGTCTAGAGATACACCCACACACCTGTGGGCATCTTATCTTTGATAAAGGAGGCAAGAATATACAATGGAGAAAGACAGTCTCTTCAATAAGTTGCTGTAGCTGCTGCTGCTAAGTCACTTAAGTCGTGTCCGACTTTGTGTGACCCCATAGATGGCAGCCCACTAGGCTCCCCCATCCCTAGGATTCTCCAGGCAAGAACACTGGAGTGGGTTGCCATTTCCTTCTCCAATGCATGAAAGTGAAAAGTGAAAGTGAAGTTGCTCTGTCATGTCCGACTCTTAGCAACCCCATGGACTGCAGCCTACCAGGCTCCTCTGTCCATGGGATTTTCCAGGCAAGAGTACTGGAGTGGGTTGCCATTGCCTTCTCCACTTCAATAAATGGTGCTGGGAAAACTGTACAGCTACATGGAAAAGAATGAAATTAGAACAATTTCTAACCCCATACACAAAAATAAATTAAGATCTAAATTTAAGAACAGAAACTATAAAACTCTTAGAGAAAAACATAAGCAGGACACTCTGACATAAACTGCAGCAAGATCTTCTATGACCCACCTCTTAGCATAATGGAAATAAAGACAAAAAATAGCAAGTAGGACCTAATTAAACTTAAAAGGCTTTGCACAGCAAAGGAAACTATAAACAAAATGAAAAGACAGCCCTTAGAATGGAAGAAAATAATTGCAACTGAAGCAACTGACAAGGATTAATCTCCAAAATATTCAAGCAGCTCATGCAGCTTAGTATCAGAAGAACAAACAGCCCAATCAAAAATTGGGCAGAAGACCTAAACAGACATTTCTCCAAAGAAGACATACAGATGGCCAACAAATACATGAAAAAAATGTTCAACATCATTCATTATTAGAGAAATGCAAATCAAAACTACAATGAGGTGTTACACCATACTAGTCAGAATGGCCATCATTTTAAAGATCTACAAACCATAAATGCTGGAGAGGATGTGGAGAAAAGGGAACAGTCTTATACAGTTGGTAGGAATGCAACGATACAGCCACTATGGAGAACAGTATGAAGATTTCTTAAAAAAAAAAAAAAAAAAAACTAGGAAGAAAACTACCATATGACCCAGTAATCCAATTACTGGGCATATACCCTGAGAAAACCATAATTCAAAAAGATACATGTACCCCAGTGTTCATTGCAGCACTATTATAATAGTTAAGACACAGAAGCAATCTAGATGTCCATGGAGAGATGAATGGGTAAAGAAGATGTGGCACATATATACAAAGGAATATCCCCCAGACAGAAAACTTAATGAACTTGAGTCAGTTCTGGTGAGGTGGATGAACCTGTTATACAGAGTGAAGAAAGAGAAAAATATCGTATATTAACGCATGTACATGGAATCCAGGAAACTGGTGCTGATGAACCTATGTGCAGGGCAGGCACAGAGACACAGACATAGAGAACAGACCTGAGGACCCAGCAGGGGTAGAGGAGGGTGGGGCAAATTGAGAGTGCTGCATTGAGACGCACGCATTACCGTTTGTAAAGTAGATAGCTGGTGTGAAGCTGCTGCATAGTAAGGAGTCTAGGCTGTACTCTGACAATTTGGAGGGGTGGGATGGGTGAAGGGTGTGAGGGAGGCTCAAGGGGACATACGGATACTTATGACTGATTTAAGTTGTTGCATTGCAGAAAGCAACACAGTACTGTAAAGTAATTATCTTCCAATTTTTTTTTAAAAGGGGGGGAAAAAAAAAAAAAGAACTGCCAATGCCAGGGGACACGGGTTCTATCCTTGGTGTGTGAAGATCCCATATGCCAAGGAGCAACGAAGCCCATCGGCCACAACTGCTGAGCCTGCACCCCGGCGCCCGCGCCCCAGGACGGGAGAAGCCCCCGCAGTGAGGCGACCGCGCGCTGCAGGAAGTCACCGGGCCCTCGGGCCGCGATGACCTCTTACATACACAGCTGCAAGCCGCGGGATGTGAGATTAAAACCATGACGCCCTTCATTAGCATCCCCCACCAGATGAAAGAGAACGCTTAGACACAGATCTAACAAAAGACGCGCAATGATTTTATGCGGAAAGCTACAAAACTCTGATCAAAGAGGCCATAGGACAAAAGGTGAAGAGACAGTTCGTGTTCACACCCAGGAAGACTCGATATTGTCCAGATGTTTGTTCTCCCCAATAGGTCTGTAGAGTCACTGCCATCTCAATCAAAATATAAGGAAGTAATTCTGCTTGTACTGTCTGATTATAAAGTTTGTACAGAGAAGCAAACGATCTAGAGTAGCCAACACGCTATTGAAAGAGAAGAAGAGTCAGAAGACTGAAACTAACTTCAAGACCCACTATAAACATACGATAATCAAGACAGCCTGGTATCGGCAAATAATAGACAAACAGATCAATCCAGAAATAAATCTACATAAATACAGCCAAGTGGTCTTTGACAAAGGAGCAAAGGCAATTCAGTGAAGAGAAAAAATAGTCTTTCAAGGAAAGGTGCTGTAACAACAGACACCCACGTGCAAAATCAAAAGCAAAAAGGAATCTAGATACAAAGCTTACACACTTCTTCACAAAATGTAATTCAAAGTGGATCACAGACCTGGAAATCAAATGCAAAAATACGAAACCACTGGAAGATAGCATAGGAGAAAATCTAGGTAGTCTTGTTTATGATGATGACTTTTTAGATACAGCCTCAAAGGCATGTCCTATAAAAGAAATAATTGACAAGCTACCCTTTATTAAAATTTAAAATGCCTGCCTTGGAGAAGAAACCATCAAGAGAATGAAAAGACAAGTCACTGACTGGGGAAAATTATTTGAACAAAAAAATCTGATAAAGAAATATTATCCAAAACATATGAAGGATTATTAAAATTCAACCCTAACAAAGTGAACAGCCCAGTTAAAAAAATGAGCAAGATGCCTGAAGAGATACCTTACCGAAGAAGATTCACAAGTCATAAATGAGCGCGTGACGTGGACACAGTGTGAGGACAGGGCCGATGAAGCAAGAGTAGCACTGACTTCCCTGCAAAGCAATTATATTTCAGTTTTTAAAAGAGCATATGCAAAGATGCTCAACATCATGTGTCATTAAGGAATCTTCAAATTAAAATAATCATGAGATGCTACTACACTACACATCTATCAGAACGGCCAAAATTCAAAACACAACATCAAAACTGACAAAAATGTGGAACAATGGGAATTTTCATTCTCTGCTGGTATGCAAAATGGTACCCATACATTGTAAGGCAGTTTGGCAGCTTCTTATTAAAAAAGAAAAACACTTCTACAGCCCAGCAATGGTGCTCCTTGTTATTTACCCAAATGAGGTAAAAACTTATGTCTATACAACTGCACAAGAATGTTTGTAACTTCATCCGTAATTGCGAAAACTTGGGAGCAGCCAAGATGTTCTTCAGAAGGTAAATGAATAAACAGACTGTGATCCATCCAGGCAATGGGATATTATTCAGTTCTAAAAAGAAATGAGCTATCAAGCCAGGAAAAGATATAGAGGAACCTTAAATACATACTCGTTAGTGACAGAAAGAGCTACATGCTTTATGATTCCAACTATATGACAACCTTGTAAAGCAAAACCTTGGCGATAGTAAAGAGACCAGTGATTTCGGGAGTTGGGGGAGAGGGTGGAATAAACAGGTGGAGCACAGAGGGTTTTGGGGCAGTGAAACTGTTCTGTAGGATCCTACAGCGGGGGATACATGTCGTACCGTTGCCAAATCCTATAGAATGTCCAACACCAAGAGTGAACCCTAACGTAAGCAATGGGCTTTGGGGGATACTCTGTGTCAATATACGTTCATCGGTTGCAGCAAACGCACCACGCTGGGGCAGGGTATCGGTGGTGGAGTAGATGATGTACGTGCAGGGACAGGGCTACTTGGGATTCTCGGTACTTTCTGCTCAGTTTGAAGCTAAATCTCCTCTAAACATAAGGTCTGTTTTAAAAATCAAGAAGAAGTTAATATGATATCACTGGAATGTTTATCTTGTTTTGGGTTACAGGGACTTTGTGACAACCCAGTGAATGGATACACCACTGCCACCATGCTGGAAATTAGAGTCATCCAACTTCAGGTTTCGGTGGCAGCAGGGCATGCTAAACCCAACCTCTAAAGTTATGGAGGTTTCTGTGATTATTTCTGACTCAGAGTTGGAGGAGGGACTGATGCGCTGTTTAAGCCAAGCCAGCTTCTCTGCCACTTTTTTTCCAAGTGACAGTTTCCAAGTATGCCAGGGAGACCTCATCCATTGGGTTCTTCTCTGTCAGTGCTGGCTTGGTAGATGACACAGGACCAGATGTCCTATTATTTGAAAGGAGTTTTGCCATAAAATGGAAAAAACACAACAAAACAACACTTTCATGGTCATATTATATCCCCCATCGAATCCAAAAGGGGCATGCATAATTTTATCAGTCAATGTAGCATAATATTGGGCATTTGAAACTCCGTTTCCCATTGCTTTGAAAAAGTGTCTTCTATAGACAAATGATACCTTAAAGGAAGAAAGAATCCGGAAAGGAAAAGAATACCACTAGCAATTCTTACAAATAGCAGTTTTAGTGTATGAAGAACAGCTTTAGATTCATGTGTTCATTGTCACCTTGAAAGTATAATTTTGGAGCAAAGACTTTTCATATGCAGCTATTGTATTTTAAATATTTCAATAAAATCCAATGATATACATAAGCAATTTATAAGAAATATATAGAAACAGACTGCATCACCAATCTGCTGGGGAGTAAGAAAGAGTCCTGATTTGGAAGTTGGCTCTGTGAGCTACACATTATTCTCATTTTCAACTGGTACATTTAATAGCCCTATTGTTACTGGAAAATTGCTTCCTCATTTGAATGACTAGAGAATGAGTCTTTTCAATCTGGATTCAGGAAGATGCTAATATAGTTTCTTAAACTCAGAAAGAATGTGTTTTCCTGGGGTCTAAATGATCTAGCTTCCCTTTTGCCGACTGTGATTGTATGAAGGTATTTCCTCCGGCTAATTTTTCTTGACTGTGACTCTGCACTCTTGGTCATAACTCAAGCCATCTCTCACCCTCACTCCATCACAGGGGCAAATCTGGTGGGAATTAAAGGTGTATGATGAAATGCCAAGGAAGGGGGTCACCATTGTTTGCTTCCCCCCAGTTTGAATCCCCATCTTGACAGTTCTACGAGCACCCCTCAGCTACCTGGGCACTGCCCTAGGGGTTGTTTCAACTGGTCTAGGCTTGCCTGCCCTTGAAAGGCAGCCTCAAACTCTCAGAATAACTCTCTTGCTATTTTATCTTTTTTTTTTTTTTTCATTTTAAAAAACCATTGTGACTCAGCAAATGATCTGATGAGTCCCTTTCTGACATCCTGCTCCTATGCCCATACCGACATATCCAAATCAAGGAGACAGCTCTGTTTCAATCATAGTTTATGAAGTACTTTCATAATCACCTTCTGGCCCATGGCCCATTATCTCCATTTATCTTTTGAAAAGGGGAGGCTCGGGGTCCAGGAAGGTTATAAGGTTTACCTCAAGGCCACGCAGGAAACAAACTGCAGAGGCAGCCCAGGAGACCAGCCTTTCCAGCATCTTCTTCTGGCTCTTAAACCGAATGGGGATTACTGTCACCTGGAAGACCTGTGAGAGCATGGATCCCTAAGGGCATGAGCCGCGTTCCTGAGCCAGCAGGACTCGGGTGTGCCAAAACATTTGCCTTCAGACAAATTCCCAGGTGGTGCCGATGCTGCTGGACTGGGGACCACAGGTGGAGGACCGCTAGAATGTGCCACAAGCCCAGCCCTGCATTATTTGCATACCCCACACTGCAGACCCAGCTAGATTTCATAAAATGAAAAAGGTGTGGTAAAACGCAGAGATGCAGGCTTGTCACCTCCCTGCCTCTGGCCCCTCACTGAAGCTGGGGGAGAGCAGAAGCCATCACTGCTGACGGTTCCCTTCCACACCTCCACTTCGTCACCAGTGAGCAAAGACTCAAGCCTGAGACGAAGTGACATTAGCCCAACTTGAGGCTTTGAAGGTTTGAAAGTGTTTTCAGAGATCCTGTTGTCAAGTGTTTCTATTAATGGAAGTTTCTGGAGTTCTTAATTCAGTGCTAAAAAAATGAACAACTTTAGCATAACAATTTCCATTTATAAGGAACTTTGTATATTATCCAATTTGGTTCTTATAACAATTCATGAGCTAATTCAGGCAGTTATTGTCATCCTCATTTTTCCAAACATAGAATCTGATACGCAGAGAAACTCCTGTTGGAAAGCTTATGTTTCATAAGTGACAAAGTTCAAACGTGAAGCCCAGCCTGCAGATTACTGCTAAAGAGCTAGGAAAATAAAGATTAAAAGGTCATTGAAAATAAAGTGAAAGTAAAGTCACTCAGTCGTGTCTGACTCTTTGTGACCCCAAGGACTGTAGCCCACCAGGCTCCTCAGTCGATCGAATTTTCCAGGCAAGAGTACTGGAGTAGGTTGCCATTTCCTCCCCCAGGGGATCTTCCCAACCCAGAGATTGAACCCAGGTCTCCCGCATTACAGGCAGATTCTTTACCATCTGAGCCACCAGGGAAGCTTAAAAGGTCATTAGGGAATTGAAAAGTAAGAAAACAATATTGATAATAATATTAACATTTAGACAGCAGTGACGGTCATACACCTTTCTAAATAAAATCCACACACTGAATCCTTAAAATGACACAATCCTTAAAATGACACTCAACCTCACAGCATAAACAAAAATTAATTTGACACAGATCAGAGACGGAAGTATGAAAGATAAAACAACAAAGCTTCCAGGGGGAAATACAGCAGAGCGTTTTCTGTAGCAAGCTCAGAATGGGGAAGGATTACACCAAAAGCCTTAACTAGAAAATACTGATGTTAGACTTTATGAAAGTTAAGTGTTTCTGTTCATCATACAGGGAGTCAAAAAGCAACACACGGACTGGAAGACGTTCACAAGACTTACACATAAGGAATGAGTTATGCCCAAATATATAAAGAAATGCTAGAAACCAACTAATAAAAATAAATGGAAAAAAATAAAATAAATGCTGGAAACCAATGATAGGCAAACCTGTCACTATAAATGGATAAAGACTAGAAGAGGCACTTAATAAAAGAAGATAACTGAATGCCCAGTAAGTGTATGGGAAGATGCTGAGTGTCACCAGCCATCTGGGACATGCAAAGTTAAACTTCAGGTCCCCCTCTGCCCCCATCAAGAGTCTAAAATGGAAAAGGCTGACTTACTAGGCAAGTGACCCATGCTGCATAACTGGAACATTCCTACGTGGCTGGCAGGGGTGTGAACTGGGCCAGCCTCACCAAAGGGTTTCTCCCAGAACAGATTAAAGGTCATGGAGATGAGAAACCTCCCTGCACATAGATGCAGAGGTTCCACTGCAGAATACGTAACTGGCTTCAAGTCAAAACTGTCTATAGGTAACCTGTTCACCACTAGGAATCTCGTTACATATGCTGTCTTGAAAACCTGCATTATTTTTTGTTTTTAATTGATTTATATTTCAAATACACTGAAGAAATTTGCATTGAGTGAACTTGGAGGTGGATGTATATTCCTTTTGTAAAATGAATAAGCCACATTGTATCTGTTTTCTAATTAAATGTAATAATTGTATCTAACTGAAGACATTTCTTGAAAGTCCAGGGCTTAGGGCTTCATGCTTCCACTGCTGGGGGCATGTGTTTGATCCCTAATTGGGGAAATATGATTCCCCAATGCCTTGCAGTGTGGCCAAAAAGGAGAAAAAAGACAAAATAGCATTAAAAAAATGTATCTAATTGACATGTTCACTTAATCATGAAAACAGCACAAGATATATAATGAAAATAGCTGACAACAACTCAACTAAAAACAAATACAACTTGATTTAAAAGTTGGCAGATGAGCTGAACAGGCATTCTTCCAAAAACATACAGTCGGCCAAGACACGTGAGAAGATGCTCAGTGTCATTCATCATTAAGGAAATGTAAGTTAAAATCGCAGTGAAACACCACCTCATAGCTGTCAAAACGGTTATTATCAGCAAAGCAACAAATAGCGAGTGTTGGTGAGGAAGTGGGAAAAGGGAGCCCCCTGTGCCGTTGGTGGATTGTGAACTGGTGCAGGCACTTTGGGAAAGCATGGAGGCTCCTCAAAAACTGAAAAAAGAGCTACCGTATGATCCACCAAGTTTGCTTCTTAGTGTTTGCTCAGAGAAAACAAAGAGAATAATTCAGAAACATATATGCACGACAATTTTCACTGAAGCATTATTTGTAATAGTCAATATCTGGAAGCAACCTAAGTGTCCAACAATAGATGAATGGATAAAGAATATGGGATATATATCCACAATGGAATGTTGTTGTTTTGTTTAGTTGCTAAGTTGTATTTGACTCTTCTGTGGACCATGAACTGCTTCCTGCCAGATTCCTCTGTCCATGGGATTTACCAGGCAAGAACCCCACTGGAGAGGGTTGCCATTTCCTTCTCCAGAGTGGAATATTGCTCAGTCATTAAAAATATTTTTGCTACTTGTGACAGTATGAGTGGACAAAATTCAGGGCATTATACTAAGTGAAATAAGTCAGACAGAGATAAATAAATACCTTTTGATCTCACTTATATATGGAATGTAAAAAGCAAAAATGGAACAAAACAAAATTAAAACAGACTCAATGATACAGAGAACAAACAGGTGTTTGCCAGAGGGAAGAGGAGGAAACAGATGACGGAGATTAAAAGGTACAAGCCTCCATTTATAAAATAGGTAAACCACAGGGATACACTGTCCAGCACAAGAAATATGGTCAATAATATTGTAATAACTTTGTACTGGGACAAATGGTTACTACACTTACCATGGCGATCATTTCTTAATATTTGAAAATATCAAATCACTATGCAGTATACTTCAAAATAAAAATATTCTATGTCAACTATATTTCATTGAAAATTAAAAATAAAGACATATATATAACTCAAAAAAAAGGATAATAATCTCATTAAATCCCCTTCCCTTTCGTACTTCCATACTCACGAAGTAACTTTTGTAAAGAGCTCAGTTTCCTTTCTAAATTCAAACACACAAGAAATTTACAAAAATAACAAAGATGTTTGTTTTCTGAAAATAGAATGATACTGCACACATGTCTCTGAAACTTGTTTTTCTCATTGAACAATGCATCATAAATAACCCTAGTGATCAGTTTACACATATCTAGTTTTCTTTGAATCAAAAGCTTCCCTTCTTCAGCTGTGAAGAATTTCAGCCTCTGACAGCAAGTCCCCCTGGGCACTACCCTAGCATCAGAAACTGCCTCACCCAGGGTGTCCCCTTCCAGGGACTGCCGGCAGCCAACAATCAAAGGTGTGGAAACACAAAGGCCAACTTCTGTCTCAACTGGGGATGACCCTATGGCTTCCCTTGGTGGCTCAGCTGGTAAAGAATCCACATGCAATGCAGGAGACCTGGATTCGATTGCTGGGTTGAGAAGATCCCATGGAGAAGGGAAAGGCTACCCACTCCAATATTCTGGCCTGGAGAATTCCATGGACTGTATAATCCATGGGGTCGCAAAGAGTCGGACACGACGGGGCGACTTTCACCTTGACTTTTTTAGCGATGACCTTGAAGGTCCACCTCAGCTCTGGAACATCCTCACAGCATTGTCTGAGGCCCCAGTGGAAACTGATTGTGGGTCATCTTGTCTCTTTGCCCAATCTTGCCTTCCTCCACTTCCTAACTGGGAGATCTCTGTAGACTTTAAAAATATTCACAACCTAAAAGTTGAGAGTTACACTTTATGCAATGGGGATTTTGAGGGCTTCAAGCCTGAGAGGCAGCATCTCAAGTCACCCTGAAAGACATGTTCTGAGGAGGTGGGAGGGGGAGCCAGGTTATATAGAAGTTGTGTGACTAAGGGCAGGCAATGTGAATGTGAGAAGGTTGTTATTAATTAAAAGAAAACCAGCTATCTCAAATTAAGGGAATCAGTGCTTTTCTGTGTATGGGAAAACGCGAGTCTGGGCTCACTGAAGTCAGGCTTTTGACATGCAGCTGGGTTGTCTGGGCGCCTGTGTCCTGGATTTTCACACCCTGAGTTCCCTCAGGGCTCACCACAGGGAGTGGCTGCAGTCTGATGGAAGCTGGATGGCAGGAATTTACCCCTCAGGGCTCACCAGCTCACAAAGGAGGGCTGCAATGCTGAAGAATATGACAGCTCTTGTTCACTGATAAGGCTGGCAATATTCCACTTGCCATCTCTAACCAAAAAAAAAAAAAATTTTGCCACTCCCAGTCTGAGAGTCAGTTTCCACCTTACCTAAGACAACTGCCTAAGTGAGGGAAATAGAGGAAGAAAGTGAAGATAAGGAAATAAATAAACAAAGGCAGCCAAGAGACTTTATATGGACCAATGATTTTAGTGCATCATGAGCTTGGGCAGCGATGTGGTGCTTGGACAAGCAGCAGCAACAGCGCCTAGAACTCTGTCCACAGATGAAGCGTCAACCTAAAAAGCATTCACAATCCAAAACTTGAGAGTTGTGTTTTCTTCGGTGGGAATTTTTAGGACCTCAGGACCAGGAAACAGCATCTCAAGTAATCTTGAGAGAACTCCTCCAAGGAAGGAGCTCTAAGAGGAGGAGCCAGCTTATATAGAAGTTTAGGGACAAAAAGCAGATCGTCTGAACATCAGAAGATTGTTGTTAACTAAGGGAAACCAGATATCCCAAGTTAAGGAATTTAGCACCTTCTGATGTGTGGGAAGATGTAAGAGTCTGGGCTGACTGAAATCATTCCCTTCATATGCATCTCGGCTATCTGGGGCCAGTATCTTGTGTTTTTCACATCCTGAGCTTCCTTGGCAGTCCATGGGGTCGCAAAGAGTCAGACACTGAACTGAACTGAACTGAACTGAGCTTCCTTGAGGGTCACCACAGGGACTGACGGCAGGCTGATGGCTGCCAAATCTCAGGTGTTCTTTCCCCCCAAATGTTCTTAGGGCTCAGAAGCTCAGTTTGGAGGGCTGCAGTTGCTGATGACTGTTACATCTTTGCTTACTGATACCGCAGTAAATACTCCGTTTCTCAGAAGAATTACAAAGTTACAAAATTCCCTGGTGGCTCAGACGGTAAAGAGTCTGCCTGCAATGCGGGAAACCCAGGTTTGATCCCTGAGTCAGGAAGATCCCTTGAAGAAGGAAATGGCAACCCAATCCAGTATTTTTGCCAGGGGAAATGTCATGGACAGAGCGAGGAACCTGGCGGGCTATATAGTCCATGGGGTTGCAGAACAGTTGGACACAACTTAGCCACTGAACAAAAACAGAATTTCCCAAACCCCGCTTCCAAATGATTTAGTCATAAACCCTGAGGGCAAGGTTCAGTGATCTGTGCTAATGTCTGGGGACCACTGCTTTAGACCATCACCCCACTTGCTTTCCACTCTCTTGCTGATGAGAATGGGCCCCCATATCACACCTCTTTGTGAAACCTTCCCCAAACCCACAACCCTGTTCAATAAGTGGAACAGAATCACTGCGCATTGCTGCGTCCTCTGAGCTCTTAGAGCAGTTTGTTCATGTGTACAAGCTGCCACCACAGGAAACATCCCCTTTTCCAAAAGAGCAGTTTTTCACCCACATCTGTTTCCAGTTACCTTGGATCCTATGAAGCCCACTGCAGTGAGAAGGTGTCAAAGGCAAGCCTTCTGCTGACAGTGTTGGCCCAGGAGATCATGAATGTGGAAGTGAGTCATCAGAGAAAGTCTGAATGACCCAGTCCTGAAATTTTCATAGATGTTTCTTTCTCTATTCTCAAGCCTCAGGAGAAACACAAACCAATAAAGCAGTTATTAAGAAAAGAAAGAAATTGATGAGCTGGAGAAGATTAAAAAATCTGATCAGTGATCAGTAGGAATGCTGAACTGTTGCCCTCTTGCTGAGTTTAGATACTTTTCCTCTGCTTTATTAAGCGGTCTTCTTGCTGTTACTGTTCGGAAAGCTTCAAACATCAGGGTTTCTTGTGTGTTGGGTTGTGTATCTTCACCCTTTAAATGAATCATGGGCTTACAAGCTTATGAACCAGAGATGGGAACAAACAGATTCACACAGTTTCAGTGGAATAGCTCCTTGATTATAAATTAGGTACTTTTGGGAACTGCAGAATTCCCTTTTTGCTAGTTGAGTATAATTAGAAAATTACTGCTCTAGCAAACAAAAAACAATTTTTAAAAGTAAATACCAAGGATGCAAATTCTGGGAGAATTCAACTCGCTTTCCATTCAGTGTTGATAAAACATAGCTGAATATTTGCAGCCATACCAGAGAGCTAAGCAAATCAATTAATTCTCATTTTTATTTTTTTTGTATCGGGATCAGCTCCATGAAATGCTTTCTGTACACTTGGGCTTTGGTGTGCTGGTCAATTAGACAGACTTTTCTTGCAGACTGTTTTTGAAAAACTGAGGATGGTTCTTCCCTTGGTATTCAAGGAAACATAAGCCTTCTTTTCTTTAACATCCACTACTTTGAAGTTTATTGATAATGAAAGCAAGTAAAAGGCTTAATTGATAACAGACAATGAAGGAGAAATGTTATAAAGTATTCCTACATATTTGCCATCCTTCACATAGCTAACTGTGCTATTGTATATTGCTCCAGACAATAAAAAACAAGCACTTTTCATTACTTCTGTTCATTTTTTCACATTAATTTTTATTAAATATCTTGTAAATAGAGAACAAAGGGACATTTTCCCATTTTGCTGTTTTGAAAAGTAATAGTAAAATGTGTGCATGTCTGTTTTGAATAATTAGGAAATAAACAGATAAAAACCAAAAAGCCACAGTCACACATGATCCCATCACTAATGAAAAATTAATTATTAATATTTTTGTGACAATTCTTTCAGCTATTTATCTGAATGTGGGCTTAATATTTTCAGGTTTGGGATCATAAATGCACTATTCTGTTTAATAATGCTTACTGTGTCTTGAGCATTTTTTAATATCTTTCACATTTAAAAAATTTTATAAAGTAGCCTTATTATTTTCTAATGTATTTTAATTTTATCCATAACATGACTTTAACATTATTTTGATTTTAAAAATTCCTCAGGTGGAAGAGACGCTCTAGCCCAGAACTATCCAGGAGAAAATATGGGCTGTGTGTACAATTCAAAATTTTCTAGTAACCGCATTTTAAAAAGCCAAAAAAAATGTTGAAAGTAATCTTAATAATACATTTCACTCAACCTGATATATCCCAAACCGTAATTTTGAAGTGCAGTTAATATGAATATTATTAAGGTCCTAGTTCACATTCTTTTCCTCAGTCTAAATCTTTGAAATTTGGTGAGTATTTTGCACACAATACACCTTAATTCTGATGATTCACGTGATGTCAGTTGCCCAAAGCCACGAGTGGACGGTGGTCACCACACTGAATAAGGTAGCTCTGTATCTTCTTGCCCTGTTTGCTTGACTACAGTAGACACCAAACAAGCAAAATATCTAACCTAGTGTGGGAAGATGTATGACTTTCTCTACCTGGCTCCTCTGCCACACTTCTTTTTCCTCCATCACATTTTCCCTTGGGAGTCTAAGAGAAGTTTCACATAAAAATCCCCAATGAGCTGAAGATGACCTCTCCTTAAAGGCCCCCCATGGGACTCTCCCAATCCCATCCCCAGCAGCTGAGGTTTCTAGAGCAACATCCCCACGCTGCCTGCTTCAGCCAGTCCATGCCCTTGTTCTAAAGAAAGTCCTTTCTCTCTGTGCCTCATCCTCCCGCCTCTTGCTTCCTTGGAGGTTATGCTCCCAGGGGCTAGTCTCTGGTTACTCATTCATTGCCCCATCAGACGCTGAGCAACTGGGCAGTCTGTCCTAAGCAATAATCTTCCCACTGGGGTCTGGGAATCACTGGCTTCCAAAGGCTACATGGCCCTATGGGCTTCCCTGGTGGCACAGCTGGTAGAGAATCTGCCTGCAATGAGGGAGACCTGGGTTTGAGCCCTGGGTTAGGAAGATCCCCCGGAGAAGGGAACGGCTACCCACTCCAGATTCTGGCCTGGAGAATATACAAGACATCATGTTAGTTGCTCAGTTGTCTGACTCTGCGACCCCATGGACTGTAGCCCACCATGTTCCTCCATCCATGGCATTTCACAGGCAAGAATACTAGAGTGGATTGCCATTTCCTTCTCCAAGGGATCTTCTCAACCCAGGGATCAAATCCAGGTCACCTGCATCACAGGCAGATTCTTTAGCATCTGAGATAGAAGGGAAGCTTGGTAAACACAGACATATAGATATTTCTAAAAGAATCAATTTCCAAATCCTCAACTTCCATATACATGCCCAACTGAAAATACCACTTGATTGTATTTCACGGGCTGTCCTCTCTCACCTCCTTTTTCACAGACGCCCCTCTGCACACTCTTCATCATGCTCGGCATCTGCTGCTGCACCCGGGGTGGAAATCCTCAGGTGTGCCCCACAAATCACTTCTAAATGTCAGTGCAGGTGCCCGGAATGGATGCTTGCATAGCAAACCCTTTCTCCGGTTAGGTGCTTTCTAAGTCCTGCTTCTCACAACTCCTCTGAGTTACAGCTTATAGTTATTAAACATAACCCTTGATGATAGATCACTAAGAAATTTTTGTAATATAACTTTAAAGATATGTCAAAGAATCAAAGAGTCGTTGCTAGTTACATAACTTTTTATTCTCATCTGTTTATGCAAACATTCACAGAAAAAAAATGTTAAACAGGAATAAAACTGACACTTAACCCTGTGTTTTTAAAAAATAAGTGAAATTTACCCTGCATGCAGGACGAAAATCCCTATTCATCTTCTTAAGAAATGCAATAAATTTTACATTTTATGTTGATTATTTATTAACATTTGTACTACTTCTCTGTCATTTTTATTAGCTGTATATTAATAATAACTGCAAGGAAAACTCAGTCTGGAGCCTTATTGTCATATGAAATAAAATATTTAAATTTCAGGTTATAACAAACACCATGTTGTTTCAGAGAATTCTGAATCAATCCTTTCAAATATAAAATATATTTTAAAGATAAAATCATGTGAAGGAAGTAGAATGGAAATATGAATTCAAAGAAATAGAAATTCATTATGAAAAAATATGTCAAAATTTCCTTCTGTTAAAGAAAAACTTGCTTACATATGCTTTAAAAAGACAATAGTGGGTATCAAAAGGCTTTTATATGCAGGTTGGATTTGTTACACAAAAGAAAGATGTCAGATTTCCATTATGCTAGAAGTTACACCCTTTGAACTTTTTTAAATGTATGATGAAAAATTTTTAGTTATCAAGTGAAAAATGTGCAATGTGACACTGTTTCAAAAAAAGAGACAGTATACCACTTAGTGGAGAAGGAAATGGCAACCCACTCCAGTGTTCTTGCCTGGAGAATCCCAGGGACGGGGAGCCTGGTGGGCTGCCATCTGTGGGGCTGCACAGAGTCGGACACGACTGAAGCGCCTTAGCAGCAGCAGCAGCATATGACTTAGATTGGCCATCATCAAAAGAGTACAGATAATAAATGCTGGAGAGGGTCTGGAGAAAAGAAAACCTCATACACAGCTGGGTGGGGATGTAGGTTAGTGTCGCCACTGTGGAGAACAGAATGGGGAACTCCCTGGCTGTCCACCTCTTAGGACTCCATGCTCTCACTGCTGAGGGCCCAGGTTTAATCCCTGTCCTGGGAACTAAAATCCCACAAGCCCCTGGCAAACACAAAAAACCACAACAGTGTGGAGACTCCTTAAGGAACTCAATCTATCATATGGTCTATCATACAATGGATCTATCCTGCGACCCTGCAGTCTCACCCCTGGGCACACATCTGGAGAAAAATCTAATTCAAAATACTACATGCACCACTATGTTCATAGCAGCACTGTTTACAATGGAACAAACGTGGAAGCAACCTAAACATCCATCAAGAGATGAATGGATGAAGAAGATGTGTATACACATGTGTATACACACATGTATGTGTACACACTGGAACATTACTGAGCCATGAAACGGAGTGAAATGCTGCCATTTTCAGCAACATGGATGGACCTAGGGACTATCACACTGAAAGTGAAGTAAATTGGAACTAGGAAGACAAATATCTAATATCACTTATTATAGAATCTAAAATTATGATACAAATGAGCTTATTTACAAAACAAAAATAGATTCACATACACAGTAAACAAATTTATGGTTACCAAAGGGAAAAGGAGGTGGGAGAAGAAAGGATAAATTAGGAGTTTGGGTTTTACAGATACACACTACTATATAGAAAATAGATAGAAAACGAAGTCCTGATGTATAGCATAGGGAACCATATTCAATATCTTATAATAACCCATAGTTGGAGAATCTGAAAAAGAATAGCTATGTTTAACTGAACCACTTTTGTACACCTGAAATTAATACAACATTTTAAATCACCTATATATATTTAAAAAGTGAGACAATACAAAAAAAATTTGAATACCTCCTAAAATTGGTTTAGCTTCAGGGAGACCTCAATGGCAAGATCTTTTAACTCTCTGCAGCTCAGTCTCCCCTTGAAATAATGATTATCACCATGTTAATAATGTGGAGTAAGATCACTTACCAGACTGTGTTGTAAGGTTAGAATGAGATAACCTATGAAAAAGCAATTTGTAACTATAAAGTATCATGGATAAGTTTGTCATTAACAAATTTTTTTATTCATGAATTCCTTCACCAAAAAATATGTCTTAAGTATCAGTGACAAGAACTCTTTCATGTTTTAGGAACAATAATGAAATAGAAAGAGGAAATGTTTTGTAGATCTTATGTTTTAGTAGGAAGGGCAGAATGTAAACAAGTAAACAAGTGAATAATTGGTTCCAAATTAGGAAAGGAGTACGTCAAGGCTGTACATTGTCACCCTGCTTCTTTAACTTATATGCAGAGCACATCAGGTGAAACTCTGGGCTGGATAAAGTACAAGCTGGAATCAAGATTGCCAGGGGAAATATCAATAACCTCAGATATGCAGATGACACCACCCTTAAGGCAGAGAGTGAAGAAGAACTAAAGAGCCTGTTGATGAAAGTGAAAGAGGAGAGTGAAAAAACTGGCTCAACACTCAAAGTTCAAAAAATGCAAATCATGGTATCCAGTCCCATCACTTCATGGCAAATAGATGGGGAAACAATGGAAAGAGTGTCAGACTTTATCTTCTTGGGTCCCAAAATCACTGCAGATGGTGAGTGCAGCCATGAAATTAAAAGATGCTTTTTCCTTGGAAGAAAGACTATGACCAGCCTCAGTTCAGTTCAGTGGCTCAGTCATGTCGACTCTTTGAGACCCCATGGACTACCAGGCCTCCCTGTCCATCACCAACTCCTGGAGCCTGCTCAGACTCATGTCCATCGAGTCAGTAATGCCATCCAACCATCTCATCCTCTGTCATCCCCTTCTCCTCCTGCCTTCAATTTCCCCAGCATCGGGTTTTTTTCCAATGAGTCAGTTCTTCGCATCAGGTGGTCAAAGTATTGGAATTTCAGCTTCAGCATCAGTCCTTCCAATGAATATTCAAGACTGATTTCCTTTAGGATTGACTGGTTTGATCTCCTTGCAATCCAAGAGGCTCTCAAAAGTCTTCTCCAACACTTCAGTTTGAAAGAATCTATTCTTCAGCGCTCAGTTTTCTTTATAGTCCAACTCTCACATCCATACATAACTGCTGGCAAACCATAGCTTTGACTAGATGGACCATTGTCAGCAAAGCAATTTATCTGATTTTTAATATGCTGTGTAGTTTGGTCATAGCTTTTCTTCCAAGGAGCAAGCATTCTTTAATTTCATAACTGAAGTCTGCAGTGATATTGGAGCCTAAGAAAGTAAAGTCTGTCACTGTTTCCATTGTTTCCCCTTCTATTTGCCATGAAGTGATGGGACTGTATGCCAAGATCTCCATTTTTTCAATGCTGAGTTTTAAGCCAGCTTTTTCACGCTCTTCTTTCACTTTCATCAAGAAGCTCTTTAGTTCTTTGCTTTCTCCCATAAGTATGGTGTCATCTGCATATCTGAGGTTATTGATATTTCTCCAGGCAATCTTGATTCCAGCTTGTGTTTCATCCAACCTGACATTTTGCATGATGTACTCTGAGTGGATGTTAAATAAGCAGGATGACAATAAACATACTTGACATACTCTTTTTCCAATTTGGAACCAGTCCATTGTTCCATGTCTGGTTCTAAATGTTACTTCTTGACCTGCACGCAGATTTCTCAAAAGGCAGGTAAGATGGTCTGGTATTATCATCTCTTGCAGAATTTTCCACAGTTTGTTGTGATCCACACAGTCAAAGGCTTTGGCATAGTCAATAAAGCAGACGTTTCTCTGGAACTCTCTTGCTTCATGGATGATCCAACGGATGTTGGCAATTTGATCTCTGGTTCCTCTGACTTTTCTAAATCCAGCTTGAATATATGCAAGTTCTTGGTTCAGGTACTATTGAAGCCTGGTTAGAGAATTTTGAGCATTACTTTGCTAGTGTGTGAGATGAGTGCAACTGTGCAGTAGTTTGAAGATTCTTCGGCATTGCCTTTCTTTGGGATTGGAATGAAAACTGACCTTTTCCAGTCCTGTAGCCACTGCTGAGTTTTCCAAATTTGATGGCATATTGAGTGCAGCACTTTCACAGCATCACCTTTTAGGATTTGAAATAGCTTAACTGGAATTCCATCACCTCCACTATCTTTGTTCATTGTGATGCTTCCTAAGGCCCACTTGACTTTGCATTCCAGGATGTCTGGTTCTAGGTGACCGATCACATCACCATGGTTATCTGGGTCATTAAGATCTTTTTTGTATAGTTCTTCTGTGTATTCTTGCCACCTTTCTTTAATATCTTCTGCTTCTATTAGGTCTATACCATTTCTGTCCTTTATTGTGCCCATCTGTACATGAAATGTTCCCTTGGTATCTCTAACTTTCTTTTAAGAGATCACGTCTTTCCCATTCTATTGTTTTCCTCTATTTCTTTGCATTGATAACTGAAGAAGGCTTTCTTATTTCTCCTTGCTATTCTTTGGAATTCTGCACTCAGATGGATATATCTTTCCTTTTCTCCTTTGCGTTCAGTTTCTCTTCTTTTCTCGGCTCTTGGTAAGGTCTCTTCAGACAACCATTTTGCTTTTTTGCATTTCTTTTTCTTGGGGATGGTCTTGATCACTGCCTCCTGTACAATGTCATGAACCTCTGTCCGTAGTTCTTCAGACACTCTGTCTATCAGATCTAGTCCCTTAAATTTATTTCTCACTTTCACTGTATAATCATAAGGGATTTGATTTAGATCATACATGAATGGCCTCGTGGTTTTCCCTACTTTCTTCAATTTAAGTCTGAATTTTGCAATAAGGAATTCATGACTGGAACCATAGTCAGCTCCAGATCTTGTTTTTGCTGGCTGTATAGAGCTTCTCCAACTTTGGCTGCAAAGAATATAATCAACCTGATTTCTGTATTGACCATATGGTGATGTAGAATCATCTCTTGTTTTGTTGGAAGAGGGTCTTTGCTATGACCAGTGCATTTTCTTGGCAAAACTCTGTTAATCTTTGCCCTGCTTCATCTTGTACTCCAGGGCCAAACTTGCCTGTTACTCCAGGTATCTCTCAACTTCCTACTTTTGCATTCCAGTCCCCTATAATGAAAAGGACATCTTTTTTGGATGTTAATTCTAGAAGGTCTTGGAGGTCTTCATAGAACTGTTCAACTTCAGCTTCTTCAGCATTACTGATTGGGGCATAGACTTGGATTACTATGATATTGAATGGTTTGCCTTGGAAATGAATAGAGATCATTCAGTCATTTTTGAGTTTGCACCCAAGTACTGCCTTTTGGACCCTTTTGTTGACTATGATGACTACACCATTTCTTCTAAAGGATTCTTTCCCACAGTAGTAGATATAATGGTCATCTGGGTTAAATCACCCATTCCAGTCCATTTTAGTTCCCTGATTCCTCAAATGTCGATGCTTACTCTTGGTATCTCCTATTTGGCCACTTCCAATGTACCTTGATTCATGGACCTAACATTCCAGGTTCCTATGCAGTATCATTCCTTACAGCATTGGACTTAATTCCATCACCAGTCACATCCACAACAGGTCATACTTTTCGCTTTGGCCCTGTCTCTTCATTCTTTCTGGAGTGGGTAGCCATTCCCTTCTCCAGGGATCTTCCCAACCCACAGAATAAATGCAGGTCTCCAGCACTGCAGGCAGATTCTTTGCCGACTGAGTCACCAGGGAAGCCCAGACCAACCTAGACAGCACATTAAAAAGCAGACGTTATTTTACCAACAAAGGTCCGTCTAGTCAAAACTACGGTTTCTCCAGTAGTCATGTGTGAATGTGAGAGTTGGACTATAAAGAAAGCTGAGCACTGAAGAACTGATGCTTTTGAACTGTGGTGTTGGAGAAGACTCTTGAGAGTCCCTTGGACTGCAAGGAGATCAAACTAGTCCATCCTAAAGGAAATCAGTCCTGAATATTCATTGGAAGGACTGATGCTGAAGCTGAAACTCTAGTCCTTTGGCCACCGGATGGGAAGAACTGACTCACTAGAAAAGACCCTGATGTTGGGAAAATTGAAGGCAGGAGGAGAAGGGGATGACAGTGGATGAGATGGTTTGATAGCATCACTGACTCAATGGATATGAATCTGAGCAAGCTACAGGAGTTGGTGATAGACAGGGAAGCCTGACCTGCTGCAGTCCATGGGGATGCAAAGGGTCAGACATACTGAACGACTGAACTGAACAGAAACAAATGAACAAAACATGTTAATTTGTTGGAAGTGATAAGTGTTAGGAAGGCAATAATATCAGGTATTTCAAATGTTGGTGAGTTTCCATTTCACAGTTTTGAAAAAAAAAAATACCATCCCTTTCAAGAGACAAAACACCTCTTTCTCAATGTTTTAGAATAGCCAAAGATCTCACTATTGTCTCCATCCTGCCCTGGCAGCCAGCACTGTCTCTCTCCATGGTCCACATCGCCCCGTGTGTCCCAGCCACCGTGGCCTCCCTGCTGAGCCCTGGCCAGTCCAGCCGTGCTGGTCCTTTCAGTGTCCGGACCGGCCGTGTCCTTCCTCTGGGAGTGTGTGGATGCTCAACCCATGGTCTTTGTTTTCCCACTGGACAGTACTTTCTAACAAACTACATTGTTTACTTATTTATCATTTCTGTCTGCTCCTTCTAGGTTGTAAGCTCTACAAAGGGATCAGTCTCTGGAATTCTGACTCATTGTTACCATCCAATCACTAACAAGAGTTGAATTTAACTGTAATTCTCCCCCATATGGTGATCCTTGTTTTAGTATATGATTGCTGTCTAATTTAATTCCAACAGACATCACAGGAGTTAGATTCTTTTTCTATTTCAGGTACCCATTGCTACCTAACACACCCCTCCAGAATGGCAAGGATTGATGCACAATATCAGTCATTTCTCACTTTCCAGAGGGTCAGAAATTTAGGCCGTCTCAGCTAGATGGTTTTCCTACTGCCTGGGGCTCACACTCTCCTCTGACTTCAGCTCATGGTGGGGCTGATCCGTGCGGACTCCACTCAGCTCTCTGGGGCATCTGTGCTCCTCCTGTGACCTCTCTGCCAATCCTGATTTCTCCTCCAACTAATCGTCTCATCTGAATGTCTTTGTAGCACGGCAGCTGGCTTTCCTGAGCAGAAGCTGCCAGACTTCCTAAGGTTTGTTACTGGAAATGGCCCAGTCATTTTCTCCACAATCTATTGGTAAAAGGAATTCACAAGGCTGGCCTACTTTCAAGGGGGTGGGGAATAGAATCTACCTCTTAATGGACAGAGCAGCATAGATTCAGTGAAAAAGAAATGATGGCAGTCCACTCTTGGTGACTCTCAACTGCAATTGTTCTCATTTTTCAGATGAAGAAATTGAGACTCAGAGAGATTAGGCCGATGAATTAACAAGAGGCAGAGATGTGAGCCAAATCTCATTTCGCTGACTCCAGAGCCTTCATCCTTCAGCACCCTGCTTTACAGGCTCTAGAAGAGGCCTGGGTCTTATAAGACATGCCTCTTGGTTGGGGGGGGGGGCAAATATCACTGGGGGCAAATGCCACTGGGGGCAAATAGTAACTGCTTCAGGCCTCCCTCCTTGCTTCAGTCAAAGAATCCAACCTCAAACTGATTTACCCACTGAGTTACCACAAAACTCAATTTAAAGAAGGGATTCCATTTATTTAGAACACTGTCGAAGAATACAAAATAAATCTCTGAAATAAAAGTGAGTTTAGATTTCTATGAGCTAAAGTCTCTGCTGCTGCTGCTGCTGCTGCTAAGTCGCTTCAGTCGTGTCCAACTCTGTATGATCCCGTAGATGGCAGCCCACCAGGCTCCCCTGTCCCTGGGATTCTCCAGGCAAGAACACTGGACTGGGTTGCCATTTCCTTTGCCAATGCATGAAAGTGAAAAGTGAAAGTGAAGTCGCTCAGTCGTGTCCGACTCTTAGCGACCCCATGGACTGCAGCCCACCAGGCTCCCCCATCCCTGGGATTCTCCAGGCAAGAGTACTGGAGTGGGGTGCCATTGCCTTCTCCGAGTTAAAGTCTCTAACATATTCCAAAAAAATGTAACTTTGTCTTTATGATTGTTGTTATTATTATTTTGTTTATAAAGATGTATCTTAAAGAGATAACAGTTCACCATTTCAAATAGGCATTTTATACCTAAGATGAAGGTGGTTTTTATAAAGTGATTTAAAAATACTAGTTTTTTGGGAAGGTCTCTTTTGAGCTTTTTAAAAATATTGTAATATGTGATATATCCAATTTCAAGCTGATAGGGAAACTGTACATTTCTACTGTGCTCTTTCTAGGAATATAATTTGGAGAGCAATTTTTCATACAGGTGATGGACATGTTACAATTGTGTGCAAGTTAGACATGACATTTTTGTAAATTTTAATAGTTCTGCTTCTTTGTAATGCTGCAAATATGGGAGGAGAGGAAAATGATGAGCAGTCACGCTCCCATGCTTCATTCAGAGAAATGCTCTTTTTTTCTTCTACACACTGCATTTCTAGGCAAGATTTTGTTTGAAGAGATGTATTTGCTTCAAAAGAAAAATACAAATTCAAAGCAGTCTCACTAAATGATCTCTAAGCCAAGGAGTTCAACTACAAAGTCTATGGCTTTTTAGTTACCAAGTTATTCCTTTGGCAAAAATTCATACCAAATATATTCCTGGAGTGCTCATAGGATCTGATAATTTTATGAACATTTTTGGCAGTGATGATGTTAATTGGAAATAAACAAGATAGAATGAAAAACTTCCCTCCACATGCTGCTTATGAGGTGGTATTGTAAAAATATTTTACCCTGGTAAAATAACTTTTGGGATTCCCAGGCGGTGTAGCGGTAAAGAATTTGCCTGCCAGTGCAGAAGACACAAGAAATGTGGGTTTGATCCCTGGGTTAGGAAGATCTCCTGGAGAAGGAAATGGCAACCCACTCCAGTATTCTTGCCTTGGAAATCCCGTGGACAGAGGAGTCTGATGGCTATGGTCCATGGGGTTGCAAGAGAGTTGGACATGACTGAGCACACACATGTAACTTCATTAAGGACCTCTCAAAGGTCGTTCAGATGCCCACAATTTCTCCAGAAAAATCCTGAACTTTATAGAAAACTGCTCTAGTTGGGAAATGTGTTGGTTTTCCACCCAAGAAATCAGTGGAGGACAAGAATAACTGGCTTATTGCTAGTCAAGAACCACTGGGGAACAGAAACCGTCCTAATTCACAAGTGCCACAAGCTCAAACTTAATTCAAAATCCATCCCACCTTATTGACTAGTTTTACTTTGCTTGCAACCAAATCATATTTTCAATATCTGATTTTAATGAGCACACTTTTCTAGGAACAATCCCTTTTTGTTCCTGAGGTAGCAACCTGAGAAGACAGGGATCACTTGAATTTCTTCTGGCCTGGACAAGAGTGTACTGAAACTCACCCCAGAGAGAGAGTGCTGGAAATTGTCAGGCATTGTCAAATCAGTCAAGAAAATAAACTTGCTCTATACCTGGTTTGGCACTGGCAATTGATGCACATTGGAGCTAGAAAATACAAAGCATTTTATATAATCAAAATCGATCAGTTCCCACAGCCTGGGGATAGTCTCTTCAAATGTTAGAACAAACAAAGAGATACTGAATTTCTAGCAAAGAGAAACTTTGGTCTCAAGGCAAAACATATGCAGAACTATCTTCAGAAAGCTAGGTTTAGAAGCCATACATGCATGAAAGCTATGCATGTTCTGGGTTCATAAACTTGAAAAGGAGTGCTAAAATCAACAATGTATGAGGCCAATGATAAAAGCAAGAAATTCAGTTAGCAGGCTACTGCAGCAATCCAGATTAAAATTTTCAAGGAAATGAGCTAAGTTATTAATAGTAGCAAAGAAGATAGAAAGAAGGGAATGGGTAAAGAGAAAAGTTGGTGTAGGGTGACCAGCCATCCAGGTTTGTGTGAAACTGAGGAGTTGCCCAAGATGTAAGACTTTCAGTTCTAAAACTGGGATGTTCCTGAGCAATTGCCCAGTTTTGATGAAATTGAGGGGTTTCCAGGTATGCAGGGCTAGAACTGGGAAAATCCTAGGCAAAAGGGTCAAGTTGGTCATCTGATTCAACCTTCCTCCATTTTCCTATAATGACACAGCTGCTTCCTGCCTTGGCCTCCCTGCAGAAGCTTTTCCCGCTGCCAATGATTTGAGCTTATCCCTCTAAAACACTCAGTTACATCTGGAAAGCCTCAGACAATTCTATTCTAAATGTCATGAGAACATCTTGAGATGAGCCAGAGATGGAAAAACACATTATGTGAGTAAACAATGATACGCATTATAACTGCTTTCTACCTAAGTCAGTGAAAACCAGAAGACAAGGGTCTGACATCTTTGAAATGCTGAATAAAAATAAAAGAAAATCTAGAATTCCACCCCCACCAAAGTATCCTTCAAAACTGAAGATAAAATATATTTTCAGGTAAATAAAAACTGAAGGGCCACCAGAATGGGTCACCAGATGAGTAACACGACAGAATATGATAAAGAAAATTCTTCGGCCTGAAAGAGAGTGATACAAGATAAAAATTTAGAGGAATCAAAGGAAAGAAGAGCACAAAATATTAAAAACATGTATATAAATAAAAATAGCTATTTTCCATGCTTCTTAATTTATCTTAAAGAGGACTTATTTACAGGAATAGTAATAATAATGTACTATGATTCGTCTAGTTTCTACTTAGAATTGAAAAAGCTGGAAAAAGTTTCATTTTCACTCTTACAATAAACACTTTAAAAACAGATAATCTGCAAATTCAAATTTTTTTCTCAAGCCCAACAAGATAATTGAGGTTACAAAGCAAACAAGAAACCTGAAATCTAAGGGAAAAAATGGGCTCCTGGGATAGAGGGGACACAGACAGCTGCCTACCTGGATCCCACACAACCCAAGAAAAGAATTCAAGCAAAACTTAAATTACCAAGAAACATATTCGAGCTCACAGGATATTATAGGGCCTTTGGGAGGAACAGATGCAGTAGTTGGACCATCTATTTGAAGTCTCTGATCAGTAGATCTCCTGAGAGTCAGGAGATTGGGGGCAAGAAGAGAACCCTGGGAAACCCCTCCCTGGGCGGGTGCAGGTCTGGAAAAGGGGTACGTCAGTCATCATGAGAAAACCAGAAAGTCCTGCCCGATGCTTCGCCCCCATCTCCCACCCTGAACAAAAACTTCCAGCCCCTGGGAGACGGGCATCAAATTCTGTCGCCCTTAGACCACGGGTGAGAACTCACTGCCCCCAGAGCAATAGGACAATAACCTTACGATGGAGGAAAGGCAAGGAGACATGCTGAGCTCAGACTGTTAGAGATTCTTGACCACTAGGAGAGAGACAGGGTCATGGAGGAGACCTTGTCCCTGATGCCCAGAATCTTGGCATCTGCCTAAGACTTAGATCAAACGCAGTAACACAGGACACACACACCCTGCCCAGCACAGTCAAACCAGCAAAAGCTGAGTGGTCAGTAAGAGTGCTCTAATTCTGGGAGTGAGGCAAGAACACGGAGAGAGACTCTCTCTGATTCAAAGAGAGGACCTGAAGCCAAAGGTAAAGAGGACAGAGAAAACCTCCTTAATACACCAGCTCTCAGCTGAGCCACGAGGTAGAGCTAAAAGCATCTGAAGGAATTCAGAGACAAAACCGAAATCGAGATCAAAACCTCCGTACCAAAACCCAGTCAAAACACAAGGCACGCCTATTTCCATCCATAATACTATTTGTGTCATCTCTAGTATTCTATACAATATGTCAACTTTTAGTCAAAAATTATGCGCCAAAGAAGCCACAGAGAAAACTTTGTTTAAATACACACACACACACACACACACACACACAGGAGAAGACTCCCCTGGTGGCACAGTGGATAAGAATCCACCTGCCCGTGCAGAGGACACAGATTCCATATCTAGTCTGGGAAGATTCCACATACCTGACTTCCTCCACCACTTTGGGGATCCCAGAGCTTTTTATATCAAGGTAGGTAAAATGGACAGGGAGCAGGAAAAGAAGAAAAAAGTCTTCTAAAACCCCTCCTCTAAGACCAAAGTTTGCTCCCTGGATCCTGATGGAAAGTAAAGGTAAAGGTATAGAAGTTGGCAAAATTTGGATAAAAGCACATAAAATAGGCATACATAAATGGGCTTCAAATACGATGGCTACAGCTCTTGTTAAATTATATTGTGGGATAGACAAGGCATGTAAATTGCCAACTGGAGAAGGAAATGGCAAGCCATTCCCATAACCTTGCCTGGAAAATCCCATGGACAGGGGAACCCCGTGGGCTACAGTTCATGGGGTCACAAGAGTCAGACATGACTGAGGGACCAAACCTACCTACCTAACCTAAAGAAATAATAACTGAACGTACTAACCAATAGAGTTATCTGATTTATAAAAAATAATTAAAAACTGGGAACTAAAGTGGAAGGACTAAGAAAAATAGAGTAGTGATACTGCTTTGGTTTAATTTGTAAACTCAGAATGATCTTCGTTGAATGCCTTATACAAACCTTTGAAGACATAATGAATTAAACTCTAACATTATAGAACGTGAGTGAGTGAGTGAAGTTGCTCAGTCTGACTCTGCAACTCCTCCATCCATGGGATTTTCCAGGCAAGAGTACTGGAGTGGGTTGCCATTTCCTTCTCCAAAGGATCTTCCTGACCCAGGGGTCGAACCCCGGTCTCCTGCACTGTAGGCAGACACTTTACCATCTGAGCCACCAGGGAAGCCCCGTTATAAAACATAGGACTTTGTAAAATAAATTTCAATTTAATTAAAAATCTTGTCACTGGCTTTAATATCTTTAGGTGACAAAACTGTTCTTTGGAAAACTAAAAACAACTATCTTTGTCTTGCAAATGTCTAAAACCCAGAAATATAAACACAGGCCACAAAGACCTGAATTAGATCAAGAAGGCAAGACTTCAAAAGAAAGGGAATAAAAGTGGCAGTTTTAAATCCAAACCGCTGAAAATGCTCCCTCAGCCAAACCTAAAAGATAGTAAGCCTTAAACATCTAAGCAAGCAACCGTAGTGTATTCCAATTGATTGTAGTCAGTTTATACTGTAACACCTGATTCTCAGCTAAGCTTTTAGGTAAAGCCACGAGATCTCTAGTTTGCCTGTTTATGTCTGTGTACACATTATACATGAGCTATCTCTACTTCTAAAAAGTACTGGTCAATTTCAGCTTCTTCAGCATCAGTGTTTGGGGCATAGACTTGCATCATTGTGATGTTGAATGGTTTGTGTTGGAAACGAACTGAGATCATTCTCGTTCATTTTTGAGATGGCACCCAAGCACTGCATTTAGGACCCTTTCGTTGACTATAAGGGCTACTCCATTTCTTCTAAGAGATTCTTGCCCACAGTAGTAGATATAATGCTCATCTGAATTAAATTTGCCCATTCCAATCCATTTTAGTTCACTGATTCCTAAGATGTAGACGTTCACTCTTGCCATCTCCTGTTTGACCACATCCAATTTGCCTTGATTCATGGACCTAACATTCCAGGCTCCTATGCAATATTGTTCTTACAGCATCGGACTTTACTCTCCCCACCAGTCACATCCACACTGAGCGTCCTTTCTGCTTAGGCCTGGCAGCTTCATTCTTTCTGGAGCTGTTAGTAATTGCCTTCCGCTCTTCCCCAGTAGCACAGTGGATTCCTTCCACCCTCGGGGCGGCGTCTTCCGGTGTCATGTCTTTTTGCTTTTTAATACTGTTCATGGAGTTTTTGTGTTCTCACGCCAAGAACACTGGAGTGGTTTGCCATTCCCTCCTCCAGTGGACCACGTTCTGTCAAAACTCTTCACTGTGACCTGTCCACCTTGGCCACAGCGTGGCTCATAGCTTCATTGACTTATGCAAACCCCATCACCACGACAAGGTATTGGCAATATTAAAGAAAGTGTTTGGTATCACCTGAGATGTCCTTTATTAAAAAAAAATAAGTTTTAAAAAATTATCACTGGTGTTTATGGTCACTGATCTATAAAATGCTAATGTAAAGACATTTCAGATTGCATGCTTTTGGCTTTTCTAAGAGTCATGGTCTTCAGAGTTGTGGATTCTTATTTCAAACAGGAAGTTAAACATTGGGAATAATACAGCAACATTCCAATGTACAATAAGAAATAAAATGTATATCTTCAGTAAAGAAAATATAAAAAATGTAATTACTTTTTATTTTAAAAAAAAAAGAAAGAATGAGCTGGTTGATTTTATTTGGTTGAGAACTGAGAGACACGGTAGATAGAGGAAGTAATTAGAGATTGTGGAAAGAAACCCTGAGGAAAAAGTTTTATGCATAGCCAGGATTAACTCAATTTAGATTAAAGTTAACTAAATAGAGTTTGTTAAAAGAGCTAGTGCAGGACTGGAATTTGATTGATCTCTGTTAGCAGTGCTCCTTTTGATAACAGATTTTCTGAGGTTCTGTGCCCTTAAAAGATCTATATTTTTTTTTAACGGTTTTTGTGACTTTGGTTAAATGAATAGGTATTGTTTCAGTGACTTATGATCCTATTGTGTTTTAAAGCCGTTCTGATATTTCTAACAAACTTTCCAAATATAAAAATCAAACTAAAGTTCTTTTTGCCTCCAGCTGACACTGGGATGGATGCTTCAAAGAAACATCTCTGAGACAGCTCAGAGAGAAAAGGTAAACTAAGTTTACTTGGTATTTTCAATTCCAAGAACATTGTCAAGTGATTGAAGGTGAACTTTAGGTTGTAATATATGAAAAAAATTTATATGAAATCCCTGACATCTGATATGTCCTGATATAATGTTGCCAGTCACAACTCTAGTGATTATACCAAAATGTTATATATCACAGAAATATCCAAGTTTCCTACTTGAATTGTACTCAAATCTTTAACCACGATATTTTGCGTTTTGTCCTCTATAGACTCTCATAATTTTACATTTCTCTAACAACATGAAGATTTTCAAGAAGACTCATTGAAAAGAACTTTTAAACAAATGTGTTTCTGATAGCCTTCATACCACTGAATTGGGCAACAAATTATAAACTCTAAAGGAAACCTGATTACTTCATGCAGATCAACAGGAATCCATTACATGGCACTGAATGAACTGATCAATATGATTTATAACTTTGATTTTAGAAAGCGTACTAACTTGAATCTGCTTTCCAGTAAACCTGTTTCTCTTATGCTGTGACCACAGCAAGTTGGTAAAGTATGTGTTTGTAAACAAAGGTATAACATTTCTCTGTTTCTCTCTGCCTGATCCTGCCAAGATTTGCCTTCTCCAGCTGGCTCGCCTATGGACCTGACAGTTATTGCAACTGGATTACAACTAATTATACTAAAAATTTCTTTAATTTGCTCTTTGCTCCCAAACTGTTATGTCTCTGTCTCTCTGCTTCACTATGACTTTATAGATGTTACTAGCTACATTACTTATATCAATTTTATAAGGTCGTTGTCTGTGACAGTGTGTAAGCAGACCTCCAAATGTAATGGTGACCAGGTGACTTGAAAAAGTTGATCAAAAAAATAGTTTTGAATGCCATCAATAATTATAATAGTGTAATTCTAGGTATGGGAAGAAGCAATAAGGGAAATATCTCCTGGATCCTAATAGGTTAGAAGATAAAAGATACAGAGAATCTATACTTATGTATCAATGGATCTAATTTGAAAATTAACAACTGGAGTGACATATCAGTGAGAACTTCTGCCTGATCTGGGATGATCCTCCCAGCACCATGGGGCAAGAAAAATGGTAATGAAATGTCTCCCAAATATGGTCAAATTTCTTACATGGGGAGGGACTGTGAAATGAAATGTCTCCTTTCATATCAATAAACAAAAATGTAACAGCCATCAGAAAATTTCAGCCTCCAAATGTTAATTTCTGAGCCTAGGGGGCCCCCAATAGGGAGAGCAATACCTTGCATCTTCCTGGGCATAGAAGAGCACTGAATTCCTTACCGTGATATGTCTATAATGTTCAAACCGGCTGCCTCTCTGCTACAAACTTCTTATAACCTGACTCCCTCCCCCACCTCCTCGGAGCAGTTCCTCAGAGCTACCTGAGATGCTGCATCCCACATCTGAAGTCCTAAAAATCCCCACCAAATAAAACCACTCTCTACTGTTAAGTTGTGACTATTTTTTTTAGTCAACAGTTACAGCGATTTTGCAAGACTGTCGTTTTTCATGACATTAAACATATACCCACTCTCCATGACCCAACAATTCCTAGGAATATACCCAAGAGAAATGAGTGCAAATATCTTTACAAAAGACTTTTATGAGAATGTATCTTACAGAGATGGTAATAATAGCCCAAGGCAGAGAACAACCCAAATGTTCATCAAGAGTAGAATGGGTCAATAACTCATGAAAGTCATGCAATGCAGTGACAATGCAGCAAGACACGAAATCAGTGAAATGTGGCTACAGGCAACCACTGGAGTCTCACAATTAAAATTTTAGTGAAAGAAATCACACAGGAAAGAACACCTATGACATGATTCCATGTATATATAAGTAAAAGTTCAACATCCAGCAAAATTAATTCCTGGTGGTAAATTCCAGGTAGAGGTAAGCTTTGTGGATGAGGGTAGGCTGAGGACTAGGAGGAGGCTTGGGGGCTGCTGATAAGGAAACCAAGCAGAACGCTGCTGGGTTTCTGGGCACGGAAGCCTTTCAAACAGCTGCTGATCAGAGCATGGGGTGATGCAGAGACAAGTGAGGAGCCGCTAAGAAACAACAGTGCAGCCTCGGGGCAGAGTGCTGGTTCCTCCTCAGGGGAGATACTTAACAGTACCTTTGAGCTCTTCTGCAGAACCAGAAACCCCAACAACAGAAGTTGTTAGCTACTTGATGAGTCGTTCTTAATCCCAGAGAAGATCACAGTTTGATAGCCTTGAGAACCAGAGATGCTCCTCAGGAGACCAGCCAAACTAAAGGTGGGCAGGCCCTGCACACACCCTGATCCTTAGCAGCAAGCCCATCTTTGAACTCTTGCTGTGAGACTTCTCCCCAAATCCTCCTGGGTGGGACACACAGTTTTGAGAGGCACAAGTCCACTGTGTCCCCCTTTGCCTGGTAAAGCAGTAACGCTGCTCTGTTTTCAGTTCCGTTCAGTTCAGTCGCTCAGTTGTGTCCAACTCTTTGCAACCCCATGGACTGCAGCACGCCAGGCCTCCCTGTCCATCATCTATTCCCAGAGTTTACTCAAACTCATGTCCATTGAGTCAGTGATGCCATCTAACCATCTCACCCTCTGTCATCCCCTTCTCCTCCTGCCTTCAATTTTTCCCAGCATCAGGGTCTTTTGCAATGAGTCAGTTCTTCACATCAAGTGGCCAAAGTATTGCAGTTTCAGCTTCAGCATCAGTCCTTCCAATGAACATTCAGGACTGATTTCCTTTTAGGATGGACTGGTTGGATCTCCTTGCAGTCCAAGAGACTCTCAAGAGTCTTCTCCAACACCGCAGTTCAAAAGTTAGTTGGTTCTATTTTACTTTACTGAAACTCCTGTCTCTGAGATCTGATTCTGCAGAGAGGCTAGTTTCTGGCATCAATAATTTCTTGATCTGTGTAATAATTACCACATCGTGACAACTCCTTACACTGTACACTTAAGATCTGTGTACTTCCCTGAATGTATGATAGAATTCAAAGCATGTATATATTTAAAATAATAAAAATTAAATAGAGCAAAGTAAAGCATATTGAATTCCAAACTTGGGTAAAATTAATGACTGTAAGATTGGCAATTCTGTTGTCAGTACAATCCGACTTTTTCCTGGAAACAGCACTCCGCACTGGGTACATGAGTGTGGCGGGGGCTCCATCAGCAGCCCTGTGGAGCTTCAAGTTCAGCTCAGGTGACAGGAGCCTCTGAGTGAGTGGTGCCCAGCAGGAGGCTTCCCTTCGCCCTTTTCTAGCGTTCCCTCCCTGTTAATTTTGTGCTCCCTTCCTGCTGAGAGGTCTCTGGTATTAACAACAAATAAACGGGCAGCTGTAGGCGACACAAACGGATGACTTAGGTAATCCCTTTGTGGCAAGCCATCTAATTTCTTATTCATTCTTGTCCTTTTTATTTCAGGAGAAGGCAGAGGGCACTGCCCAGAATCCCACCACTAATGAATACTGTTTGCTGTTTATCTGCCAATAATGGAGGAGATTAGTTTTCCTAGCGTGTATGGTGATTATAACTACACCTATGCTCCTTTGCACACATTTCTATGTGCATTATTTCACTTAAATCTTCACAATAATTATGACAAAGAGGGGGAAACATTATTATCTCCCTTTTAACCAAGAGGAAACCAAAGTTCAGATAAATTTTGCAAAATTAACACTTTATTTGAATTAAGGAAAGGTGAAGCTTTCTTTTTAAAAACAATGTGTATTATGGTAAAAGTCACATGATATAAAACATACTATTTTAACCATATTTGACTGTACAGTTTGGGGGCACTAAGGACATTCACATTTTTGTGCAATTCTCACCATCATCCATCTCCTGAATTTTTCACTTTGCTAAACTGAAACTCTGTCCCCATTAAACACTAACTCCCCAGCCTCCCAAACCAACATCCACCTTGGCCCTGGTGTCTACAGATATATTTTCTGACACTATGAATTTGACTATTCTAGGTATCTCATGTAAATCAAATCGAACAGTATTTGTCTGCACCTAATATATATTGGCATGTATCTTTAAGGTTAACTTAATGCATGTCCTACAAACAGATGGTATGATTTCCTAAGTCAGAAAAAGAAAACAAATATTGTATATCGAGAATATATGAGAAAATATCGAGAAAAATACTACAGATGAACCTGTTTGCAGGGAAGCAGAGACAGACATAGAGAACCGATGTGTGGACACCAAGGAGGTAAGGGTTGTGGGTGGGGTGGATCGATAGATTGGGTCTGACATATGCACATACCGTGTACGGGATAGATAGCTTGTGAGAACCGATTGTATGGCGCGGCGGGAAAGTGCAGCTTTAATATCAAGTTTGGGGACATTCATTAGAAAGGGCATACAAATGAAATAGAGTGATTAAGATAATCCTAAAATGCGTTCCCATCTAGAGCCCAACTCTTCTCAAATCATCATCATAATCCATGTGTTCCTACCAGATATTTTCCTTGGGAACACAGATTTTCTTGTATGCCCAGAAGTTGTCTTTCTAACTTCCTCTATGCCCTACACATCTATTCTGCAAGTTTTAATGTTTACTCTTTCTTGTGTATGATAGGCAATACTATTAATAAAAAAAGTCACACATCATCAACCATGGATTTCTTCAAGAATCTCATAAAGCATTTGGTTGCAGCTTTGCAAGAAAATGTAGAATGGGTTTACCCTTCCAATGGAAATATTTGCTTTGCAAGTAGCAAATTTATGCTCCACGGCTTTCTTCTGTTCCTTTTTTAGGTAGATGAGAACTTTTCACCTTTAAATCATAGTGAAAATTTAAAGAGACAGCAACATAGGGTTTTTCAGTAATGTCCACAGCTCAGTTGATGTCATAACAAATAACCAACTGTGATCAAGTTTTGGTCATGTACACAGGCAAGGATAACTATGTCATGATTGTAGTCTGATTGACAACCATTTGAAGATGCTTTTCAGAGTGAAGGAATGAAGATTCACATCTTATAGTAGATGAAATGTGATGTCACGTATCTAGTAATGCAGAATCAACTCAGCTCTACTATTCTAGTCTCCTTTCAATACACTGTATGCCTTATTCCAGTAAGGATGTTTATCTCCTTCCATTTCATCACTATAGTTAGAATTCTTTTAAAATTCTTATTGTTTATATATTAATATTTCCTTATATTATAGATATATATATTTAACTCTTTGGACATGAGAATTTAGTGTTCCTTAAAATACATTATAAAATCTAAGAATTTGGATTATTTTAAGTCTTTGTGAAACCATGCAAGTCAGATTTGGGACTTGAACTCATGATCTCTTCACTAAGATCACACACCTGGTCTCAGGACTCAATGAGACTTCAGGACCAGGTTTTTTATGACTCATTGCAGGAAGAAATCAGTGAGAGACAAAGTGATAGTTAAGTGGATTTATTCAGAGAGATATACATTCCATAGACAGAATGTGATCCCTCTCAAAAGGTGAGAATGGCCTTGGGAGAAACACATTCCATAGAAAGGAACATGGGCCATCTCAGAAGGCAAGAGGCTCCACAATACAATATGGCCAGTTTTCTTTTCTTGTTTTAATTGGAGGATAATTGCTTTATAACATTGTATTGGTTTCTGCCATTAAAAAAAAAAACACGAATCAGTCATAATTATACATAAAACTGCTCCCTCTTGAGTCTCCCTCCCTTCTCCAAGCCCACCCTTCGAGATCATCAGTAAAGGAAAAACAAACATCTTTATGTTAACTAATAAATATGAAATCCAGAAAAGTAGTACTAATGAACCTATTTACAGGGAGGAAATGGAGATATAGATGTTGCATGGTTAGTCTTTTTCAGCTGGGTAATTTCATAGGCTAACAAGCGCTGTTTATTCCAACTATGTTGGAAAAGGGGTGAAGATTTCCAAGAATCAGGCCACTGCCCACTTTTCAGCCTTTTATGGTCAGCCTTAGAACTGTCATGGTACTGGTGGTGTGTCATTGAGCAGTTAATGTGTGCAATGAACACACAATGAAACTCAGGGTCCACTGAAAGTCAAACCCTCTGCTTTCTTGGACCTAGTTGATTCTAGCCAGTTTTTTGTCATGTCCTTGGGGTATATTATTCTTCTAAAGGTTGTGTCCTGCCCCCTTCCCTCCTGTTTCAGTTGGACATGATTATTTGGTGTTCCTTAAAATATATTCTAGCATCTAAGGATTTTAATATTTTGTGAATAAAATAAGATTTGAATAAATTGAGATGAATGTCCAATACAATAGATGCTGCACTTTCCCTCACCATAACCTGGTGTCAGCGGCTGACTCAGAGGATGGCAGACTAAGGCCTTAAAATAACCATCTTATCTGGGTCTGGATGCCAGGCTCTTTTATAGAAGAGATTGAGGGGAAGGGAGGAAACAAAGTAGAAAGGCCGTTAATCTTGGAAATATCTCCTAGAATGGCAAGTCTGGGGCAGGGGATGTGTAACTTCTTCCTTCCTGCCATCTATAGGTAGACAGGGTTCTGAACAAAGGCACTTTAACACTGAGGTAGAGGGGCAGGTTTCTCTAAGGCAAGCCATTATGCATGATTATAATAGCAAAAGCAACAGAAAGCAAGTCAAAGAAACAGTTCCGAAGAGGAGTCAGAAATGATGTTTCCCTCCAATACACAGAGGTGGAACAGGGGCAGGATAACATCAGGAAACTCTGCCATGAGGAAAGGCAAAGATGGGGGACAGAGAGCCTGCACTGGCTGATGGCAATTCTGCAATCTGGCCCCACTTACCTCTGGATGCACATTTATTGGGTCCTAACTCAACAATCAGGGAGGGAGTCCCTTGACCAGTGTTTCTCAGGGCTTTCCCGTTCAGTCTGTTTTCTGCCCCTTGAAGTTTGGGAGACTAAGGATTATTATGCTTTGAATAATCACAAATATTTTTGTATCAAACTCTTGATTTTTATAAAACTCTAAAACAGTCAACACTTTTACTCTTTGTTTGCTCACAGTCACATCATGCCATAAACCACTGCTCTCAGATTCCTTAAATTTTATTGCTTTCTTACCCCTATCTTACCTCCATAACTGCTAGCTTATGAGTAAAATGAGGGCTTCCCTAGTGGCTCAGCTGGTAAAGAATCTTCCTGCAATGCGGGAGACCTGGGTTTGATCCCTGGGTTGGGAAGATCCCCTGGAGAAGGGAACGACTACCCACTCCAGTATTCTGATGTGGACAATCCCATGGATTCAGAAGGACTGATGCTGAAGCTGAAACTCCAATACTATGGCCACCTGATGTGAAGAACTGACTCCTTGGAAAAGACCCTGATGCTGGGAAAGATTGAAGGCAGAAGGAGAAGGGGACAACAGAGGATGAGATGGTTGGATGGCATCACCAACTTGATGAACATGAGTTTGAGCAAGCTCCGGAGTAGGTGATGGACAGGGAGGCCTGGTCTGCTGCAGTCCATGGGGTCACAAAGAGTCGGACAGGACTGAGTGACTTTCACTTTCATACCTTTACCTAGCTCCTCTGGCTTGACTTAAAAGTGAGTACCTTTCTGCTCTTGTGCTGAGTTATTTTAACTGGCTGGCTGTGTTAAATTTATTGAAAACAGCCTTCTTAAATGATGTATCTTATGCACTGGTGTCTAGAATGAGTCACCATTTCAATCCTAACAAGGTCTTGAATTTCTGGACTCTATTTCTTTTCATTTCCACTTACATCCCTGCCTTTTCTATTTTAAAAGAAAACCTCAATACTTTCTTGAAATTAGTTGCCAAAGGTAATCAACACCACCACCTCTGTCACTAGGCTTTACCAAGTGTTTTGCCCTGGGGTAGCATGGACCCCCATCTTTCTAGGCTCAGTTCAGTTCAATCCAGGTGCTCAGTAGTGTCCGACTCTGCGACCCCATGAACTGCAGCACTCCAGGCCTCCCTGTCCATTACCAATGCCTGAAGTCCACCCAAACCCATGTCCATTGTGTCGGTGATGCCATCCAACCATCTCATCCTCTGTCGTCCCCTTCTCCTCCTGTCCTCAATCTTTCCCAGCATCAGGGTTTTTTCCAATGAGTCAGCTCTTTGCATCAGGGGGCCAAAATGTTGGAGTTTCAGCTTCAACATCAGTCCTTCCAATGAACACTCCTTTAGGATGGACTGGTTGGATCTCCTTGCAGTCCAAGGGACTCTCAAGAGTCTTTTCCAACACCACAGTTCAAAAGCATCCATTCTTCAGCGCTCAGCTTTCTTTACAGTCCAACTCTCACATATATACATGACCACTGGAAAAACCATAGCCTTGACTACACGGATCTTTGTTGACAAAATAATGTCTCTGCTTTTTAATATGCTGTCTAGGTTGGTCATAACGTTCCTTCCAAGGAGCAAGCATCTTTTAATTTCATGGCTGCAATCACCATCTGCAGTGATTTTGGAGCCCAAAAAAATAAAGTCTGCCACTGTTTCCACTATTTCCCCATCTATTTGCCATGAAGTGATGGGACTGGATGCCATGATCTTAGTTTTCTGAATGTTGAGCTTTAAGCCAACTTTTTCACTCTCCTCTTTCACTTTCATCAAGAGGCACTTTAGTTCTTCTTCACTTTCTGCCATAAGGGTGGTGGTGTCTGCATTTCTGAGGTTATTGATATTTCTCCCGGCAATCTTGATTCCAGCTTGTGCTTCCTCTAGTCCAGCATTTCTCATGATGTACTCTGCATAGAAGTTAAATAAGCAGGGTGACAATATACAGCCTTGATGTACTCCTTTTCCTATTTGGAACCAGTCTGTTGTTCCATGTCCAGTTCTAACTGTTGCTTCCTGACCTGCATACAGGTTTCTCAAGAGGCAGGTCAGGTGGTCTGGTATTCCCATCTCTTTCAGAATTTTCCACAGTTTATTGTGATCCACACAGTCAAAGGCTTTGGCATAGTTAATAAAGCAGAAATAGATGTTTTTCTGGAAGTCTCTTGCTTTTTCGATGATCCAGTGGATGTTGGCAATTTGATCTCTGGTTCCTCTGCCTTTTCTAAAACCAGCTTGAACATCTGGAAGCTAAAGTTTCATGTATTGCTGAAGCCTGGCTTGGAGAATTTTGAGCATTACTTTACTAGCATCAACTACACCGCTGTGTTAAAAGTACCTTTTTCCCTTTGTTTACTTATTGAAACATGTATTCAAATTGTTATTACCACAGTTTTTATGAGAGTGGAACCATTATCCACATTAATATAATTATGCAGAAAGAGGCCAATTAATACATAAAATTGTGCTTTTGAATTTTGTAAATTCATAATGCAAAAAGCCCTGAAAATTTTTCTTTGTTTAAATTATGTCTCAGGAAGCAATCAAATAAAGTTGAAATTTTGTAAATTTCATTTTCATGATTAACCTTGACTACCTAGTTTTTAATAGAATTTCTGGTTTTTCTTGAATGCAATTGATGTGATTGAATACAATTTATCCTTTGAATATAATAACGCAGTATACATTATTTTTTAAAAGACCCTAAACCTTCAGAAGGATCTAATCCTTAGGAAAAATAGGGAATACAGGTGATTTTAGCTCCTCTCCCAGATTCTTCCACATGTGCTTACATAAGCATTTGAAAGCAATTAAAGCTGTTAGATGCTCCTGTTTTGTTGCCTTTGGCAGAAAGAATGAGTAAGCTTACAAAATGCTATCTAGGGAAGTGTTTGTTGAAACTTGAACTTGATGTAAAGAAGCTGCAGCGTGGGCTTGTTGGTCGATAAAAATACTCCTCATTTCCAAAATTCAAATAAAGCTACACTTCTGGATAACACTTCAGAAATAGCACGTGGAGTGAAGCCTGGTCAGGGCGGGCTTGAGTTCATTCATTCTCTCCCTCGCTCACTCATCGTGGGGGTAACCACAGTCTCTACGTTTCCTGAATCACTTTATGAATCATTTCTAGTCTGAATCATTTCGTTCACTAAGCACAGCTGTGATATTGATACTGATGATTTTTTTCTTTTAAAATAAGTTAAAATATATTAAATTTTGCAAAGGCAGGTTTTGCTTGAATGAGGTTTCCTGGTTACATACCTGTACGTTGCTGAAGGAGAGCAGTACTCTTAAGGAACTGCTGTGTTCAGGGGCAGAGTTGAGACTGGTGTGAGTCCTGTGGGGGAAGCCAGATCTCATACAGAAGAAAATCAGCTGAAATGACGACACCGGTTCTCCATACAATTAAGAAGAGACATCCTCACAACTGTTGGAATTAAGTACTATGGTTTTTTGATACCATCGAGAAAAACACAGTTGTACCTTACCATCTGTTGAGAAAACACAAATAAATACGCTTATTGGCAAACAACTGACAGAACTCGGTAGTCACCTGAACAGTCATGCCCTGTGTAACCTGACGCACGAATTTGTTGACTCCAGCACATACATCCACTGTTAAAAAAAAAAAAAAAAGCCAAGTCTAGTGTCTGTATCAGGTGCAGGGCCTCTGAGTCCCCTGAACTTCTGTTAAGCTAACTAATACCTCCTGAGCTTTCCTGGTGGCTCAGATGGTAAAGAATCTGCCAGTAATGCAGGAGATCCAGGTTCAATTCGAGAAGGGAATGGCAACCCACTCCAGTACTCTTGCCTGGAAAATCCCATGGACGGAGGATCCTGGTAGGCTACAGTCCATGGGGTCGCAGAGTCGGACACGACTGAGCGACTTCACTTTCACTTTTCAATGCGCATTTAAAAGTTATCAAACTTTTTGTTATTAAAACTCATGTGATGTGCATTATAGATTTTACTGAACTTTCCATCTATTTTCTCTCAGATCAGCAATTTAAAATGAAATTACTCCTCAAAGTAGACTGGAATTTTTTTTTCTAATATTTGGTAGAATATAAAATATTCTCAAAGTGCTGTACCTTCTCAATTCCCATGATACCTACTATGGCATATCTGGGTCTTCATATTCCCTGAGGCAGAGTCTGTATGCACTCTGCATCTACAAACAGTCCCCATAACTATTTGTCATCCTTTACGTAATCTACATTTATTAGGCAACAGATATGCATTGTGCTCAGTACTTTGCTAACCAGTAAGGAACCCAAAGTGTAAGACTGACAGATAAAAAGTCAAGGCTGAATCACAAGTTTTACAATAATTACAGACAGTTTCATAAACTGCTATTGTGGGTGCTTTTTCAACTCACTTGTTTTGTTACAGTCTCTGCTTCAACTTTTCTTCTTCAGTTCTGCTAACTTCAAGGCAGCCTGGATGCATATTCCCAGAAGAGCCAGAAGTAGCAACCACAACTTTGAAAATTTTAAAAAATCCCTTTATTAAAAAAAAATAGTTGCACTTTAATATGAAAATAGTTTCTGAAAGATGTGCCTTGTTTATCCTATGGCTTTAGAAATAACTTTACCCCATACCATGAATCATCAGAGGCACATATACTCCAGCTTGAGAAGCTTTAAAGGTGATCTACAAAAGGAGAACTGCCATGAATATTTTATCAGAAGAGTTAGAACTCAAAAGAGAAGGAGGAAGTTAATCTTCCATAGCTACATTAGGACTGGAGCATCAAGGGTACCCCCTTAACAGTTTGGGGGCGGAGGCGGGAAATATATTGATCCAAGAAAGAGCAGAGGTACAAAGGAAAAGTCACAAGGACACTCTGCTGGGACCATTTAGATTTAAGTGTCCTCTTTTGAGTTTATATTCTGACCTTGGGAAAGTCTCAGCCTTTCTTAGTGTACTATTCTCCCTCTGCTAGAGTAATTGTACCATCTCTACCATCTTCTATAGTTTTTCCATCCTATGATTTAAAAATGCCCTGAATTCTTGTCACTTTACAGCACTCCACTTTGAATTAATGAACACAGTAGAGTGGCAAAGATCCCTAAATGCCAAGCTCGCCACCAAAAATAGCTTCAGTAATGTAATTTTAAAATGTTTCGACTGCCTGCAATTTTGAGGCTGCCACAAAAGGAAGAAACGAACCTTTATTGAGCTACTACAATGTGCCAGTCATCGCATACTCCACAATAGGAAAGAAATGGCTGAACTTTGCTCCTTACAATCTATTCAGAACCAAAGTGGAATTACAGAAGAAACATTCCAAAACTGGGTAACAGCAATGGAAAAAAACCAAATCTTGAAATTTAAAGTGATAGCAAACATGAGAAAGAATTAATGTTAGAAGTCTTTTGGAGAAGGCGAATTTTTCACCTGAATTTTGGGGAAAATGATAACTAAGTAATAAAAAGAAGGAAGGGAAAGGAGATGTTGGAAAAGTAACAAAAGTGCACTTGAATTTGCAGCATAAGAATTTTTAATTAAGTAGTAGGATGAAGAAATTGGCAACATGGAGGCCATAGTTTAGCTCCTTAAGTGAGTCCACATGGAGTAAATAACACTCTCTAGTCAGAGGACATGGAGAAGGCAATGGCACCCCACTCCAGTACTCTTGCCTGGAGAATCCCATGGATGGAGGAGCCTGGTAGGCTGCAGTCCACGGGGTCGCTAGGAGTCGGACACGACCTGAGAGACTTCACTTTCCCTTTTCACCTTCATGCATTGGAGAAGGAAATGGCAACCCACTCCAGTATTTTTGCCTGGAGAATCCCAGGGACGGGGAGCTTGGTGGGCTGCCGTCTATGGGGTTGCACAGAGTCGGACACAACTGAAGCGACTCAGCAGTCAGAGGACGTAAATCTATATTGAAAATCGACCAAAAAACCCCATAAGTTCAAGCCAAGGACCAGAAAAGCTACAAAGTACAACACCAGCTCCTAAGATCTCTCTGATTTAGCAGAAGACTCAAAGCACCCAGACCTTGAAAGCTAATAAAACTAAACTTTACAAGAAATCAAGACATCAAAAGAAGACCTGTCTTGATATTTTATGAGACATTTCCAAATGAAGACTTTGAGTAATGAGACCACAACTCAGAAAAGAGAGAGATCACTAAGCCAGCACCATGAGATTAAAAAAGAAGTGGAGAGTGTGATGTCTGACCACCAGGAGCTTATAATTTTCAAGCGTCTACTTCACCAACACTTAGAACGGCTCCGCCCCTCCCTTCCCCCTCATTACCCTTGTATTCCTATTTTCTGTTGACTGAGTGATGACAGCATTGCCATTTACATCAGCAGTGAGCACCTATTCTCATCTTCTGCTAAAACACTGGGTTTAAAAACATACAAAGGAGCAGCAGGAGACTTGAAAAAGACCAGCTTTATATATATGTATAATTTTTTTCTTTTTTTCTTCTGTGAAAGTCTAAAAACAGAAATCAGGATAGAATCTGGGGAAGAGAAGGAGGGTGTAAGAGTCACTATTTTCATCTTTAATGCACTAGGCAAGACTGAATTGTCTTTATCTGTATGTGAGCAAAGGGATACAGTTTTTCTTTCAAGTTCCCAGGGGCAGCAAGGATCATTGCCAGGGTTGGATTTTCAAGTGGAGAAAGATGATTCCTAAGCTTATTTTGAAGCTGTCTACCTGAACATGGATTGTATTATTTAGGCAGGGAGGAAACTTGGAGATCCGAAGCTATTCTTTCTTCTTTTTCTATGTGAATCCCAAAGGTATGAAATGTTGTGTTCAAAATCACAAACTAGATGAAGATTAGCTTTGGGTGACACTTGAGTTTTCAGTGCTTAATACTTTGCTATTTCAATAAAATCACGTGACAGATCTTTTTCCTTGAAATTTATTTCTAATTATTTTACAATATTGTAGTGGTTTTGCCATACATTGACATGAATCTGCCATAGGTATACATGTGTTCCCCATTCTGCCTCCAATTAAAATAAATAAATGTATATTAAAAAAATTATTTCTAGGCAAGATTTTGATCTCACCCAAATGACTGATGTTTACAATCAACAGGTCTTGGTTTGGCCTTGACTTAAGACAGAGTATAATGCTCAGATGAATATACCATATTTATTGCCTGCCAAATTGTCCCTTCCTTTACATGACCTCTGATTTTTAATGTTTATTTTTCAGTGTAATTTGGACTTTATCATAAAATAGTGGATATAGAAAATCTGGAAAATATGTCAGACTAGAAAGAAAAAAGTTTTATCTCATCACTCCTGTTAACTATACTTGAACAACATTTCCATATATGTTTTAACTATTAGTATAAATGGCCTTGAAATAGTTTAAGAAGTAGGAACAGCTTCCTTTATGAATACGTTTCAGTTCAGTTCAGCCCAGCTGTGTCCGACTCTTCGCGACCCCATGGACTGCAGCACGCCAGGCCTCCCTGTCCATCACCAACTCCCGTAGCTTACTCAAACTCACTTCCATGGAGTCGGTGATGCCATCCAACCATCTCATCCTCTGTCATCCCCTTCTTCTCCTGCCCTCAATCTTTCCCAGCTTCAGGGTATTTTGCATCAGATGGCCAAAGTATTGGAGCTTCAGCTTGAACATCAGTCCTTCCAATGAACACCCAGCACTGATCTCCTTTAGGATGGACTGGTTGGATCTCCTTGCAGTCTGAGGGACTCTCAAGAGTCTTCTCCAACACCACAGTTCACAAGCATCCATTTGAGAGAGAGAATAGGATGGCGGAGGAGCAGGTGGATGTGGAGGACATCTCTCTCCGTGGATACATCAGGAACACACCTTCAGACACAGAACTGCAGGCAGCAGCAGCTGAGAGCAGACAGGAGTCCCTGACCAGGAAAAAGAAAATAAGGTACCACACAAAACTCGGTTGGATGAAGGAGCTAGGGGGGAAAAAAGGAGTATTTCTAGGACTACATCCGCCCTCAGTAGGTGGGGGAACTGAAGCAGGGGTCCGATCCCTACATCAGGGCAATTGTCTGAGTCAGAGGAGAAACATTTAAGGCTGAGAGTGAAACAGCTCATCTGTGGCCGCCTAAATGGAAGGAAAATCAGACAATCCTTGCAGCAGCCATACATACCCTGGACAGGAATGCAGGTCTCCTAGAAGGGGCAGCAGCTGGGAGCTGGAGTTTAGGGATTGTGGAGCAGTCCCAGGGCGAGGGCTATGGAAAAAGGCTGGCCAAACAGGCCTTCTGATCCCCAGCTACAAGAAGCTCGAAAAAAGACTCTGATAGGAACATAACTCCTGTGGTGGAGGGAGTCCATGTCCCTGCAAGCCAAGCAGCTGGGCCACCTTCACGCTCAACCCTCAAGGGGCAGGGCGGCCACAGGCAGAAGAAGTCTTGCAGGGTCCCTTTGGTCATGTCCAGCTCTTTGTGACCCTGTGGATTGTGGCCTGCCAGGCTTCTCTGTCAGGGAGGGGGTTTCTCCAGGCAAGAACACTGGAGCATATTGGCCAATACTGTTGCCATACCCTTCTAGAGCAGTATATTTCCTGCTGCCCTAGCTGCCAACTCCCCTGAATACCTGGTGCTGCCACAACCCCTGTGACCCAGGCAGCTGCATCACCTCCACACCTGGCCCTCACTGGGGCAGATCCAAGTCCTCCAGGGCAGCCTCAGAAGCAAACCCCAGTGAACAACCCACACGCAGAAGTGGAAATAAAACCACAACTGAAACCCAGGGGCAGTATGACTAAAAAGAAGAGGCAGAGAAATACTATACAAATGAAGGAACAAACTAGAAACACAGAAGTCCAAATAAATGAAGAGGAAACAGAAAAACTCCCTGAAAAAGAATTCAGAATAATGATAGTAAAGATGACCAAAGACCTTGAAAACAAAATGGAGAAATGTAAGAATCAGTTAATAAAGACCTAGAAGAATTAAAGAATAAACATATAGAGACAAACAACACAATTACAGAAATTAAAAATACTCTAGAAGGAATCAATAGCAGGATAGCTGAAGCAGAAGAATGAATCAGTGAGCTGGAAGATAAACTGGTGGAAGTAATTTCTGAAGAGAAGAATAAAGTAAAAAGAATGAAGAGAACTGAGGACAGTCTCAGAGACCTCTGGGATAATATAAAACACACCAACATTTGAATTATAGGGCGTCCCAGAAGAAGAAGAGAAAAAGAAATGGTATGAGAACATTTTTGAAGAGATTATAGTTTTAAATTTCCTTAACATGGAAAAGGAAATAGTCGATCAAGTCCAAGAGGCACAAGAAGTCCCAAACAAGATAAACCCAAAGAAAAATATGCCAAGACACATACTAAACAAACTGACAAAGACTAAACACAAAGAAAGAATATTAAAAGCAGCAAGGGAGAAGCAACAAGTAACATACAAGCAAAACCCCATACCTTTAACAGCTGATCTTTCAGCAGAAACTCTGCAGGCCAGAAGGGAATGGCAGGATATATTTAAAGCGCTGAAAGGGAAAAACCTACAACCAAGATTACTGTACCCAGCAAGGATGTCGTTCAAATTTATGGAGAAATCAAAAGTTTTTCAGACAAGCTAAAGTTAAGAGAATTCAGTACCACCAAACCAGCTTTATAACAACTTTATATAGTCAGAGCTTTATATATAACAGCTTTATATAGTCAAGAAATACAAGCGAAGAAGAAAGATCTACAAAATCAACCCCAAATAATTAAGAAAATGGCAATAGGAACATATATATCAACAATTACTTTAAATGTAAATGGATTAAATGCTCCAACCAAAAGACACAGACTGGAGAATGGATATAAAACCAAGACCCACATATATGCTGTCTACAAGAAACCAAATAAAGACCTAAAGACACATATAGACTGAAAGTGAGACGATGGAAAAATACATTCCATGCAAATGGGAAGCAAAAGAAAGCTGGAGTAGCATCCTCATATCAGACAAAACAGACCTTAAAATAAAAAATATTACAAGAGATAAGGAAGGACACTACATAATGATCAAGGGATCAATCCAAGAGGAAGACATAACAATTTTAAACATCTATGCATCCAACATAGGAGCACCTCAATACATAAGACAAACACTAACAGACATAAAAGGAGAAACTGACAGTAACACAATAATAGTAGGAGACTTTAACACCCCACTCACACCAATGGACAGATCATCAAAACAGAAAATTAATAAAGAAACACAAGTCTCAAATGATACATTATATGAGATGGATCTCATTTATATCTTCAGGACATTCCATCCAATGCAGAAGAATACACCTTCTCATCAAGTGCACATGGAACATTCTCCAGGATAGACCACATCTTGGGTTGCAAATCAAACCTCAGTAAGTTTAAGAAAATTGAAATCATATCAAGCATCTTCTCCAACCACAACACTATGAGACTAGATATCAATTACAAGAAAAAAAAAATGTAAGATACACAAACACATGGAGACTAAACAACACGTTTCTAAATAACCAGCAGGTTCCTGAGGAAATCAAAAGGGAAATCAAAAAATTTCTAGAAACAAATGACAGTGAAAACATGACAACTCAAAACCCATGGGATGCAGCAAAAGCAGTTCTAAGAGGGAAGTTTAAAGCAATACAATCCTACCTCAAGAAACAAGAAAAGCATCTAGTAGACAACCTAACTTTACACCTAAAACAACTGTAAAAACAAGAACAACAAAAAACCAAAATTAATAGAAGGAAAGATGATAAAGATCTGAGCAAAAATAAATTAAAAAGAAATGAAAGAAACAATAGTAAGGATAAATAAAATTAAAAGCTGGTTCTTTGAGAAGATAAAATTGACAAACGTTTAGCCAGACTCATCAAGAAAAAAAGAGAGAAGAATCAAATCAATAAAATTAGAAATAAAAAAAGGAGAGGTTACAACAGACAATGCAGAAATACAAAGGATTATAAGAGACTATTACGAACAATGGCAATAAAATAGATAACTTGGAAGAAATGGACAGATTCTTAGAAAAATTCAATCTTCCAAGACTGAACCAGAGAGAAATAGAAATTATGAACAACCCAATTACAAGCACTGAAATTGAAGCTGTGATAAAAAATCCCCCCCAAAACAAAAGCCCAGAGCTAGATGGCTTCACGGGAGAATTCTATCAAACATCTAGAGAAGCGCTAATGCTTATCCTTCTAAAACTCTTTAAAAAAATTGCAGAGGAAGGAACACTTCCAAACTCATTCTATGAGGCTATCATCACCCTGATACCAAAACCAGACAAAGATAACACAAAAAAAAGAAAAATACAGGCCAATATCACTGATGAACATAGACGCAAAAATCCTCAACAAAATTTTAGCAAATAGAATTCAGCAACATATCAAAAAGCTCAAACACCACGATCAAGTTGGGTTTATTCCAGGAATGCAAGGATTCTTCAATATATGTAAATCAATCAATGTGGTACACCACATTAACAAACTGAAAGATAGAAAACCATTTGATAATCTAAATAGATGCAGAAAAGGCCTTTGACAAAATTCAGCACCCACTTATGATTAAAACTCTCAAAAAATGGTCATAGAAGGAACCTACGGGATAAGCCTACAGCAAGCATTATTCTCAATGGTGAAAAACTGAAAGCATTCCCCCTAAGACCAGGAACAAGACAAGGGTGTCCACTTTCTCCACTATTACTCAACATAGTTCTGGAAGTCCTAGCTACAGCAATCATAGAAGACAAAGAAATAAAAGGAATCCAGATTGGAAAAGAAGAAATAAAGCATTCCCTATTTGTAGATGACCTGATACTGTATATGGAAAACCCTAGAGATAGTATCAGAAAATTACTAAAGCTAATCAGTGAATTTAGGAAAGTTGCAAGATACAAAATCAGTATAGAGAAATCACTTGCATTTCTATATACTAACAATGAAAAATCAGAAAGAGCAACTAAGGAATCAACCCCATTCACCATTGCAGCAAAAATATCTAGGAATAAACTTACCTAAGGAGACAAAATAACTACACACAGAAAATAATAAGACACTAATGAAATAAATCAAAGATGACATAAACAGATCGAGGGATATTCCATGTTTCAGGGTAGGAAGAATCAATATTGTGAAAAATGACTACACTACCAAATGCAATCTACAGATTCAACACAATCCCTATCAAATTAGCAATGGCATTTTTCACAGAACTAGAACAAAAAATTTTACAACTCATATAGCAACACAAAAGACCCCAAATAGACAAAGCAGTCTTGAGAAAGCAGAATGGAGCTGGAGGAACCCACCTTCCTGACTCCAGGTTATACCACAAAGCCACAGTCATCGAGACAGTACAGTACTGGCACAAAAACAGAAACATAGTCCAACGGAACAAGATAGAAAGCCCAGAAATAAACCCATGTGCCTATGGGTACCTTATGTTTTACAAAGGAGGCAAGAATATACAATGCGGCAAAGACAGCCTCTTCAATAAATGGTGCTGGGAAAACTGGACAGCTACATGTAAAAGAATGAAATTAGAACAATTCTTAACACCATACACAAAGATAAAGTCAAAATGGATTAAAGACCTAAATACAAGACCAGTAACTATAAAACTCTTAGAAGAAAACATAGGCAGAACACTAGATGACATAAATCAAAGCAAGATCCTCAATGATCCACCTCCTAGAGTAATGGAAATAAAACAAAAGTAAATAAGTGGGACCTGAGTAAACTTAAAAGCTTTTGCACAGCAAAGGAAACCATAAGCCAGGTGAAAAGACAACCCTCTGAATGGTGGAAAATAATAGCAAATGAAACCACTGGCAAAGGATTAATTTCCAAAATATATAAGCAAGCAACTCATACAACTCAATACCAGAAAAACAAACAACCCAATCAAAAAGTGGGGAAAAGACCTAAACAGACATTTCTCCAAAGACATACAGATGGCTAACAAACACATGAAAAGATGCTCAACATCGCTCATTATTAGAGAAATGCAAATCAAAACTACAATGAGATATCACCTCACACTAGTCAGAATGGCCATTATCAAAAAGTCTGCGAACAGTAAATTCTGGAGAGGGTGTGGAGGGAAGGGAATGCTCTTGCATTGTTGGTGGGAATATAAATTGATACAGCCACTATGGAAGACAGTATGGAGATTCCTTAAAAAACTAGGAATAAAACCACCATATGACCCAGCAATTCCACTGTTAGGCATATGCCCTGAGGAAATAAAAATTGAAAAAGACACATGTATCCCATTGCTCACTGAAGCACTGTTTACAATAGCTAGAGCATTGAAGCAACCTAGATGTCCATTGACAGATGAATGGATAAAGAAGCTGTGGTACATATGCACAATGGAATATTATTCAGTCATAAAAAGGAATGCATTTGAGTCAGTCTTAATGAGGTGGATGAACCTAGAGCCTATTATACAGAGTGAAGTAAATCAGAAATAGAAAGATAAATATTATATTCTAAACATATATATGGAATCTAGAAAAATGGTACTGAAGAATTTATTTACAGGGCAGCAATGGGGAAACAGACATAGAGAATAGACTTATGGACATGGGGAGAGGGGAGGAGAGGGTGAGATGAATGGAGAGAGTAACATGGAAACTTACATTACCACATGTAAAATAGATAGCCAACGGGAATTTGCTGTATGGCTCAGGAAACTCAAACAGGGGCTCTGGGTCAACCTAAAGGGGTGGGATGGAGAGGGAGATGGGAGGGAGCTTCAAAAAGGAGGGGATAAATGTATACCGACGGCTGATTCATGTTGAGGTTTGACAGAAAACAGCAAAATTCTGTAAAGCAGTTATCCTTAAAAAAAAAATAATTGTTGTTTTTTTTTTTTTTTTAATGCATCGATACTTTGGTACTCAGCTTTCTTTATAGTCCAACTCTCACATCCATACATGACTACTGGAAAAAACACCTACCGACTAGGGAGTTCATCTTTCAGTGTCCTATCTTTTTGCCTTTTCATACTGTTCATGGGGTTCTCAAGGCAAGAATACTGAAGTGGCTTGCCATTCCTGTCTCCAGTGGACCACGTTTTGTTGGAACTCTCCACCATGACTTGTCTGTCTTGGGTGGTCCTGCATGGCATGGCTCAGAGCGTCATTGAGTTAGACAAGGCTGTGGTCCACAGTTTGATTAGTTTTCTGTGATTGTGGTTTTCATTCTGTTGGCCCTCTGATGGATAGAGATAAGAGGCTTATGGAAGCCTCCTGATGGGAGGGACTGACTGTGGGGGAAACTGGGTCTTGTTCTGATGAGCGGGGCTGTAAATCTTTAATCCAATTTTTCCCTTGATGAGTGGGGCTCTGTTCCCTCACTGCTGTTGGACCTGAGACAAACTATGGTGGAGGTGTTGAAGATACGGGGACCTCCTTCAAAAGGAGGTGCACCCCCAACCCTGCAGCAGGCCAGGGCTTATTTTATTAAATAAATAGGTTTATTAAATGAATAATCTTATTTTATTAAATAAGAATAACACCACATTACACTTCATGAATATCCACCCATGTGTTAATATGGATAATTCCTTTAGTTTAGTAGGCATCCAACATGTGGAACCCTCCTTTTTAAAAATCCACATGTCATAGAGAGATGGAGATCCTAATGCAGGACAGCACCACCTTGAATTCTTAGTGAGTGGTTATGGATTTAAGGAATATTCTATAGGTTTATATTTCTGTGACTTAAGGAATATATATTATTATTAAGTACCTGTTCAATAATTTCAACAGAGAAGTTTGGATCACATACCAAGCCCTCCCTTCATTTCTTACATGTAAACGAGTAATCCAGCAAAATTATGGAAAGCACTCAGAATACTCTTTGAAGTTCAAATTCCTGTGATTTGTAGATCAATAAATCAAAAGTGAACGCCCACATCCAGATCCTGCTTTCAGGATATCAATCAACAAGGGAAAGTACAAGAGAAAGTACAAGAGAAATTGCAATGAAAGTCCTACAGTTAATGTTGATTCTTGCTTCAAGGAAGGGCCTGCTTTAGAAAAATTTCACTCATCCATTCATTTATTCTTCATTCATTAAACATTTAAAAATACATCATCTATGCCAAATAGCCTTAAATAAAAGATTGTATAAGTTAATCCCCTCAAGATAAACTTTAAAGAGCTTAGTGTCAGGTATAAGAGACAGAGGGATAAACTGACAGATATCAAACCATGTAATAGTGAAATAACTAAGATAATAATTAGGATCACTAACTTGTATCCTTTCAACAGATATTTCTGTGTCTATGATGTGCCGGAGCCCATGTTAGTCCCTGGGAATACAGTGGTGAACAGCTAGTGGATACTGTCCTAATCACCCTTTTAGGGTGTCTCATTTACCTCTCACAATTGCCCTGTGAAATGTACTTTATTATCATTCCCATGATACTCAGAAAAGATACATAAGTGACCCAGAAATACACAGGTAATACTAGGTCAGGTCATATTCAACAACTGATGTATAGCTGTTGTGACATCTAGCAGCTCCCTTTTAAGTGGCATCCAAATTCAGCTGGAGTAGAAAGTAGGTTTGTATATGGTGGACATGCCCAGGAAGTTTGGGAAGCACCTTCCAGGAACTGAGGAGAATATGATCAAAGTCACAGCCTCCAGAAGGCTACTCTACATTTTGGAAACTTCTAGGAGTTTGAGACTCTTTGAACATACCATGTGAAGATGATAATAAATGTGTTTTGAGAGCTGAGCCGAGCTCAAACAGAGACCTTTGACTTTATCCCATAGGTAGCAAGAGAAGTGACATGATCACACTTACATTTTGGTCGGTCCTGTCAGCCTGGAGTGCAGAGAAAGGATTCAGGAAGAGGAAACTTCAGGTCAGGACAGCATTGCAGGGGTTCCCACAAGGGGGGCTGTGCTGTGCTCAGTCATTCAGTCGTGTCTGACGCTTGTGACCCCGTGGACTGTGGCCCGCCAGGCTCCTCTGTCCATGGGAGTCTCCAGGCTAGAATACTGGAGAGGGTTGCCATGCCCTCCTCCAGGGGATCTTCCCAGCCCAGGGATCGAACCCAGTTCTCCGGCATTGCAGGTGGATTCTTTAACGTCTGAGCCACCAGGGAAGAGAATCCACCTGCAAGGGATGGCAGATCCCTAAAGTAGGGCATTGATTGGATGGAAAAGTCACAGATTCTTCAGAATATAGCTGGGAAACAAGTAAGGGGTTAAGGATCTGATGGACATTGGGAATAAGATATAAGAAGGATGCCTTCCTAGAGTCTCATGTAGATTAGCTGACAGGAAGGATAAGAGTTCATGTGGGAGGACTATCCAAGGGGTGAAATAAATCCCACAGTTTGACACTGTTAGTCAGAAGCTCAGAGGAGAGTCCTGGGCTTCAGATAAAGATATGGAAGATATTCTCTTGGAACACATGTGTAAAGTATGACAAGAATTGAGATGTAGAAGTTTAGTGGTCCAGTTCATGGAATCGTGACGAACACTACGAATGGGTGAAGGAAGAGAGTCTTTTGAAGAAAACTGAACGTTTAGCAGGGAAGCGTCTTTTTATCCAAGAAAAGAATGATTGCTGTCTTAGAAACGTATGAAGTAGGGAGTTTTAAGAAGGACTTTGTTGACAGAATCAAATGCATCCAAAAAAAAAAAAAAAATCAGGGATATAAGGATGGAAAATGTGCATTAGTTTAAACAAGCAGGTCATTGATGACTTCAAAAAAGAGCAGAATGGTTGAAGATGAATCCAGATTATAGAGGGTTGATGAGGGAATAAGGAAGTAAGAGAGAAGTCCTGCTGGTTATAGACTAATTTTCAGGAAACCTGCCTAAGCAGGAAACACAAAGATTGACAAGGTCAAGGAAGGTTATTTCTTAGAATCAGAGAGTCTGGATTAGGTTATCAGAAGGAGCCAGTAGGGAGGGAAAACAAAGATATAAGAAAGTCTTGAGAAAGAGCAAGATTCTAGACTATGAAAAAAGTACAGGTGGCTGTATGATGCTACGGACAAGAACACATAATACCCTGGGAGAAGAGCAAAGACGGTAGAATGGATGCAGGTATAAGCTCACTGGCAGACGAGAGAGCGGGAAGCGGAGGGTGTTCCCCGCGAAGGTCTGATGAGACTGGGAGGCAGCCAAGCCTTTGCTGTAGGAGGCCTGAGTAGAGTGTTGGAGAGTCGGAGAAGACTCTCAGGGACATAGAGTTTCCTGTGACAGAACACCCTCAAGGCAAGGGAGAGGTGTTTATTTAATGCATAAATAAAGCCAGTACTACCTCCAGGCTCACTTCCTGCCCTCCTACAGAGGCTCACATTCAGGGAATGGCAAAAAGACATGGGTTGATTCTTGGCCTTGAGACTCGGCAACTGTGAAGATTTGCTCTAGTTGAGGACGCTATTGCTGTGCTAAGTCACTTCAGTCGTGTCCACATCTTTGTGACTCTTTGGGCCGTAGCCCACCAGGCTCCTCTGTCCATGGGATTCTCCAGGCAAGAGTACTGGAGTGGATTGCCATGCCCTCCTTCAGGGGATTGTCCCAACCCAGGGGGTCGATCCTGTCTCTTGTATTGCAGGCAGAATTTTTTTTTACCGTTTGAGCCACTAGGGAAGCCTATAGATAAGCTGCACACAACATTTCCTCAGCCGTGTCTGGCTTCAGCTTTGTTCCGGTTACTCCACGTTTATGGCAGGCTCATGCCTGTACCTACAGGGCACGTGTTAAGGTTTCAGTGGACGTGACATTGAAGGTGACCTTTGGATTGAATTCAGCTGGTGAGGAAAGTTATAAGGTGGTCATCTGAGATAACATACTGTTAAAAGGGCTGGAAGCTTGAAAGAGAACAGTTCATTCTGGGAACTGAACACAATTCAGCACGGATCGAGGGCAGGATGGTGCAGGCTCTGGACCAGCATGTGTGCTGGCAGATGAGGCTGCAGGTCTATGCAGAGGTCAGCGGCAGAGAACTGCCCGCCACGGGACAGGGGATGAAATTTTGCTTGTCTTCTAAAATATAGGGGTTTTAAGGAGGGGACCATGTGATTAATTCGTATCATAGAAAAACATTATGCTAGCTGCCGAACAAAGGATCAAATAAAGAAGAAGAGTTTTGACGCAGGATGACCAGCTGGGGAAAGCAAGAGAGTGAGAAACACTGAGTATATCAACCAGGAGGGCGACAGGAGAAAATGCGGAAACGATTCCGCAGATGTGATGGAGCCCAAAGGCACGGCGATGAGCAATAGATTACTGGGGTGTAAGGAGGGGGTGATTTAGATTGGTTTTCAGATCGCAGTTGGGCTACTGGTGAATCAAAGCTGAGAAGGGGAGACAGAAAGGAAAAGTAGATGCTGGAGTGAGGCAATGGGAAATAAATGAAGCTTTTTCTTCTTCTGTTTAAGACTCATTGTCAGCAGTAGAATCTAGCAAATGCGCTCAGGCGTCTCTCTTTCCAGGAAACATCCCTGATGTGTACAGGTCGGTTCAGATCCTTTGAGAAGCAGACACGAAGACAGGGTTAGATGTGCAAGGAAAAAGCCCGTTGAGGATGAAACAAGGTGGGGTCAGTTGTAGGCAGGGAGTGTCTTCAGACTGTGATGCAAGGTCGATACCCCTGAAGGGACAGGAAGGCAGGAGGCTGGGTAGGAAGTAGGATACATGATTGAGTGTCCACCAAGATATGAGGGATCCCACAGCAAAGATCACCTGCTAGGAGAGCCCCACACTGGGCACCTCTGGCCAAGCTGTAACTCCTGCCGAGTGTTGGTCACTGGTAGGCAGCAGCCCCGAGTGAGCCTGGCTTAGCGTGGAGAGAGTGGCAGAGCCTAGCCTGAGTGCTAGACACTGTCACCAGTGACGCTCCTCCCAGCAGATGCTCTGAAGAGGGCACCCGACTGGCACACTTCCTGGACCAAATATCCGCCCAGAGCTCCTTTTCTTCCAACACCATGCTTGGATTGTTTTCTGTGTTTTATAAAGTTCTGTATTTGTTTATTTGTCATCCATTCATCACAGGTCCAATGATATTAACCATATTTTCTTACTTTCTATACTCTTGATGCTCTGATATTTGGGGACCTTACAAACTCTGGGGGGACTGCCCTTCCCAGGGCTTAGTTCAGTTCAATTCAGTTCAGTCACTCAGTTGTGTCCAACTCTTTGCAACCCCAAGGGGTGCAGCATGCCAGGCCTCCCTGTCCATCACCAACTCACGGAGCTTACTCAAACTCATGTCCATCAAGTCGGTGATGCCATTCAACCATCTCATCCTCTGTCGTCCCCTTTTCCTCCTGCCTCAGTCTTTCCCAGCACCAGGGTCTTTTCCAATGAGTCAGTTCTTCACATCAAATGTCCAAAGTATTGGAGTTTCAGCCTCAGCATCAGTCCTTCCAATGAATATTCAGGATTGATCTTCTTTAGGATGGACTGGTTGGATCTCCTTGCAGTCCAAGGGACTCTCAAGAGTCTTCTCCAATACCACAGTTCAAAAGCATCAATTATTTTGTGCTCAGCTTTCTTAATAGTCCAACTCTCACATCCATACATGACTACTGGAAAAACCATAGCTTTGACTAGACAGACCTTTGTTGGCAAAGTAATGTCTTTGCCTTTTAGTATGCTATCTAGGTAGGTCATAACTTTTCTTCCAAGGAGCAAGCGTCTTTTAATTTCATGGCTGCAGTCACCATCTGCAGTGATTTTGGAGCCCAGAAAAATAAAACCTGTCAGTGTTTCTGCTTTTTCCCCATCTATTTGCCATGAAGTGATAGGACCGGATTCCATCATCTTAGTTTTTTGAATGTTGAGCTTGAAGCCAGCTTTTTCACTCTCCTCTTTCACTTTCATCAAGAGGATCTTTAGTTCTTCTTCACTTTCTGCCATAAGGGTGGTGTCATCTGCATATCTGAGGTTATTGATATTTCTCCCGGCAATCTTGATTCCAGCTTGTGCTTCTTCCAACCCAACATTTCTCAGGATGTACTCTGCATAGAAGTTAAATAAGCAGGGTGACAATATACATCCTTGATGTACTCCTTTCCCAATTTGGAACCGGTCTGTTGTTGCATGTCCAGTTCTAACTGTTGCTTCCTGACCTGCATATAGATTTCTCAGGAGGCAGGTCAGGTGTTCTGGTATTCCCATCTCTTTCAGAATCTTCCACAGTTTGTGGTGATCCACACAAAGGTTTTGGCATGGTCAATAAAACAAGTAAATGTTTTTCTGGAACTCTCTTGCTTTTTCTATGATCCAATGGATGTTGGCAATTTGATCTCTGTTTCCTCTGCCTTTTCTAAATCCAGCTTGAACATCTGGAAGTTCACGGTTCACATACTGTTGAAGCCTGGCTTGGAGAATTTTGAGCATTACTTTGCTAGCGTGTGAGATGAGTGCAATTGTGGGGTAGTTTGAATTTTCTTTGGCATTGCCTTTCTTTGGAATTGGAATGAAAATTAACCTTTTCCAGTACTGTGGCCACTGCTGAGTTTTCCAAATTTGCTGGAACTTTCACAGCATCATCTTTCAGGATTTGAAATAGCTCAACTGGAATTCCATTACCTCCACTAGCTTTGTTTGTAGTGATGCTTCCTAAGGCCCACTTGACTTCACATTCCAGGATGTCTGGCTCTAGGTGAGTGATCACACCATTGTGATTATCTGGGTTGTGAAGATCTTTTTTGCATAGTTCTTCTGCATATTTTTGCCACCTCTTAATATCTTCTGTTTCTGCTTCACAGGGCTAGCTAATTCCTAAAGATACTGATAACTATGAGTGTGCTTTTTATAGGAAAACCAATCAGTCTCAGGTTTATGTCACCAACCACCTCCTTATCTAAGTCTCACACTCTAAGCTAATGTTTCCCCTGCTCTAAATCATCTGGGGGCAAGGTACTATGTAACTTAAAGGCAAAGCAAAAGCCCCTCAGAATTTTCTAATCTAGCCAGTCCTAAATTGTTCACCCTGTCCTGCCTTGTCCTCCTCAGAGAAACTCCGGTAGAGGCCCTGCCCTAAGGCCGCTCTCCAGGTCTGACTTCGAGCTGGTGCTTCTCCTGTGAACCATCAGTAGCCTCACTGGTCCTTTGCAATGGCACTGACCTCTGCCTGCTCTCTCTGTCTAGGGCACCGTAACCAGAGAGCAGCCTCTGCTCACTGCAGCGAAAGAAACCCTGGCAGCAAGGAAGACCCAGCACAGCCAAAAACAAAATAATTAAAAGTTTTTTCAAAAAAACACTGATTTTCCTCCTGAGCTCTAGACACATTCATATTTAGAAGGAAAAGCTCAGAAGCGGTGGATTGTAACAGGTTATTATACATGAATGTGTTCTTAGTTATTCCTTTCTCCAGGGGATCTTCCCAACCCAGGGATCGAACCCAGGTCTCCCACATTGCAGGCGGATTCTTTACCAGCTGAGCCACAAAGGAAGCCCATCCTTAGTTAATAAGACCACACATTACAACAGTCAGTCAACAATATTGTCTACAAAGGACTGAATTAGATGTGTTAGAATACCAAAAAGGGGGGCTTCGCAGGTGGTTCAGTGGTAATGCATCTGCCTGCAATGCAGGAGGCACAGGAAATTTGGGTTCAGTCCCTGAGTAGGGAAGATCTCGTGTAGGAGGAGTGGCAACCCACCCCAGTATTCTTGCCTGGGAAATTCCATGGACAGCGGAGTCTGGCGGCCTACCGTTCACCAGTCACAAAGAGTCGGACACGCCAGAGCAACAGCACACACACAGATGCAGAATGCCAACAGAGGAGAAATATTTAATAGATGATAATAATAGTCCTTTATAACATATGCCACTTGTTATAGGTTTCAAAGATTTTGCACAAATATTTTCTTCTACCCAGTGAAGTAGGTAGGGGAAGTATTATCCCCACATTACAGGTGAGGAAATAGAAACTCATAAAGATTAAATAAGTTGCCCAAGGTCACATCAAAATTACAAACGGGATAGTGGTAGAGCCAAATCTAGAACAGACACTTCTGAGTAGATGCTCTTTTATACCAGTCTCTTAATTAAAATACTTCTCTTGAGGGCTAAAATTCTTGTTGCCAGAAAAGGTTTTAAGAATATTTTCAAAGCCTACAGTCAAGCACATGAACATACAAGAAGCGTTTGTATCATGGCCCTGGATGAGTGCTATGGGCTAGAAAACTGACCTGAAGACCTAAAATCATCAAACAGGTACAGGGGTTTCTAAAGCCCCTTGCAGTCTCATCCAGACTGAAAAGACAGCATGAAGCACAGGGGAGATGCTGGTTCAAAACCTCAGGAGCTCCCAGAATGAAACCTGAAACTGGCCCCCAAACAGGCATAGGCAGAGATCAAAGAAAAAGGCAGATGGTGGATGTAATAAGCAAGAGCACTTACATACAAGGCTCGTTTAGAGTGGCTGCAAGACAGTAGAACCTCACACTCACCCACCAGAACCTTAAACATTTATACTGAGGCCCTAGTGGGGTTTGGACTTCCCTAGTGGCTTGGACGGTAAAGCATCTGCCTACAATGCAGGAGACCCGGGTTCAATCCCTGGGTTGGGAAGATCTCCTGGAGAAGGAAATGGCAACCCACTCCAGTATTCTTGCCTGGAAAATCCCATGGACGGAGGAGCCTGGTAGGCTACAGACCATGGGGTCGCAAAGAGTCAGACATGACTGAGCAACTTCACTTACTCACTCACACTCAATGGGGTTCAGTCCCAGTGGTTTCAAGGCCAGGTTCCTCTATCAAGCCTCTGTCTTTGAAAACAGCTTCAGCCGTGCGCTGGGGGGGAGGGTGGTCTGCGATTGCCCAGGTCTGGACTGCAGGCGAAGCAGGGCTCAAGCCCTCTCCTTGACTTCTCCCCAACAGGAAAGGATTAACGCTAAAGGAAACAATGGCACTTACAATTTGGCTTTGCTTCTCAAGTGATTTTCATGTACGTTTTTCACTTGGGTCTTACACTTTCCCTCCAAAATGTGTCAACTTGAGCCCAGATCTTGCATCCGTAAATGCTAAACTCTTATGAAAACACATAGAATAAGTGAAAACAGATTCTTAAATCAAATTTTGGAATACTACTATAAGCAACCTCCTTTGAAAGTGGAAATATTAATGAGTTGCTGTGGAGATTCTAACACGTAGACCTGTGTTCCCTCCCCCTGAATCTGGGCTCTGGGCCCACTTTGTTCTCAGTTTCCAGACCAGGCCTTAAGAAACCAGTCGCTCCCAATTCCTGTCTCTTGGGATTATGCACTCCTGAAGCCCAATCACAGTGCTCCAGGGACGCCTGGAGAGATTCATGTGAAGGAGAACCCAGGCCCCCAAGCCCCAGCCCTGGTTTAGCCCCCAGCTGACAGCCAGCACCAGATTCCATCCAAGTAAGGGAGCCGTATGGGAAGAGACTCGGAAACGGGCTGTCCCAATGAGCCCTGCCCAAATGGCAGATCTAGGAGCAAAACAAAATATTATTATTGTGGGTTTTAGGGTGATTTGTTACATGGAAAATCAGTGAAACTTGTCTGGGTTGGTTTGACCCAGAGAGGCCTTGTATAGAACATAACGCAGAGTACCCTGGTCTGAGCTGAGGGATTTTGTGTCGTCTCTTACATTTGAGTCAAAGAAATGATCTCCTCTTCTGTGAACATGAGTCTCTTCAAGTGGGCCTTGGGTTTACTGTGTTCTCGTGGTGTGGTCTTACTCAGGTCACAGAGAAAGGTCATGGTTTCTACAGGATGGAAAGGTATTCAGTGAGATGAGCTGGGTTCCGTTTGGTCAACCAGTCCTGAAGTCCCTGAAGAACCCACTCCAGGATGGCATGGAGAATCCCACGGACAGAAGAGTCTGGGATGTCCCGGGATGCTCACAGGACGGTGGGGACATTCCCTTTAAGGAAAGGAGATGAGGTTTGTGACAGAGGATACTGGAATCCCAAGTTTCTATTGTGCCTCCCTGCTTCTTGAGCCTCTTTGATCTCAAGGCGCAAAGTATGTTTTCAGGGACTGGGGTAGCTTCACCTCTCAACAAGGTCAGGTTTTAATGTCACAGTTGGGCTTCATCCCCCTCACAAACACTTAGGATTAGGTCCTCGACTGGGCCAAAGCTCAGAGATGGCCTGGACCCATGACCTGAGTGCTGATGACTTCCTTAAGAAAGATTGCATCTTGATAGGGAAAAACATGGGGTTTTCCAGGTGGCAAAGAACCCGCGCATCAATACAGGTGACTTAAGAGACGCAGGTTCCATCCCTGGGGCCAGGAAGATCCCCTGGAGGAGGGCATGGCAGCCCACTCCAGTGTCCTGCCTGGAGAATCCATGGACAGAGGAGCCTGGCGGGCCACAGTCCATGGGCTCGCAGAGTCAGACAGGACTGAAGGAACTCAGCAGGCACGCGGGGGAAACATCTAAGGGGCGGTGAGATTCCCTGACTACAGGCCCATAGGACCCTGACTTGGCATAGCGTTTCGGGCATTTTGGACAGGAGTCTCGTCAGGTCTCAGAGTAGGTGCTGCAGGAAGGAGTAAAACAGCCAGTGACTGGCCGGTTCTGTTCGCCATAAAACGGACGCTTTCTCGGGGGGCTGCCCTTCTGAAGTCCCTCCTGCTGCTCGCAAGTGACTTCATGCATTCGGCAATACAGATCAAGCCCTCGACACAAGAGCTTTTACACACACACACACACACACACTGACACACACACTGACACACACAGAGACACACACAGACACACACACACACACAGAAACACACACACTCACAGACACACACAGAAACACACACAGAGACATGGCCCCAAAGTACACATTTTTTGAAGCCGAGTCGTGGTTTACACTTCCTGTATTTCACATTTCATTTCAGCCTCAGGCCGCCTAAGAGGAGGAGTTTCCCCGGCTCGCGCCCTGACGGCAGCAGTCAGGCTTTTCTGGAACCACCTGCACCGCCCAGGCAGCAGGGAGCCCCTCGTCTGTCCGTCTCCGGCCCTGCCCAAGAGGGGACCCCCGAGCCACTGGCAGGTGGCCGGGCGCGCCGCTGGGGGACTCCACCCGCGCAGCGGGGTGTCCGCCGAGCTCTGCTGGCTCGGGCCCGAGGGCCGGCACCGGGGCGCAGAAGTTGCGCCCCCCCGCCCGCCGCTGTCGCCCTGGCCGCCCATTCACCAATCCCCCCAGCCCACCCCGGGCCAGGCGCGCCGCCGCCCCTCCGGCCGCCCGCGGAGGCCGGATCTCCTCGAATTTCAACACAAAGGGAATCCTCAGCCGCAGGAAGTGCATCACCAGGAAGGGGGGTCGGGGCGGGGAAAGGGGGTGCCTGCCTCCGCCCCGACAGCCCGCCCCCCCGGGGGCCTGGACGTGCAGTGACGACAGCCTCGGGGTCCCCCCGCCGCCCCCGCAGCCGGAGACCCCGGAGGCCGGGTGCCCGCTCTCGCCCGCGGCGCCCTGCGGCGCGGACCCGCCTCCCCGGGCCGCCCCCGCCTCTGCTCGCGGGCGCCCGCACCTGGGCTGCCCTTGGTGCCCCGGCCCTGGGCCCCCGACTTGCCTCCCGCACCCCGGTCCCTTGCGGAGCTTCCGTGAATGCCCGGCTGCGGGGTCCCGGCGGCGCTGCGCTCCCGACCAGCTTCCCGGGCAGGACGCAGGGCGGGACGGCGTCCCCGGGTCGGCAGGGCGGCGGGGCCCGGCGGGCCCGCTTTCGTTTCCCGGACGCAGGCCGGGGGCGCGGCCCGGCTTGCTGCTGGGGCCGCGAGTCTGCGACGGGGGGCGCGGCGGGCGAGGCCCCTGCGCCGCGGCCCTCGGTGTTCTCACTGGGCAGCCTCACGGGTGTTTACTTACGTGGCGATTTTCAAATCAATAGCAACAGCAAACTTTTCTAGAAAGGTTTCGTTCCCCTTTCCCCGCAGAGTGGGACCCCGTTCACCGTCCACATAAAAAGCTATTGTATCATTTCGTTCCTCTAGCTTAGCAGGGCCTGGGGGGACCAGTGGTCATCCGCGGGCGAGGGGCTGAAGGCTCCGTTTCGGGGCCGGGGATGGGAAGGTGCGGAGACCCCGGCGGCGCCTGTGTCCCGGTTGAGAGACCCGCGGGCCTGGGGAGGGGGCCGCGCGACCCCCTCGGGCCGCCCCCGGGGGCGCGGGCGCGGGGCGCGGCGGGGGCGCCGGGAGGGGCCGGCCCCGGGGCGCGGGCGGCCGGGTACCTGCCCGACCTGTCTCCTCCCCTTCGCCGACACCACACCCACGGGACTCCGGGCTCCCCGGGAGAGGGCCGGCGCGGAACAAAGGGGTCTTTGTTCCCCGGCTCCCGGGGCCGGGAGCGGCGCTCGCTCGCGTCTCCCCGCGCCCCGAGCCTCGCGCAGCCCCGAGCGCCGCCCTCGCGACCCCCGCGCCGGCGGTCAGGGCGCGGCGCCCGGCGGGGAGGGGGCGCGCGGCGGGGGTACGGGGGCGCCCGCGGCCGTAGGGGTGGAGGGCGGGCCAGGCGGCCTCGCCGGGCGGGCCGGGCGCTGCGGGCCGGGCCGGGCGGGCGCCCCGGGGCTGCCCCCGCCAGAGCCGCGCCCCCGCCCTCGCGTCCTCCCGCCGCTCCGAGCGGCCCCTCGCCGGCGCCGGCCCCCTCCCGGCCGGCCCTGCGCTCCCCACTCTGCTTCTTGGCACTTTCCTCCCGAGCCATCCTTCTGCACAAACTTTGATGGAGAATTTCACACCGTGCTGGAAAGATGCCGGTTATGAAGGGATTGCTGGCGCCCCAGAACACCTTCCTGGACACCATTGCCACCCGTTTTGACGGAACACGTAAGTCTTGCACTTGGATGAGTTGCATATATACATATACATATATATATTATTTTTAAGCGATCTTTTCTCATATAAATTACTTTCGTTCCCACTGTCCATTTTGCACCAGGGCAGAGTGTCTCCTTCGCTTCCTGCCGAGGTGTCTTTTGTGGGGAGATTTTTTTTTTTTCAGTGTAGTGTTAACATTTCGGTGTATTTGTCCCCCTTGATTTTTGGGTTTGTAAAGGCTGGGAAAGAATCTGAAGAAAGACCTACATCTGTGTTCACTGTGGGACCCGTAATGCCTCTTTAAGAATCGGTTTTTATTAATTTTATGGGGTGAGGATGAAAATTGTCCATATTGGTGAATTGCCAATCTATCTAGAGTTTCAAGGCTCCATAGACCGAAGAGCCTGGCGGGCTACAGCCCACGGGGTCGCAAAGAATCGGACACGGCTGAGCGCGACTAACACAACAACAAATTATAGGGAGAGTTTGGAGTGTTCTTTCTCCGTGGAGCTTCATTCCGAGAAGTCTTTTGGATAGGCATGATCCCATCTGAGTTTAAGAAATGCAACTAGAATCAAGATCGCCAAGTGTAAGCTTCCTGTAGAATTCTAAGCGTTGTGAATTGGTCAGAATATAGATTCCTGCTTCTCAGGTAGAATAAAATACCTTTCGATCTGAAAGTACCCTAGCACTCCAGGAGAGACTGTTGTGGAAAGAGATGCTGGGCATTCTAAAGGCTGATCTATCATAAGAGAAAGTTTCAACATATACATTTACATTTTGAGGGCGAAAATCACTGGACGTTTAGATTGTTTAAGCTTCAGTTTAAAAGCAAAGATATGCCATGTGAATTCTTGGAGACTTGATCACGTCTGCGAGTGGTTCTCTTTCAGGACCACGGTCAGGTCCCCGTTACTTCCGGGCTTCTCAAGCCCTCCTCCTCCAGGGGCGGTTGGTTTTCCTTGCAGTGAGCAGTCTGTGCTTTTGCTCGCAGCAAAAGCTATCACTATGAATACCCACACCGTCCTCCTAGCTTGTGTTGCTTCTGCGTGTTGTGTTTCCCTTTCTGCCTATACACAAGACTCGTAGAAACTCATTTGTTCCAAAGGCTTGTCCTGAGTCCGGTATCACTTTTTAGGATGATGGCATATTTCTCGGAGTTGGTGTGGGAGCACACATGTAACTATTTTCACTCCAGTAGTCTGGATACACGGTCTTACTACGGTGGGAAGTAAATCCTGGACTTATGCGCTTCAGGAATAGTTAGGAAAGTTTATGTGAGGGAGAAATGAAATATTTCCTGGATTTTGTTCAGTTTTTATTTTTGACATCCAGCCTACTCGGGGTGGTTGTTGTGAACATTCTTTCCGGTGGTTTTAATCTTTATCTTTAGCCTTTCCCTCCTGTTATGTTCTAGATGTGTCAGGTGGTCTGAGTGAAGAGCAATGCTATTGTCTTAGTCAGATGATAATAAGAGAAAATACCATCGTTAGGCTTTCAAACCCTTGCCAATGCCATCATACCCACCACCCAACCTCTACACAACATCACCACTGCTATCTTCATGCATGATTGTGGTTACTACGATTTATTACGTTAGGAACTGATTAGTTTCTAGTGGATATTATTCTTGAAGTTGAAAATTTAAACCCCTAAGACTTTTGATATTGATTACAAATGCATCTATTGAAAATGAACTAATTGGGAAACGGTGGTTGCTTATTTCATTGTCATTAAAGTTGAATGGAATGCAGTGTGTTCCCAGCATAGCCCTGGGAATTTCAGAAGGGCTATATTTAGGTATCAGTTGCTAATGAGAGGAGGCTTTGGATCATCTGTAAGAACACCTCTGCCTCTTTCACTTTAACATTTGATAAAACAGAGGACATGTAAGAGAAAGAATGGTGTGCTAGTGAATAGCTCTTTTTCTATTTTTGACTATGCATTCATGTGAATAAAATAGAAGGTTAGAAGTTTTAAATCCTTGTTGGGGAAGACCGTCATAACATAACCAGCATTTAGAATAATAGCAGAACTAAAACTATAGAGGGAGAGCATGCTTGGTCTGTGCTCCAAGGGTCTGTGGAATTCCTGGAGGGGATCACTTGATATGAAATCAATCTGAAAATCAGTGGAGAACAGCATATAATGATACCCCTCATCCCAACAAACCCCACTCGAGGAATGAGGATTCTATCTTCTCATTTGCACTTCCTTTGAATTACAAGAAGACCTGAATAATCTGAAACTTAAAAAAAATACTTAAAGCAGAATTTAGCCACACATTTTGCTGTATCTAGCATCATGGCAAACCATTTTGCCAGCTAAATATTTAGTTTATCTTTTTCTATTTTTTGATGTATTGACATAATTTTATTAAGTATAATTACTATCCCTGAAACTATTTTCCTATGATCATCCTTCTCTCTCTTGACTTTTTTAGAGCAATCATTTATTTCCTTGGGAAAGATAAAACTACCTGCAAGTTTTTTAAATTTGCAAAATTACCACTTGCCCAAATAAAAATTATACTGGAGAAAGAGTAATGCTACTGTACTCAAAATGTAGTGTGTTTACTTGGTACATTTTCTGCCTTATTTGTTAGGTATATTTTATAGTCATGTTAACTTCTTACTCTGTTTTATTTTGGGCAGTATCATTGAAAAAAATAAGAGACCAAACAATAACCCTAGCAAGCCCCCTTAGTTAACCACCATGCAGTATTATTATTATCTTTATTGACTTAATACTGTAGTGGAAAATAATAAATTTTGAAACATCTAAAATTTCTCCCAGGAAAAATTAAATATATGACAATAAAAGCCTAAAGCATAATCTATAATTTATCAGTTGATGTATTATCACAGAACAACATAAAAGAAGTTAATAACGCTTTTTATCACCTAGTGATACTTTCCCTGGGTCTCCCTGGTGGCTCAGTCAATAAAGAATCCACCTGCAATACAAGAGACCAACTGCGATGCAGGAGACCTGAGTTTGATCCCTCGATCGGGAAGATCCCCTGGAGATAGAAATGACAACCCACTCCAGTATTCTTGCCTGGAAAATTCCATGGACAGAGGAGCCTGGTGGGCTACACTCCATGGGGTTGCAAAGAGTCAGACAAGACTGAGCGACTAAACCACCACCAGAGACACTTTATTGTTTGGCATAATAGGCTATTTTTTCTTTTTAATATTTAAGAGGTGACCTTTTTTTCAGGACTGAAAGACAGTAGTGGACTGTTAACTGAAAGTTTTTCCTCATATCCAATATAATTTTTAACAACTATTGGAAAATTTAAATCTTTTCGTATAAAACTACCCTAGCTTATATTTACTCTTGAAATATATTCTCCTGGAAAATTGAATGTAAATGAGACTTAGAAAAACTAAGAACTTTGCAAATATTGAATATGTGTACCCCATTTAGGGGGAAAAAGTAATTCCAATGAATTTCTTCAACTCAGCATATAACCATACTTCTCATTTGAAACAGTTAAACACACACACGTACACACACATAATCTTAACATTATGACCTGCATATAGTTTATTTTTACACTTTTAATGTACTTAAAAAATTATTTTCAGAGTAGACAATTGCTTTAAGTACATGAATATTAATCTGGACAAAGGGAAGGTATAATAACAGAACACATAAGTGCATATGTTAAAAAATAGTTTTTCAGTGTGACAAATATTTGCCACAGGGTACCATTTGAGAAAAATACTTTTTTTTTTTTTTTATTATATGAAACTTTCAAAGAAAAGTGTCCATTTTCAAACAAAGTGGTGCATTAGCCTATATTTTCCAGTCACATCAAAATTTGGCCAGAACACTTCTTTCCCCTTTGGGGTTAGTGAAACAAGGTCGAAGCTCTAAAGGAAGTTTGTAGCCCCATGGACTCTGTCAAGGAGATTCCAGTCAAAGTATTCAGAAATAATGGTGGTTTAGACACTCATTCGTATTTGCATATGTTTTATGTATTCCTGCTCAAAGTGGTCCAACGACATTTGTTACATTGGAATGCTTCCTGTACAAAAGCAGTTCTTAATGGCTTTTCTTTTCGTCTTTATAGTTTCTTCAGAGTATGTAGATCTCATGACATTAGAAGCACAGAGAGAAGGTACCCAGTGCTGCAGGAAGGGAACACAGTGAAAAAGGGGGCATTGGGGACTTCCTGAGTCTTTTCTGGGCTGCAGTGCGGAAAATATCATCAAAGGCATTTAGCCAATAAGAAGAGTGAGCTCCATCGTGTGTGGGTCTGAACATAAGAGGCCGTTCCATGGAAACCTTGAGAGAAACACCTAGCACTCATGGATGTCTCCCCACAAACGGCAGTTTATAAAGACTCATCTGTGTTTTTTATATACCACCGGTAGTCGCTGTTATTCCCGTGCTTTATGTTCGGAGTGATAGTTCCCGTGTTAGTGTTCTGTTTCTGTGACATGAATCACCACACACTCAGTGACTTACCTGCTCACATTTCCTTTGGGTCAGACATCCAGGCAGTGGCTAGCTGGGCCCTATGCTCGGGGTTTCTAAGGACCACAAGGTGGCAACCAAGTCATCAGCTGAGGCTTGAGGCCCTCCTTCAAGCTCACATGGTTGTTGGAGGAATTTAGTTCCTTGGGGTTTTAGGACTGAGGCCTCTGTTTTCCTGGTGGTCTTCAGCTGGGGACTTTTTTCAGCAGCTGGCTTCCTCTGGGCTCCTGGTACAAAATCCCTCCCCAGGCCCTCTCACACCAGAGGGGCTTACTGCTTCACAATGGAACATAGCTCAGCCGTAAAAAAGAACTAAATAATGCTGTTAGCAGCAATGTGGGTGGACCTAGAAATCATCATACTGAGTGAAGTAAGTCAGAAAAGGACAATCCTCATATATTTGTCTTATATGTGGGACCTAAAAAAGGATATAAATGAACTTATTTACAAAACAGAAATAGGCTCACTGATATAGAAAATAAAATTATGATTACCAAGGGGGAAGGGTGAAAAGTGAAAGTGAAAGTCACTCAGCCATGTCTGACTCCTTGCCCGCCAGGCTCCTCCGTCCATGGAATTCTCCAGGCAGAAGACCGGCGTGGGTTGCCACTTCCTCCTCCAGGGGACGAGGGTCTCCTGCATTGCAGGTGGATTCTTTACCAGCTGAGCTACCAGGGAGGCCCAGCAGGGAAGGGGGAGAGGGATAAATTGGAGATTAGGGACTGACATGTACACACTACTATATATAAAATAGATAATGAATAAGGATTTACTGTGCAGCTCAGGGGACTCTGCTCAATACTCTGTAATGGCCAATATGGGAGAAGAATCTAAAAAAGAGTAGATATGTGTATCTATATGTGAGTCACTTTGCTGCAGAAGCTAACACATTGTAAATCAACTATACTCAAACAAAAATTAAAAAAAAAAGCAAGGATGCCTTTCTTTTAGGAGCTCACCTCCATCAGATCCACCCAGAATAGTCTCCCTTTTGATGTACTCAAAGTCGACTGATTAGGGATCTTAATTACATCTGTAAAATCCCTTCTGAAATCATAGGACCTGTCCAAATGCAAGAGAAAGGGGTTAGATGAGGTCTCACACAAGGGGTTGGAAATCTCGTGAGCTGGCTCAGAATTCAGTCTGCTAACAGTGCTGTCCCATTGCTGTACCATCACACAAAACCTAACATTTTCACATCTGTCTTTCTGCAAAGCAGGTTTACTGAGCACAGTCTCTGTGATTCTGTATGCACATAAACTCTCATCTGAATCCTTGGTGAATGTATGGCCCAACTCTCTGGGTGGAGGGTATTTCTTTATATTTGATGATGATGTATGAGTCAGCCCAGCCGAGGACGCATTTAGTCAGCTGTGTTATCAGATTCTTCATTCTCAGATCTAGGAAAAATGTGGGAGACATAAGGATATTTTCAGAATGTTAATCCCAGTCTTTTGACAGTGAGCGCACGCTTTCCAGATAAGGAAGCTTCCATGGGGTCTGTTGGTCTGGGTACTGGAGGGTGAACCAGTCCACAGATGAGGCATCCATCTAGGATTCAAGACGAGTCCTTGTACCCTAAGTTGACCAAGCTGTTTCCACGTTATTTACCTTCAGAACCACTTCTGTAACTGGGCCAGCATGTGAACTGTTTTGAAACAGTATGTTTCCATCTCTTTCTTATGCCTCTAACCATGTTTCAAATTTTAAGAAACTCCACATTGTGCACTCTTGTATTGAGGTTGACTGTGTTAAATTAAATAATTTTCTTTATGTAAGCTTTATCCCAAGTGTACTAACAAATAGAAAAGAAGAAAGAAAGAGGGAGAGGGAAGAACAAATTGAGAAGAGGGATGAGGAAGGAGGGAATTATTTATTTTCACTCTTTTAACTTGAGAGATGAATTCTTTATCCTGCAAAAGACTTATCATGTAGGTTCTCAAAACTGTTCTGCCATGAACAAAGTGTTTGATTTATAAAAATTTGGATTTATGACTTCCCTGGTGGCTCAGTGGTAAAGAATCAGCCTGCAAATACAGGAGATGTAGGTTTGATCCCTGGCTTAGCAAGATCCCCTAGAAGAGGGCATGGCAACCCATTCTAGTGTTCTTGCTTGGGAAATCCCATGGACAGTGAAGCCTGGTGGGCTACATCCATAGGGTTGCAAATGAGTCAGACATGACTTAGCTAACCAGAACTGCATTTCTTTGAATGAGTGAGATATACTGACAATAAGAAAAATTTTGCTATGTGACCTTTAAAAGTACCAGATAATTTCGTTTTGACATCATCATATAGAAGAACATGGATAGGTAAACATGTTAAGAGTGGAAGTTACACCCCCAATGTATTTTTCCTAGGCTCTGGTATTTGGTGTTGCCTGTAGACCAGACACGATGCTCTTCTGGGAGGGAGCGTTCTCTCTTAGGACATCTTTACTTTACTCAGTATGTCAAGCATTTCTTCGAGGATATTTAATCCATGCTGACTCTATACAGAGCCATTATGCTAGGATCTTTGGGGTAAATCAGGCTTGTCTCTAAAAGAGGACAATAAACGTATGCACAGATTACCACCGTCACATTGGAAAGGGGTACGAGTGTTCAGGACGTGTAGGCAAAGGACTGCACATTTGGATGAGGGAGGAATAGCTTCTCCAGGGGGCATCACACAGTAAATGACTTCCGGGTAGGAATGGTTGGCTCATATGTGATAAGGGCAAAAAATAATCTTCCATTTACTTTGCCAACTTGTGTAGCACTTGTCACTGAGCCTAGGAAACTGAAGATACTCCTTTATTTTTCTTTTTTAAATTGAAGTGTAGCTGGTATACAATATTATATGTTACAGGTGTACAATATAGTGATTCACAAACTGTAAAGGTCATATTCCACTTATAGTTATTCTAAAACATTTTCTGTATTTTCCATGTTGTACAATGTATCCTTATAGCTTATTTTCTACCTGAAGATTTGTACCGTCTTAATCTCTATCCCTATACTGCCCTTCCTCACTTCCCTCCGAAAGTGTTCGTTCTTTCCAGCTAGAGATTACTCTCAGCTTCCACGAGAGTTTTGCAGTTTTTTTTCAGCTTCTACCCATTAAGGTTTACAATACTTAGTGTCTGAATTTTAGCTTGGGCTCTCTGAACAAAACCGAGAGTCTCAAGCTTGTGGGCTTCAGTGGAAAAGAGCTACATTGGCCTGGTCATGCCTTTGAAAAAGCAAGATAACTATTTTATTGAGTGTGTGTGTGTTTGTGTGGGTTTATCTGGCTCTTATGTCTTGATGCTTTTAATTAATTCTTATAGGCTGTCCAAGTGTGTAAACCAAATCCCTAAGATCCTTCTTCTTACTGTGTCCTAATAAAGCCTTTACACTTGAGCAAGGGTCCCCTATTATGCAGTGAAATTGTGTGTTCTTCATTTGTTTATGAATGTCTGCTTTGCCCCTGACGCCAGCTTTCCTTAGGAAAGGGAAAGATTGATTTTTGACTACATAGCTGAGTGCCTTTCTCCCCAAGGGCTGCTCACCCCTGGGTTGTACTGTAGGACTACACCTGTGAAGAAGAAAAATAATTGAGGGTGTGCTAGAAAAGTAATTGAGGGTGTTCTAGTCCCCGTGAAGCGACTGGAGAAATGCCAACCCTCAAAGGTACAGAATTGCCACTTCTAAAGAGACAGTAGTTTCACCCAGGCAATGCCTATTTGCTGATCCAGTCTAAACTCTAAGTTTTTAAATCCATTTTGGTTTAGCAGTGCCTACAAACAAAAATGATGAGGTTTCAACTTCATCTGTGGCATAGTTCATACTTAACAACTGCAGCAACTAAAGAGTTTTCTCAGTAATTTAAACAGTCAAATGTGGTTCTTGGCTTATAAATTCCCTGGAAAATTAATTTTGCTTTCCTTTTTAGCTGATAACACAACTATCTCTCTTAAGCCCTTCAAAATTCACATGACCCCCCAGTGAACGGATAATCTTTTCTAGCCCATGAGACCTGTTTGTTCTCTGGCGCCCCTTTCTTCAGGCTGGAGGTCTGAGCCCGCCTGGGCGGCCCGTCGGTCTCACGGGTCGTCAGTCTTTGAGGCTTCGCGTGGAAACGCCCTGATATGGCGCCTCGTCTCCCCATCGCTGCTTCCGCTTTAGTTTGGATCCGGTTCCTCCTGGGCACGACGGCAGCCTTACTCTCTGGACTCTCGGGGGCATGAGCTTCTATCTGACCCACCTGTTCCCCCTTCAGTCCGCATTGTCCCCAGAGTGGTTTCTGCAAAAGCAGTGGCATCATTTAAGCCTGTGACCGCCAGTTCCCGGCCACCTCTTGGAGGGGTCCAGGGCCCGCAGAGGCGTCTGACCCCAAGGTCGCCCTGCAGAGGCCTGTCCAGCCCGCGCCTCCTCAGGCTGCAGACGCCCTCGCCCGGAACCCTCTGGGCCTCCGCCCGGCACCCGCCCTGAGGCTGCGGAGAGGCAGGCGGCCTTTCCCCTGGCCGCCGGGGCCTTGCCCAGGCCGGGCCTTACCCAGCCCCGCTGTGCGCCCTGATGACCTGCTTCAGGCCTCAGCACCCAGCCACCAGCTTCTCCCGGCTCTGGCTGGGTCACCACTCATGTGTGGGCTTACGCTGGGAAGAAAGTCTGTGCTCAATAAATGATTCTTTGGGTAAAATAATTCATATTTCTGAAAGACCAGGTTTGTATACTGACTGTCTTGAATTCCTTTCAGTGATAACTGGTGCTCTATGTGTAAATGTAGTTTTGAAACACAATTCTAGACTGGCTTCTAGCCCTTCATGTTCACATTGGTGAAGTACTAATTTCTCTTATGAAACTCTGAGGATAACAGTGACTACCATTTGGGGCCTGTCTGCACCCATGCTGTGTGCCTTGCTGGTGCTTTATCTGTTCCCACACAGCCCAGCTCAGCAAGGAGGCAGGCACTTCCGCGCGTTTCTGTACCAGATGACAGGACTCAAGCTCAGAATTTTCCCCACGTTATCACAGTAGCTTGTGATTTTTCTACTATAGCCTGTGATTTTTCTACTATATCACACTGCCTCTAAAATGTGGTTTTTTAATAGTAAGTATAAACAGGCTGGGACAATCTGTGATAGCATTGCTAGTTTCTGACTCTTGCAAAAAGGGATTTCTGCTTTAAAGATTTTAGCCTTTTCTGGTTCATATACTGTTTTCCCTTTTGATATATTATGGTTTAAGTACTTGTCATTTAAGGAATATTTTTCGATTGGCACTTAAGACTCGTATCTGGAACTACTAAGCGCACTCACGTGCAAAGCAGTTTTGCTCATCAAAGAAAATCTACTGTCCGTTTTTTTTAAAAGAAAAAGTAAACCCGTCTTCTTTGAGATTTTGGTCCTTAGAATTTACTGACTTTAGAACTTTCTGTGATGTTTTTGTTGTCAGGCTAATCTTTCTTTAGAAGATATTCTAATTCTTAGGGCTGTTAGAGTGACTTTTTTTTTTTTGTATTTTTACACTGTTAATGTCTTACACAGGAAATTCTTCTACTTATTTTGAGTCTACTTTTATTGGGAGAAATATATTCTCCAGTGTTAGGCACTTTTAGCAGCAATCATTTACCTTTTCTTTATAATGAACTTACAGGAAGAGGGCTTCCCTAGTAGCTCAATTGGTGAAGAATCTGCCTGCAATGCAGAAGACCCGGCTTTGATCCCTGAGTGGGGAAGAGCCCCTGGAGAAGGGAATGGCAGCCCACTCCAGTATTCTTGCATAGAGAATCCCGTGGACAGAGGAGCCTGGAGGGCTACAGTCCACGGCATCGCAGAGTTGGACACGACTGTGCAACTCACTTTCCTTTACAGGAAGAAGTCAGGGCACCTAGCTTTCTAACTCGCAGATCTCATCTAAAGCACTCTTTTTTTTTTGGCTTGTTTTTGTTCTGATAAGTCTTTGGGACAGACTTCCTTTTTGTACTTCTCAGTCCAACAGAGTTCCTTACTCTTCTTACTTTCTTAGTCATTAAATTAGAGGGAACCAAGACCAGAACACTTATCCAACTTTCAATGTTTTATCTGATTGTCTAGAAGAAATGATCTTTGTAAGAAGTTCAGATGTTATCAAAATGTCAGATACTCACTTTGACAGAAAGGAACTTGTCCTTAAGTGTGGCATTCTGGCCATTGCTTCAGTGGAAAGAATGATGTGGAAGAGTAAATGGAGCCTATTTTAACCTCAGCCCAGAAAGCTGTTTCTACTATGATTCCATGAATTGTGGAGAAGAGTGAATGTCTTGGGACTGCAGCTTTTGTGTTGTATTGTAACTTTTGGTTTGAATAAAAGTTATATGGTTAATTAAGAGATAATAATAATAGCTATTTGCCTAGCATTTCAGCATATTCATTCTTTCACTCCATCGCTTGAATTGCTTTTGAACGAATCGATGAAAAGTGGCTTCCTATTGTCATTTTTTAATGTACATGTATTTACTGTAAGGGAAGTGGAGCATTATTTAATATATTTGAGTTCTATTTAAATTTCCTTTCCTAATCATATTTGTTTGTTCATATTCATTACCCTTTATTAATTACATTCATTCCCTTTTTGACATTTGTGAGCTCTTTACATAGTGAATACTTTATTAGTGACGTGAATTGTGTATGTTCCCTCCAGTTTTGGTGGATTTTAGCATTTTTATGTAAATGAATCAATCGATTTTCCTTTTAGGATTTCTGTGTTCTGTGCCATACTTAAAGAGATGTTTTCTCTTCTGAAATTATTAAAAAGATATATCCTATATATATGTGTTCTACCATAGTTTCATTTTGTATATTCATTTTTTTCTACTCAATACATTGTATAATTTGATCTATTGAGTACAATGTAGGGATCAGATTCTTCCTTTCTAGATCCGTATCCATTTTTCTAACAATATTCTTCCATAATTCATCTTTTCCATGCTGATTTGAAATGTCTAGATTATCATATTCTACATTTGTCTGTGTAATTCCATTTTTGACTTATTACATTCATCTATCTTCTTCTTAATGTGTAGTTTCACAGTTTTAATTATAGAAGATTTATGATGTGTGTTAAAAGTTTCATTCTATTCTGTTTCCCCTCCAGAATGTTACTTGGCTAATCATACTTATTTGGAAGTCCACAGGAACTTAAGAATCAGATTATCTAGTCGGAAAAACCCCTCCTGGTATTTTTAATGGAATCTCCTGTAGGAAAATGACATTTCTATAATGTTGAAAATTCATATCCAAAAATTTGCTGTGTATTTTTATCTTTCACATCTTTTTTGGGGATTCTCAATAAAGGTCTTGTGTATTTCTGGTTTATTTGATCCCTAGTAATTTTATCTTTGTAACTGCTATATAAAATTGATTCTTCCACTGTTTAGTGTTTCTAATTCAGTCATGTTTATTTATTTGAAGGCTATTGATTCTTATATTTTTTTAATTTTTCTAACCAGTCAGCTTGCTGAGTTTCTATTATTCTTTGTAATAATTTTGCACTTGGGTTTTTGAGGTTTTCAGGTAAGAAATAATATTGCTGTCAGATAATAAAAAGTTTGCTTTCTTATTCCCAATGTTCAAAGCTGTTACTTTTGTCCCTTTAATTTTTCTGTTGTCTAGTTGCTTTGGCTAGTATTATAAGTACTAAAAAAATGGTGATGATAAAGAACATCTTTCTTGTTCCTGACTTTAATGGGAATTATTTTAGTGTTTTTCTAATAAGAATTTTTCTGGTTTTTAGTTTGAGAAATATTTTATTATTAAGAGGTTTCGTTATGTGTTCTTATTTTATCAAGCAGTTTAATCAATTCTTTTCATCATCTATTCAAGTAATTCTGTGGTTCTTGTTGAATCAATTAATAGATTCTTTTGACAGATTTTATAATTTCAACTATCCTGGCATTCTTTCAATAAAAATTTCTTGGATGTGTTGCTAGTTTTTACTTGTTAATGTTTTATTTAGCACTTCACTTAGAATTTTACTTGTTACTGTTTTATTTAGAATTTCAGAATGTGTGTAATATTCATTTTTTGTATGTGTACATTATTGGCTTTCTGGTGGGGGATCCACACATCCATATTTGTGGCAGTTATGATGTAGTCTCATTGGGTTTAATATTGGTGCCAGATTTTTCTTAATTTAATATATTATCATTAACTGTCACTTTAAAACAAGCGAAGATGGGCTGGTAGGTCTCCAGTTAGTTCTGCAGCTTTGGCTCATGTCAGTTTTCTAGTGGCGTCTCAGATGTCTGTGTGCTGAATGCAGTTCTTACTTTAATGTTCCCTTAAATCTGAAAGATGCCCAGTAACAGATCTTTTATCCTGGCATTTTCCAGATGAATAATATGTATGCATGTCCTTTCCTAGAACAACACGCACATTGCACAACACCCGCCTGTAACACCGTGTCTTGCAACATGCATGACGCTCCAGGGCCACAAGCTCGTGCGCTCAGTAGGAGACATGGATTCAGTGGACGTGAACGTGCTGACATTTGTATCTATCATGGGTGCCCATATTGGGGCAGTGTTACTGACCCCATTAACATCAGGAGCCACAAATCTGCTGAATAAGCATCAGCATGTTTTTATTTTTTAAACTAGTATCTGATGTCAGGAAATTATGCCTGCAAATGACAGTTCATCCCACAGAAAGTACCTTGGTCATAGTTGCTGTGTAGCGTTGTTGCTGAGTTCAGGTTCATACTGCTTCCTGCAACAGGTCAGTAAGTTGACAGAGGAGTTGTTGCAGCAAGGAGTATTGATTTTATTTGAAAAGCCAGCAAACCAAGAAGATGGTGGACCAGTGTCCCAAAGAACCTCTTACCTGAGTTAGAATCATTCAGGCTTCTTTTATCCTTAAAGGGTAGGAGGCTGTTGCAAACTTCTTGGTTCAAAATCCCTTTGATCTTGCAGCTGTCCTTGTAAGTCTGTACAATGTTCCTAAAAAACTCCAAGACATTTTTTGTTTTCACTTCTGCAATTTGTTAACCTCTATGTGGAAAAGTGTTATACCTTTAAATTTCAGAGCCTCAACAATGGGTTATTCTGTGTATTTCAGGCTCTAGGCAATGTTCTTTTCCACATGTTCAGAGTCAGCTTGACTAAGCTGGGGCAAGAGCACAGAGGTTTAGAGGAAAAGGAACAGACCCAATATGGAGTCCGGTTTGCTTTTCTCTGTTGGAGCGTGATTTTTCATTTAAATCAAAGAATTGATCTTCTAAATTAATTTCATTCATTCATTTTTTTTTCTGGTGAAGTTTATAATGGTATAATTTATATGCCATATATATGGAATTTAGAAAGATGGTAACAATGACCCTATATGCGAGACAGCAAAAGAGACACAGATGTAAAGAACAGTCTTTTGGACTCTGTGGGAGAAGGTGAGGGTGGGATGATTTGAGAGGGTAGCATTGAAACGTGTGTATTATCCTATGTGAAGTGGATTGCTGGTCCAGGTTCGATGCATGAGACAGGGTGCTCAGGACTGGTGCACTGGGATGACCCTGAGGGATGGGATGGGGGGAGGTGGGAGGGGGGTTCAGGATGGGGGACACATGTAGCTGTGTCTGATTCATGCCATGGCTGATTCATGTCGATGTTTGGCAAAAACCACCAGAATATCGTAAAGTAGTTAGCCTCCGATTAAAATAAATAAATCAATTAAAAAAATTACGTGCCATAAAATCATCCCTTTTAAGTATAATTCAATGAAGTTTACAAACAACCTGTAGTCATAAAACTACCACCACATTCAAGATATGCAGCAGTATCTCCCCCTTCCCACCAAGGTTATTATCCTCCTCCCACTTCCAGTCTCTAGGGACAACAAATTTTTTTTTCCCCCTCCTTATGGTTTTACCTTTTCTAGGATATATGGTTAATGTGAAACCATATAGTGTGTAGCATTTTGGTGTGGGCAGGGTGCTTCTGGCTTCTTTCACTTAGCATAATGCTTTTGCAGTTAATTTTTTTGCATGTGTCAGTAGTTCGATTTTGTTGTTGAAAACTTTATTCAGTTTTAAATTTGAGTTTTCTGGTGCACAGAAAGAAATGAAGCAACAGTGGGTTAATGTATTGATTCAATAGTAGAAGAACTTAGTATTCGTACCATCAAAGTTTTCTATGAAAAATCAGTTAATTTTAATAATACTTGAGTTTTTACATCAAATTCATGGATGTAAGTAAAGCTTTCCCAAGTTTATTTTATAGAAGATAAATCATATATCATTTTAAGTGTTACTGTAAATTCAGTTAAATGAATCATTAAAAATAAACTTACTTGTTCTGTGGTGACAAGAAAAATGTAAATTATGATGGAGTGTAGGGTCATAGTGGGAGAAGGCAATGGCATCCCACTCCAGTACTCTTGCCTGGAAAATACCATGGATGGGGGAGCCTGGTGGGCTGTGGTCCATGGGGTCACACAGAGTCGGACACAACTGAAGTGACTTAGCAGCAGCAGCAGCAGGGTCATAGTGAAGATAATACATATCAAATTAAAAAATATATGCAGGAGGAAGAAATGTGCTTGAACTTTGTTGTACATTTTTGTGTCCAAAAAGTGGTATATTCAGCAATTATTATAGAGGCTATAATGCTCAGAATTACCAAATATGTTTATATGTGAAGAATTCATTACAGCAGTCACACTATGTGACATTTATTAAATACAGGAAAGCATGTGGCGTGGCAGAACCTGGTTTGTCTTTTTACTGCCATCATCAGCCAGAATTTTAAACGGTCTGAGCCTTTGAATGAATGCTTTGTAAACAGCCTAAGTGCCTGACAATTATTATTCTTTTCTGAATGAGCCTTTTATATTTTTCTTTTCATTTTGTTTGAAATCACTTGAAAATATTTAGTCGAAGTATTTAATCAGCAGAGTATAAAAAAACTTCATTTTAGTGGATAGCAAGTATTGTAAACCAAGCTTAAAGACAGGAATACATTGAAATGTATCACTAGATAAGAAAGGGGGAAAGTGAAACAGTAAGAGCTCAAATTGTGTGCTAGATGTAAGAATTTTCCTTTGGAATATTTGGAATATCTTAGCTTGGAAGACTTGGCTTCTGCCTTTACTTGGGCACAGTGGTCAGTACTGAAAGTGAACACAGTTGAAAAGGTCTGTCATTTCGCAGCACCTACGTTTGACAACACATTGAAAAGAATCATGGAGATCCTTTTTATGACAATTTCTTGTACTGTAAAATTTGTATTGTATTGTAACTTTTTTGAAGGTAATTTCTCTGAGTAATGAAAGGACCAATGAGGGATTTGGACTGAAATACTTAGATACTCAACATAAAAAATAGAATTGAGATTTTCCTCAATGTAGTAAAATGTTGGGGACAAATAGAATTGAAAATATTCTCTGTGTAGCAGAATTTATCATATGTCTTTAAGGTAGTTCAGCAAGTACAGAGTATTTTTTTCAGTTAAAACTTTTTATGGTCTATAGCAAAGAGTTAATTGAAGATGCCCACAATTTCAAATTTATTAAGCATAAAATGCACCATTGAGGAAAATTACAGGAAATTTTACAAAAAATATTAAAATAATAATATAATATAGATATAAGAGAGATATTTAGATTAATACCAACAACTTAGTGTAAAAGACAAATATGGCTAAGTATATAATAAATATGTGAAAATATAATGAAAAATCATTGTGTTTAGGTTATTTTATTTTCTGGTAATATATAGATGCCATCTCATAGAAATTTATGTTTCAAAATAATTTTGGGAAAATGAAAGGCTATAGGTTCACTGATATTGTAAAACCAGTCAATAATAAAAAATAAATACTTTAATAATTATATAATTTTATTCTTTCATACCTATTTTCACTTTCAAAGGCATCCTTAAGTCATCATATATTATGCCCACCTCATAACAAGATCTTCAGAGCTCTTTGAAATAGCGACTTTTTGCCCTGCCTTAGGCCTCCAAGTAAAAATTTCTTTGCATTGGACTTTTAATTTACCTTTGAGATTATCTTCTGTGATAGATTGATGAAGTTGAGGAAAAATTTATCTCCCAATTTTAATTGTTAATATAAATATTAAAGTAAAAATTCAAGGGTTTATATAACCCTGTTGGCTGTTTCTTTAGTTTTGATATACCAGATACCTTGAATGGAAGTGACTTGTGTTTCTCTTGGCCTGTGATTATTCCTAAAGATTTTTATTGTCTCAATTTTAAAGAAAAGGAGGCAGAGGACCCTAGAGAGCCTCAGGATTTTGTCTCAAGCTATCACATAGGAGGGTGGGCTCTCCCAGCCTTTAACTGAAAAACCCGTATTCTTCTTTCAACTTTACTCCAATTTTACATTGGAAGAAGAAAAGGAGAGGAGACTTGACAATTAATGAAGCACAAGCTGGAATCAAGATTTCTGGGAGAAATATCAATAACCTCAGATATGCAGATGACACTACCCTTATGGCAGAAAGTGAAGAAGAACTAAAAAGCCTCTTGATGAAAGTGAAGGAGGAGAATGAAAAAGTTGGCTTAAAGCTCAACATTCAGAAAACTAAGATCATGGCATCTGGTCCCATCACTTCATGGCAAATAGATGGGGAAACAGATGAAACAGTGAGAGACTTTATTTCTCTGGGCTCCAAAATCACTACAGATGGTGATTGCAGCCATGAAATTAAAAGACGCTTACTCCTTGGAAAGAAAGTTATGACCAACCTAGACAGCATATTAAAAAGCATAGACATCACTTTGCCAACAAAGGTCCATCTAGTCAAAGCTATGGTTTATCCAGTAGTCATGAATGGATGTGAGAATTAGAATATAAAGAAAGTTGAGCGCTGAAGAATAGATGCTTTTGAACTGTGGTGTTGGAGAAGACTCTTGAGAGTCCCTTGGGCTGCAAGGGGATCCATCCTAAAGGAAATCAGTCCTGAATATTCATTGGTATTGAAGTTGAAACTCCAGTACTTTGGCCACCTGATGCAAAGAGCTGACTCATTTGAAAAGACCCTGATGCTGGGAAAGATTGAGGGCAGGAGGAGAAGGGGACAACAGAGGATGAGATGGTTGAATGGCATCACCGACTCAATGGATGTGAGTTTGAGTCATCTCTGGGAGTTGGTGATGGACAGGGAGGCCTGGCATGCTGCAGTCCATGGGGTCGCAAAGAGTCAGATATGCCTGAGTGACTGAACTGAACTGAACTGAACTGAGTAACCATGAATCCAATGCTGTTTTTGACATTTCATTTATATTAGTTTATTTAATCGCTGCAATTCTGCAAGGTAGATGTTTTTATTCCTACTTTGTGGATAGGAAATTAAAACCCAGAAAGGCTGAATAAATTGTCATACACTTTATAAGTAGTAAAGTTGGAACGGATACATATTGTTTTGACTATAGCAGTTTGTGTTTAATAAGACGACAAAAACTTGGAGCTAAATTATAAGGCGTTCCGTTTATTAGGATTAAGATCTTAGTGGTCATGGTTGACTTCACTTTGAGATATGAACCTTTTTTGTGCTTTTTAAGAATATATCCTTTGGGAAACTCAATTAAGAAAGTTACAAAGTAGCATGTTCTCCAAATGGCATTTAGTGGATGACTTAAAAAATGGTTCTTTTTATGTGAGGGGTCATGACCACTGGTGTTGGAAATCACTTGGGTGATACACATCCAGAACTAACTGTAGAACCATGTCACATTTTAAAGCTACTTCTGGCCAGTTAGTGGTTGCTTAGGAGTGGGAGGAGGGGTGGAGAAGGGTGGAATTATAAGGAAGCTTTTGGGGGCTTACCTGGTGGCTCGGAAAGTAAAGAATCTGCCTATGATTAAGAGACATGGGTTTAACTCCTGGGTCAGGAAGATCCCCTGTGGAAGGAAATGGCACCCACTCTGGTATTCTTGCCTGGAGAATCCCAGGGACGGGGGAGCCTGGTGGGCTACAGCCCATGGGGTCGCAGAGGCAGACATGACTGAGCCAGTAGCACTTTCACTTCCACGAGGAGCTTTTAAGGTTAATTGATATCATCCTTGTCTTGATTGTAGTGATGGTGTTTTGGGACAAACATCTCTGAAACTTAGCAGATTGTACGTTCTAAATATGTGCAGTTTATTGTATGTGAATTGTACTCTAATAAAGCTGTGAAAATGCTTTCCTGGGTGGTAGGGGGAAGGGTAGAATTATAGCTGTAGTACTAGGAATGACACACACTTATTCAATATTCTGTGTCTCACAACTTCTTGATGAGCAGCCTTTCTGGCATATTATTAGTTGTACTGATCCAAATTATTGAATAGAGGAGACTTGAGAAACAAGTGAAATTGACAGTGAAGCTATTGAAATTAACAATGCAGAGTAATTGTTTGGCAGTAAAATCCTATCAGTGTTCTTTTCATCAGTAGTACAGACTTGCCTGCTCTATTAGTTGTCTATTGGTTAACATAGCTGACAAGTTATGGGCTGGCTGCGAGGTCAGCTAATCCACGATCCAGCCTGGGCTTAGCTGGGCTGCACTGAGCCCTTGACTGGGCTCGCTGGCATCTGCATCTTGAGGCTCTGCCCCATCTGGTCGGTTCAGGGAAGCTGACCCGGAGGCGTTTCTGCCTGAGTCAGATTCTGTGGTCCTGGCAAAGGCACCAGAAAGCCAGCCCCATAACAGACTTCTTAAAGACTTTTCTTATCACGTCTGCTAACATCTTAATGGGTTTCCCTCATAGCTCAGCTGGAAAAGAATCTGCCTGCAATGCAGGAGACCCTGGTTCAATCCCTGGACCGGGAAGATCCGCTGGAGAAGGGACAGGCTACTCACTCCAGTATTCTTGGGCTTCTCTCGTGGCTCAGCTGGTAAAGAATCTGCCTGCAATGCGGGAGACCTGGGTTTGATCCCTGAGTGGGGAAGATCCCCCGGAGGAGGGAAAGTCAAACTGAATCACTTGGCAAACATAGCTGTGGGAATAATGCTCCTTCCACAGTGAATAGGCACAGAAAACTATGTGCCGAAAGAGGACTGGAGTCAGTAATGGTACTTGCTTTGCTAATATTATCTCGGGGGTGGGGAGGTGGTGCGTCTTTCAAAAATGAAAAGTTACTTCTTAAAAAAAGATTAGCCCTGTTTATTTTCTTTGTAAAATGGCAGTCTGGTATCTTTAAATGGCTTTATTTCCTCACGCGCTGTCAAAATTTAAACAGAATGCCATAGAATAGAAAATGTGTGATGCTACTTGTTCAATTTATGAAAACGTTACAAAAAGAGAGGTTCTAAATACTGGGTTGGCCAAAAAGTTCATTCGGATTTCTCTGCGCGATGGTGTGGATAAACCTAAATGGACTTTTTGACCAGCCCAAAATTTCTCTGTAATGAGAACCTACACGTGCAAAAAACACACTTCTGTGTGATGTTTTTCACAGGTCACCTACTCTGGCCAGAAGGGAAGTCACGGGACAATGCAATCTTCCCTGTCTTGTTGATGCTGTACTTCTTGCTCCTAAGCACAGGTCCTTGGACACAGTTAGAACATCAAATGCGTGTGGAATGAGTGAACCTGCAAAACACAAAGAATTCCCTTCTCATTATTTAAAAGTTTTTTTAAGGTATTAATTTATTGACTTGACTGCTCTGAGTCTTGGCTGCAGCATACAGGATCTCTATCCCTGACCCGGATTGATCCTGAGCCCCTGCATTGGGAGCTCCGAGTCTTAGCCTCTGGACCACCAGGGAAGTCCCTTGCCCTCTCATTTAAAAGTTTCATGAATTCAAGGACCTTCCCAGTTACATGGAACCAAATTTGGTTAAATTACCCATGCTGGAATGCTTTCCGGAGAGGGAAATGGCATCCCACTCCAGTATTCCTGCCTGGAAAATTCCATGAACAGAGGAGCCTGGTGGGGTAATCAAACGGCAGACACAATGGTACCAGCCTACAATAGTAGGGTGGGGATGACAAGAAAACCAATAGATTTCTTTGGAAGTCAAGTTGAAGATGGTGGTGGTATATACTTTTAAATTCTACACTGAACTGGAAGGCAACAAGAGATACCTAGAATCCTTAAGGAAAGTTTAGGCCCTTAACAGTTCTTTGTTACAGAAACAGTGTCTCTGTAGCAAAGTCATTGGTGTGTTTGACACAGGTGACCAGGCTACTCACGGTTAGTACAATAGGGATGAAACTCCTTTAGCAGTTCAGCTGTGGTGCTGGACATCAGCTGTAAATGACCAGAAAGATCATGGCCAAACGCTTCAGTTTACTAGGTACCTTGATATATCTGTATAATACTTCCTAATTTTCCTTGTTACAAATGCCTCTTATTTATTCTTCACAAACAATGAAGTAGGCATGGCAGAAATTTTATCCCCATGCTACAAATGAAGAAATTGAGTATTAATTATGATATCACTGCAACTCATTTACCTTATTCAGATTTTACCAGTGTTACATGTACTCATTTGCATGTGAGTGTTTAGTTCTGTGCAATTTTATTGCACATGTAGATTTGTGGAACAGCCACACAGTCAAGCAGTCAAGATACCGAACCATTTTATCACAAGAATCCCTCGTACAATCTTTTTATCATCACAGCTACCTCCCTCCCTACCCCCAGAAACCTTTAATCTACTCCGTATTTCTATAATTTTGTCATTTCAGGAACATGGTATCAGCATCAGAATTCAATAAATATTTTTTTGAGATTGACTTTTTTTCACTTAGCGTATTTCCTTGAGGGTCCATCCATGCTGATAAAGTTGATACACACATTTATCAGTAGTTGATTACTTTTCACTACTGAGCAGTGTTCCAGCTATTTGTTTTCTAGCTCCAGCTTTTCCATCTGTAACTGGTATGGAATGGGTTCTTGAGTTGCAACTCTAAACATGATTTGTCTGAACATATGCTTTGAAAAAAGGCTGAAACACTCCCAAGGAGTCAACAGACCTGTAAGGTATAAGCCTTAGAGAACTGGTATGTGCTGCCTCGGTGTTTAAGCACAAACCCAGTCATCTAACAGTTATTTTCAAATATGAAGGATGAAGCGTAACAGCTTTCATTGATGTGTTTAGAGAAGGTGCCTCATTAACAAGTTTCCTCAGGAAAACTTGTGGAGAGGCTGAATTCTCATCTCTCAAATAAAAATAGAAAAGAATTAAAAATGTAATTATGAGATCAAAGCCTTATCTGCCTTTTAACCTGAACTTGAGCATCTTTAGGGGCCTGGTACTCACCTGTCCTCCTTTGTCCCCCTCTCCACACTTCTCCCAGCTAAAGCAACTCTGTGATCATCTGTTTTGCACATTGAGCTTTGCATCAACTTTCTTTTGGGGAGTGAGTTTTGTGGCGGAAATTTTGAAGACATCAGAACTGTTACCTGAACATCCTATAACTACAATTGTTTCACTGAATTACCTCCACCAGCCAACTTCACCCCCTGTTCCAACTCACTGTTACGGGGTCAATCCTTTCCTTCTGCTTGGGGAAAATCTAGGTCAAGTTCTGTGACACTTTCGGTCAGTGCCAGGTAATGGAAAGACCTTTCCATTACCGTAGCTTAGGTTAACAAAGATGCAGTGCAATGTAATAGCCGCAATTTCCATCTTCCTCTGTAATGACACCTGCTCCCTCCCACAGCAGTGGTCCAGTTTGGCCTCTGTTGTGGGACAGTCCTTCTCCTCTTCGCCATCCGTTAGACTGTCCCAGGCTCTTCCAGGGCTGAACCTGGAGGAGAGAGGAGAGATACGGGGTGGAGAAGTTCTTGGCTGACAAGTATTATCGTAAGCTGTCGGCATTTGGGAGCAAAGCTGAAGTCACCTTGCTACATACTGCTCCAGCCACGTGTCAGAAGCCATTCTGGTTGGTCCCTGCCCTTTTCTGATTGGCTGATGGCTGGGCCAGCTGAGTATTAAATCTTCAGAATATGACATGTGCTTTAGGGTCATGGTGAAGCTTTTTCTCTTTGGGGGTACTTTTTGGGTTCTTAAAGACCTCTTCCAATGCACACACAGCACATGTCTCAGGAGATTTATCACCTGTTGTTTTCTTGATTTGGGGGACCATGTTCATCTTTAGCGTATGACTCTTTCTTCATCCCTGAGACATCCAGTGTACACCTTCTGCTTCTTCTAAGGGGGTCACTTCAGCCCTGCAGGGATCCCCCTTGTTTGTACAGGATGTTGGACAGCCCCACACAGGTTTTCTTGTGGGCCTGGATTTTGTGGAATCCACAGGGAACACCTCCAGACTCTTTGCTGGCCATGGCCAATACAACAGTCTCTTTTAACTGCACCAACAGAGCTACTGGTCACTCACTGGTGCTCACTGTTTAGACTGGTTTCCCCAAGTTTCCAAAGGACACTGTGTTAGTAAAGGCTGGTTTCCTGGGCTTGATGAAAAAGCCAAGCCTTTTTTTTTTCTCATGAAACCACCACCCTTAATCTCCCAACCCCACCGTTTTATAACCTCAAGTGTGGATGAAGGGTTCAGAGTGTGCAAAACCAGTTTTGTTGACCTCATTTAGAAATCTTGCGTATAGCCCTCTCACTTCTTTTGGTAATGTGGGGACACCACCACCTAATATTTTAGGATGTCAACATAAGTGGAAAATAAAATAGATATATCCGATTATCTTGTTATATAACAAAGATACTGAGCTCGTGCTTGTCCTCCAGTAAATGGGTAGCTCCAGCTAAAATTGATCTTATGGAGCCTAGCAGGGATCAATAGATTTTCTCCTTATGACTGGAAGATTGTATAAACATATCTTTTGTTCTTTTGTCATAGAACCTCAACATCCATTTTTTGTTTTATATTATGTTGTTGAAAAGCATACAGAAATGCTTTACTACAAAAACACGCATATTATTTTTTTATCTTTCACAAGTACCTGGGTAGTTTGGGAAGTAGTTAGCTATCTTTCCATTTAAGATCCATGGAGGAGATTCATATCCATGCGTTACAACATCATAGTCGACGTCCTTTCCTTACTTCACTTTATGTTAATATTTTATTCAGCTTTTTAGTGAGATCCTTAAAATGGCATCACTCCCATCTCACAGATACATCTTTTGAAGGAAAGGCATCCTGGTTCTAGGTAAAGTGCATCTGCTGTGTTCCTAACCTATTTCTTTGTTTTCTTTCTTTAACAGGTTCCCAAACTCTGTCCGAACAATGTACACTCACTCACACACACAACTATTTATAATTTAGTATTGCTTCAGTTAATTGTTAATTGCTGCCAAGATATAATATCTTATACAGTGTAATAGTTTCTCAAAGCTTAAAGAATTTACAACAGCTTTCAATACCAGAGAATTAGATGGGGAAGAGATTTTGGAAATATTGTGAAATGGATTGTGTTTTTTCCATAAACTGGCTTCAGAATTCTCGAAGTTGAATGTTCAGCCTCTTTTGGCGAATATATGAGTCCTTGTGGCCTTTACTTTAAGGACAGATACTATTCCTAGCCACAGAGCCTCTTACTTGTTCTAATCTCATTTATTTGGTTTTGTAAATTGTATATATTTTCATGAATCATATGAATAATCTATTTTTCAGTTCATCTTACAAATAAGCATAAGTTTTAAGAAAACTTGGGTTGTTTTGCTTGCTTGTTTTGTTTTTCACTGGCTTAGAGTTTTCTAGGTTAAATTAGGTCCTTTAGGGGATGCATCTCATATATTTTGCTCTTACTCATTCATTTCTGTATGGCTGCTTATGACTAGAAGGGTGAAAACTGAGATTCAGAGAAAAATTAATGATCCCTCCTTGCTATGTATTTTTCAAGTTGTCATTTGTTAAGGGTTGATGCAAATAGTAAAGGTACATAGGTTTCCTTCATTTCTGCTTCAGTTTTCATGTAGATATTGGGTAACTTGAATCTATAAATAAATAAGCCAACCAGGATTAAGTTGCTGTGAATGACAGATCTCCTCTGATCACTAAATTGACTTGAAGGATTGCATGTATATTTTTAAATTAGTGTCTGTGATGCTTTTTGAAGTGAGCAGGGAAGCGTGATGATTGCTTCCATTGCCAAGTTTACAGAGAAAAGTGAGAAATATCTCATTAACCCAGAGTGAGACTTGCTTTGGGTAGCCTCTGTAAAGTGAGGAGCTGAGGTGGGTTTTGAAATCTAGAATGGCTCACAGGTAATTTTGCCTTGATGGTGTGTGATTAGCCTTGAAGTTTTCCCTGCTCACTCAGTTGTGAAGGATCATCGTTTTCAACGCACTCGGGAACTTGACAGCATTTCCACTGGAAGTGCGGCACTGGGGTCATCTCATCTGAGCGGGCACTCCCTGTCTCGGTCATGCAGGGGCCAGCAGGAGAGGCGTCGGACTTCTAGATAATTGCTGCCTGTCAGTGGGGTCTCTCCCTGAAGCAGTCTTTCCTTTTGTCCTGATGTTTGCCACTTTGCAGTAGCGGGAATACTTTGACTTCCTTCCTGGATTGGGAAGGAAAAAGCTGTACTACTGTAAATCCTTCCTTCTCTCAGTACCTAGATTATCTTAACAAACATTTTTGGAACTATAGCTTAGAGAAAGAGGTAGCCCTTAAGCTGGTATTATTGTATTATTATTCCTTTTTACTTATATGTTTATCTCCCATGCAAGAATGCATACTCCTTGGAGATGATCTTGTCTTTTTTGATTTTTTTTATCTTTGCAAAATGCCAAAAACATGATAGGTATACAAAAAATATTTACTAAACTTTTAAGCTGATCAGTATGAAATTAGAATTTTAATGTTTTTCTATTCAACTGCCAAAGTATTTTTTTTTTTTAACTGAAAGTGCTAGTCATTCAGTCGTATCCAACTCTTTGCAAACCCATAGACTTATCCATGGAATTCGCAGGCTCCTCTGTCCATGGATTCTCCAGGCAAGAATACTGGAGTGGGTTGCTATTTCCTTCTCCAGGGGATCTTCCTGACCCAGGGAATGAACCAGAGTTTCATGCATTGCAGCAGATTCTTTACCACCTGAGTCACCAGGGAAACACACTTTTTTTTTTTTAAGTCCTGATTTTACTTTATTTATTTATTTATAAAACTTTTTGGCTACATGGCTTGTGGGATCTTAGTTCTGCAACTAGGGATTGAAAATTGGAAGTGCAGAGTCTTAACCTCTGGTTTGCCAGGGAAGTCCCTCCGAGGGTATTTTTTAATTCCTGAGTCACTTGTATTCAGGAATCATTACCATCAGCATTGGCATTGTCATCATTACACTTCCCACTTCTTGGTCTATTATTAAGTCCCAGTCAGTCTACTAAGCAAGCTTTATACATAAGCTCATTTATTTCACAGCAACCTTATGTGATGTCAGCCACATTTCCATTTTACAAATGAAGACACCGAAGTTCAGAGGCATCAAGCAGTCTGCCCAGTGTCACAGCTCAGAGAGTAGCAGAGTCCAGACTGAAACTCGGGCCTGTCTTATTTTAAGCCCAAGCCGGCAGATGGTGATGGAAGGAAGTATCCCCACCCCTCCTACACAGATCTTCCTGATTTAAATAAGTATTGATTATCTACTATGTGCCAGACAATGTGTGAAAGCTTGTACTTGCCCAAGTGCAGAAAGCAAGATATCATTCAATCAATCGAACTGCTTTATTTTTTATTAAAACTGTGAGGTAGATCTGTTGTGTGTGTGGCACACTTCACTTCTCATTTTTCAGTTCTTTGCTCAATTTGTAAATGTCGCATAGAGACAGAGGATTTGGAGAAGAGGGGGCAGGGGAGAAAGGCGCGAACTCCGTGTGGACATATGCATCACACCGAGCCATTGAGGTGAGCTCTTCGCAATGTGTGATTCGTGAGAAGATGACAGAACATAGACCAATATCTAAGTAAGTTCACCTAAGAACGGGGGAGTTATGTGTGTGACTGTGATTCTCTTGATCACGGCGTAGTCCGTATATTGCAATTCATTCTCAGAGAAAGCAGTTCTCTTTGCTTCCGCCAGACTGGCTTGCGCTCGAGTTCTTCCTCTGTTTGGAGTGTTTGGCGCCCCAGCATTCCCGCAGGCCCCGCCGCTGGTCTCTGATCTGTGCTGGTTCCCGGCGCCTGTGTGTTAGAGTCACATTCCTTCCTTCCCTGTCACCACCCTCACATCATCACATTTCCTTCCTTCTCTCTTCTGTGCCCAAAAAATAGAGAAAGGAAATGATGAGGCACAGACAGCCTGAGACGGGCTCGCCCCTCTCCCCCGTTCCGGGCGCCCCTCGAGGCCGCCTCTCCACGCGGCTTCTTCCTGCAGCTTTACCTCTGACCTCGGTACTAGGCCTCAGACAGCAACTGTATTTGAAGGATTGTATTCTGTAGATTTTCAAATATATTTGAATAGAATAAATTTTTAGACAATAAATATGGTGATTTCCTCTAAAATTGTATTAAAAATGCCTCCAAAATACTTTATAAACAGTAAGAATTGTTTTTACATTTCTCCTGGCAAGTTCATAAATCTCAGTGGCCCCTCCACTTTTAGGGAAATGAAAAAAGTATCTTGGGTGAAGTCAAGCAAGCCAACCAATAGTTGAGGGTTTACTTTAAAGGCTCTAATTTGTAGCTTTTGGTTTGCATTTCTCTAATAATTAATGTTACTGAGCATCTTTTCATGTGCCTCTTAGCCATCTGTATGTCTTTTTGGAAAAATGCCTATTTAGGTCTTCCATCCATTTTTTTGATTTGGTTTTTTGTTTTTTTTTTTTTAATATTGAGGTGTGTGAGATGTTTGCATATTTTGGAGGTTAAATCTTGTTTGTTGCTTCGTTTACAAATATCTTCTCCTATTCTGAAGGTTGTCTTCTTGTCTTGTTTACAGATACTTCAATTAAAAAAAAAACTAATTAGGACCTTCTTTACGTTTTTAAGAAATACTGATTTTTTTTTATGTTCTCAATCTTCAGAACTAAATCAACACTGAATTTTCATAAGTTTATTTTCCCATTGTGTCTTAAAGCATGTTCCTTATTCTGTTTGCTTGATATCTGCTTTCATTCTAATTTCATTAGAATGAAATTTATGAAAATATTCACTATCCTCAAGGAGGTGATATCCAGCCTATGCAGTGGATGTGTATGTTATTTCCAGTAATAAAGTCTGGAAACTGTTATAGTGAAGAAATGTATAACATTTGAATCATTTTGACTTCTATCTAGTAAAAAATTTTATGCTTGTTTTCTTTAACAAAAGGAATTTTTGACTCTATCTAGAATTGTTTTTGTTTCTTTTAGTGAAAAGCATTGCAAAAGAAAGAAATATGCCAACTTATCGCGTTGAGTTAGACACCAGTCATTTTCTGTTTTATTTTATAAAACAGTCTTTGACCAGCCCATGAGAATATGGTTTCCTCTCCTGTTTTGTTAGTCTTCTTCTTTCTCTTCTTTTCCTCCTTCTCCTCCACCCACCCCCGTCTCCTTCTCCTTCTTTTTTTTAAAATGGTGACTTTGGCCTCCTTACCCCAGAGGAAGTACCATGAGTTTTAAAGGACATCATCATATTGGGATAAGTACTTTGAGTCCACACTCTTGATAATGAATTAGCTTGTTCTGAATATAGTAACTTAGAAATACTCTCTTCACTTTTAGCTAAAAATATAAAAACTCTAGTAATTTCATGATTGGAAACACATGCAGAATAACTGTTTTGTTATTTTATCAGTCAAACTTTATTCTGTAATTTTTCTTTATTTTTTATCAGTCCATAAAGTGGTGATAAATATTTCATGTGACTCTAAATAGTTGAGATACCACTTTATGTAGTATTTTCTATAAAATCCATGAGAACATAAAGAACTAATTTTGCTATACTTTCTAGCATGTTTCTTGTGAAAATACTGCATTATCACCTTTAATCACTTCTAATATTAAATTTGGGGCTTCCCCGATGGCTTGATAAAGAATTCACCTGCAATGCCGGAGACTTGGGTTTGATCCCTGGGTTAGGAAGATCCCCTAAAGAAGGAAATGGAAACTCATTCCAGTATTCTTGCCTGGGGAATCCTATGGACAGAGGAGACTTGTGAGCCGTAGTCCATGGGGTCACAAAGAGTCAGACGTGACTTAGCGATTAAATCACCAAACTTTGGTTTATTGTCTTGATTTTTCTATGCATTATATATTTATCCAATTAAATGTAAAGGCTGGTTCTAAATTGGTCTCCTAATACTTTCTCTGACATTTTATCAGAGGGAGAAAAATCCCTGTGAGCTATTTATATTTACATTTGAATTCAAGCACAAGTTCCCATACAGTACAGACTTCACCTTAGACGATTTCCCCAACTAATACATTTTTAGCAGCTGTGTGGGAGTTTAGGATCAATTTAGCTACATTAGCTTGTTTAGAAATAATGCTACCTAAAATGATAGAAATTCAAATCATAATGTCAGTACTTCCTCTGGGCTTGTTTCCTGTTATTAGGATTTTCTCAGAAAATGTGTGCTGCTGAGTTAGAGGTAAAATATTTGTTCACCTCCTGTCCTTTAATATTTCACTCTGATTTTCCTCTCTAATAATTAGATTCAGAGGTCCTTCTCTGGTAAAGCACTAAAAGAAGCCAGAAGAATTGTCTTCTTTCAGCTTCTTACTTGCTGATAAGGAAAATGAGGTTTATAAATGCAACTTGGCTTGTGCAGGGTCATATAGCTGGTTAGGACCCATGATCTTTATCCAGTGTCATGTTCATCCTAAAGGTGAATGAGTGAAATTGAGAGACTATTTAACTTTGAGACTCTAAAGTTTCTTTTCTACATAGACTTTTGTTCCATGAGAACTCCATGGGAAATATCTTTTCTACATAGACTTTTATTCCATGGAAATTGATGTTTACATTTAAAATAATAGATATCTTAGAAATTGTGAGATTTTTCTTTGACAACAGTGATTAAAATGATAAATTTTAGGTATTTTCTTTTTAATGACCTTTTTGTAGACATTGTAAAATTGAGGTTAAGCAAAGGTAGGAAAATGAAAACGTAATAAAGACAATAAAAAACAGAAGACCTATTAAGTTTTAAAATATGATTCTGAGTCCTTCAGGTTTCTCATAATAGGCAATGTCTACCTTGGTAGAAATTGTTCTCTAAGAATATTCTATGAATTCTTTTTCAGTTAGATGCTAGCATCTTTGATTATTGGTTGAGTCTAAACCTTATATTGAATGTTATGCATGTTCCATTGAACACCACTCTTCTCTTGGGTTAGAATCTACTTTTTTGCTCTCTGAAGCAGAAGTGACCTTTAGTAGCCATCCTTGAAGGTGGACACAAGTCAGGAAAGGAGGAATCCTTTTTTAATTTTCATTTTGGCATGTTAAAAGTACCGAACTGAATTAAGTGTTTGGGATTTGGGTTAAGGTTCTAATATCCAAAACTAGTGACTAATTGACACTAAGTTAAGTACTTGCATTCCATATGGCGTGAATCTGTTGTTGTCTTTGTGGGTAATCATATCCTGGCCATAGAGTGACTTTTCTTCCTGGATTACAGAACTTCATCCAGCAACATTCCAGTGCCTTCCTTTAGGGGTGGGCATATGAACGTGGACAGAGGACTATTATTGAATACTACATTCCCTGACTACTTTATCTTACAGGAATTGCTCCCCTTTTCTCCAGTACAAATAGCACCTCATTCTACATCATTCTGTGTTACTTTAATATGTATAACTTGTCTTTTCATGTTGAGATACTAGTAGCTTTTTTTAGAGCAGTGTTTTTATTTTTGTTATGTTCAGGTGTTTATTAACTTGTTGTCAAGTCAGAGCAATGATTCATTCAATAAATATTTACTGAATGCTTATTATATGTCAGGCGCAGTTCTAGGTGCTAGGGATGAAAATGTGAATTGTTGAGAAATGCCCGTTCCTTCATGATGCTTCTATTCTGATAGTGAGTGTTAGAAGTTTAGAAGGAAATTCTAAACACTCAAAATGAGTTAAGAGAGAGATACATGATGTTAAGAAAGTAGAAGAGAAATGGAAGAAGAAGAGTAGATAAGGGGAAAAGAAGTTATTTCTTTAGATAAGATAATCATAAAAAGCCTCTTTAAAAGTGACCTAATATTTACATCTTTTTTGGGGTGTTAGTTCTAAAAGGTCTTGTAGGTCTTCATAGAACTGTTCAACTTCAGCTTCTTCAGCATTACTGGTTGGGGCATAGGCCTGGATTACCATGATATTGAATGGTTTGCCTTGGAAATCAACAGAGATCATTCAGTCATTTTTGAGATTGCATCCAAGTACTGCATTTCAGACTCTTTTGTTGACCATAATGGCTACTCCATTTCTTCTAAGGGATTCCTGCCCACAGTAGTAGATATACTGGTCATCTGAGTTAAATTCACCCATTCTAGTCCATCTTAGTTTGCTGAGTCCTAGAATGTCGATGTTCACACTTGCCATCTCCTGTTTGACCACTTCCAATTTGCCTTGATTCATGGACCTAACATTCCAGGTTCCTATGCAATATTGCTCTTTACAGCATCGAACCTTGCTTCTATCACCAGTCACATCCATAACTGGGTGTTGTTTTTGCTTTGGCTCCATCCCTTCATTCTTTCTGGAGTTATTTCTCCACTGATCTCCAGTAGCATATTGGGAACCTACTGACCTGGGGAATTCATCTTTCAGTGTCCTGTCTTTTTGCCTTTTCATACTGTTCATGGGGTTCTCGAGGCAAGAATACTGAAGTGGTTTGCCATTCCCTTCTCCAGTGGACCACATTCTGTCAGACCTCTCCACCATGACCTGTCTGTCTTGGGTGGCCCCACACGGCGTGGCTTAGTTTCATTGAGTTAGACAAGGCTGTGGTCCAAGCCAGTCTTCAGCAATACGTGAATCATGAACTTCCAGATGTTCAAGCTGATTTTAGAAAAGGGAGAGGAACCAGAGATCAAATTGCCAGCATCCAACATCCACTGGATCATTGAAAATGCAAGAGACTTCCAGAAAAACATCTATTTCTGCTTTATTGACTATGCCAAAGCCTTCGACTGTGTGGATCACAATAAACTGTGGAAAATTCTAAAAGAGATGGGAATACCGAACCACCTGAGCTGCCTCTTGAGAAACCTGTATACAGGTCAGGAAGCAACAGTTAGAACTGAATATAGAACAACAGACTGGTTCCAAATAGGAAAAGGAGTACGTCAAGGCTGTATATTGTCACCCTGCTTATTTAACTTAAATGCAGAGTACATCATGAGAAATGCTGGGCTGGAAGAAGCACAAACTGGAATTAAGATTGCCAGGAGAAGTATCAAAAACCTCAGATATGCAGATGACACTACCCTTATGGCAGAAAGTGAAGAGGAACTAAAAAGTCTCTTGATGAAAGTGAAGGGGGAGAGTGGAAAAAGTTGGCTTAAAGCTCAACATTCAGAAAACTAAGATCATGGCATCTGGTCCCACCACTTCATGGCAAATAGATGGGGAAACAGTGGAAACAGTGTCAGACTTTATTTTTCTGGGCTCCAAAATCACTGCAGATGGTGATTGCAGCCATGAAATTAAAAGATGCTTACTCCTTGGAAGGAAAGTTATGACCAACCTAGACAGCATATTAAACAGCAGGGACATTACTTTGCCAGCAAAGGTCCATCTAGTCAAGGCTATTGTTTTTCCAGTGGTCATGTATGGATGTGCGAGTTGGATAGTAAAGAAAGCTGAGCACTGAAGAATGGATGCTTTTGAACTGTGGTGTTGGAAAAGACTCTTGAGAGTCCCTTGGGCTGCAAGGAGATCCATCCAGTCCATCCTAAAGGAGATCAGTCCTGGGTGTTCATTGGAAGGACCGATGTTGAAGCTGAAACTCCAATACTTTGGCCACCTGATGCAAAGAGCTGACTCATTGGAAAAGACCCTAATGCTGGGAAAGATTGAGGGCAGGAGGAGAAGGGGACAACAGAGGATGAGATGGCTGGATGGCATCACTGACTTCATGGACATGGGTTTGGGTAAACTCCGGGAGGTGGTGATGGACAGGGAGGCCTGGCGTGCTGCGGTTCATGGAATCGCAAAGAGTTGTACACGACTGAGTGACTGAACTGGAACTGGAATATTTAAATAATGAAAACCATGGAATGAAACCAGCAATGGAAACATTAGAGGTCATGAGGGAAAATCCAAGATGGATAATTCCTAGAGGGAAAACTGATATGAAGCAAGTTCTGAGTAATAAGAAGAGGCTGAATCCTGTAGGGCCATATCAGGGCCATGGTGGAAAGGAGCTGGATTGGGTTCAGGTGCAGCTAGGAAGCCAGTGTAGGGTTTTAGGGAACAGAGTGATGTTATCACTTTGGCTGTATTGGGAGAAGACATTGCAGATAGACATGAACAGAAGCCAGCTCTTCATATGTTGAATTATCCTCTACAGATGGATAGAGAGGAGTCTTCTTGGTGGGGCCTTTTGGAACATGTGGTTTTTGTGTATGTGTATGAGTGTGTCTTGGGGCAGAATAGGATTTGGTTTATTCTTCTAGATGTTAGACAGGTAGTTATATTAGGTGTTAGGTAGTAGTAGATGTTAAGTAATTAGAGATATGGGAGGCACTGATTGAATCAAAAAGGATCTTGATGCCTGAGGGAACACTGGGACATGAAGGGAAAGACAGATTGTGTTTGAAAAAGGAAGTCAAACAGTGATGGGGCAGGCAGGAAGTCAGGAAAAGGAGGAGAGACAGACCTGGACCTGGGCGGGCAGGGGACTCACAACAATATGGATGGGTTGAAGGCCAACTTGAGATACTTTAATAATCACAATGAATTTCCATGTTTTCTTTTATCCTCTTTTTGTTGGATCAAACACAGTATAGACTAGAGTGATATGATCTGATATGTAGTCATGAGTTCTTAAAGTACACATGCGTACTTCTCATATATTGGCATGTATTCTTCCCAGCAATTTCAAGCTGAGTACTCCTTCTCCACAGTCCCTTATCCAAAACGCTGGAAGAGAGGTGCATTTTGGAATGAAGACTTTTTCAGATGTTAGTTAAGATAATATGATGCATGAACTAGATGTTGCATAACACCCTACTGGAGTCTGAGGTGGCACTCTATAATGAAGTATATTAATATTTTTCTAAACTGAGAGAAAATTGACAATGTTGTATTAGTTTCAAGTATGCAGCAAAGTGATTCAGTTATATAATTCTTTTCAGATTATTTTCCATTCTTGATGGTTACAAGATACTGAGTAAAGCTCCCTGTGTCATACACTAGGCCCTTGTTTATTTTATATAGTGTATATATTAGTGTGTATATATATAGTGTGTATATATTAATCCTAATTCCTAATTTGTCTCTACTGAATATATTAATATTTCTGCAATAATAGCAAACGTATTGTTATTCTCATAAATGGGAAACATTGAGAAAATAAGTAGCCTCACATCAGTTTAGATAAAGTTTGTATACAATAGAATTTATGCTGAGCTTTCAAAAAGTTTCCCATTTTCAGAGCTTTTAAAATATTTTGATATTGAGAGATTTTTACTAAGGAAATAAAAACTTAAAGAATTTAAATGACTTGTTAAATAGTTGGGCTGTAATTTAAACAGTGCATTGGCTGACCACAAACTCTGTGATCTTAGCCACATTTGAGCACTTGCACTCAATGATAAACCTTCCCTATAAATACCTGTCCTGTATGTAAAAGCACATGTATAAAATACATGTATTTTATATATTATATATATAAAATACATGTATAAAAAATACATGTATATTGAGAAACAGATAGCTATAAAGGAACTATTTAAAATTCAACCATTTTCTGCAGATGAGTACATGCCTATAAATTGTTTCAAGTATACTGTTTCTAGCATGGTACCAGCCATAATATTAATAATGACAATTATCTTGTAGTACTTTGAAGATTTAATTATGATAAATCTAATTAATGATAATTAAATGACTTTATCTTTGGTAAATTATCTAAATTATCATGAATTTTAAGGGCCACATTTTTTCCATTATCTGCTGTTTAGCAGAGAAAATTTTGCATAAATTATAGATGAAAACAATCTTGTTTATGTTAACAGAACTTTGGAACATAAATTCAAGGAGTTGTTTATTCTTGAGGTCGTCGTTTTTACTAAGGATCTACTGGAAATCTCCAACTAAACAGTATGAGGGGATGAAGATATTCTAGATTAAGTAAGAACATTTGTTGTTCAGTAGCTCAGTCATGTCCAGCTCTTTGCAACCTCATGGACAGAAGCATGCCAGGCTTCTCAGTCCTGCCCCATGTCACAGACTGTGCTCAAGCTCATGTCCATTGAATCAGTGATGCCATCCAACCATCTGTCATCCCCTCTGCCTTCAATCTTTCTCAGCATCAATCAGCATCTTTTCCAATGAGTCAGCTCTTCCCATCAGGTGCCCAAAGTACTGGAGCTTTAGTTTCAGCATACGTCCTTTCAATGAATATTCAGGACTGATTTCTTTTAGGATTGACTGGTTTGATCTTCTTCCTGTCCAAGGGACTCTCAAGGGTCTTCTCTAACACCAGTTTGAAAGTGGCAGTTCTTTGGCACTCAGCTTTCTCTACAGTCCAACTCTCCCATCTGTACATGACTACTGGGAAACCCATAGCTTAGACTATAGGGACCTTTGTCAGCAAAGTGATTTCTCTGCTTTTTGATATGCTGTCTAGGTTTGTCAGAGCTTTTCTTCCAGGGAGCAAGTGTCTTATTTCATGGCTGCAGTCACTGTCTACAGTGATTTTGGAGCCCAAGGAAAAAAAAAAAATCTGTCACTGTTTCCTTTTTTCCCCATCTATTTGCCATGAAGTGATGGGACTGGATGCCATGATCTTAGACATCAGTTCTGGAAAGATCTGAAAATGCCAAGATTGTGGTTAGCAGAGCATTTAACCTGTATTTAATGTGGCAACCAAATCAGTGTTTTCTTTCCTGAGAGTCTTTTAAGACTCTACCTTAGAAGTTATCAGAGAAATTAACAGAAAAACGTTCTTCCTTTTATTGAAATTTAATATATATGTTTTATACTGTTTATGAGATTCTCAAGGCAAGAATACTGAAGTGGTTTTCCATTCCCTTCTCCAGTAGACCACATTTTGTCAGAACTCTCCACCATGATCCGTCGTCTTGGGTGGCCCTACATGGCATGGCTCATAGTTTCATTGAGTTAGACAAGGCTGTTTTAACTTATTTAACTTATATGCAGAGTACCTCATGCGAGATGTTGGGCTGGATAAAGCACAAGCTGGATTCAAGATTGCCAGAAGAAATATCGATAACCTCAGATATGCAGATGACACTACCCTTTTGGCAGAAAGTGAACTAAAGAGCCTCTTGATGAAAGTGAAAGAGGAGAGTGAAAAAGTTGGCTTAAAACTCAACATTCAAAAAACCAAAATCATGGCATCTGGTCCCATCACTTCATGGCAAATAGGTGGGGAAACAGTGGAAACAGTGAGAGACTTTATTTGGGGGGGCTCCAAAATCACTGCAGATGGTGATTGCGGCCATGAAATTAAAAGACACTCCTTGGAAGAAAAGCTATGACCAACCTAGACAACATACTAAAAAACAGAGACTTGACTTTGCTGACAAAGGTCCATCTAGTCAAAGTTCTAGTTTTTCCAGTAGTTATGTATGAATGTGAGAATTAGACTATAAAGAAAGGTGAGTGCTGAAGAACTGATGCTTTTAAACTTTGGTGTTGGAGAAAACTCTTGAGAGTCCCTTGGACTGCAAGGAGATCAAACCAGTCCATCCTAAAGGAAATCAGTCCTGACTGTTCATTGGAAGGACTGATGCTGAAACCTAAACTCCAATACTTTGGCCACCTCATGCAAAGAGTTGACTCATTAGAAAAGACCTTGATGCTGGGAGGGATTGAAGGCAGGAGAAGGGGACAACAGAGGATGAGATGGTTGGATGGCATCACTGAATTGATGGAAATGTGTTTTAGCAAGCTCCAGGAGTTGGTGATGGACAGTGAGGCCTGTCATGCTGCAGTCCATGGGGTCGCAGGGTCAGATGTGACTGAGTGACTGAACTGAATATATACTTAGTTTGACTGAAATATACTGATTTTGAGCAGGCAGAGTTATCAAGCTAAAAAAAGTAATTTAAAAACATTACCTATCTTTTGGCTATTTAATTTCATAACTTTGAGACTATTCCTTTTCATGGATATATGTGTGAGTCTGTGATTGTTTGCATGTGCATGACATACTCTTATTATAAATGCGGTAGTTATGTTCTCTAAAGTTGCCATGAATACTGAATTTGCAGAAGTGCTCCTAGGGGAAATTCAGGATTAGGTTTTACTGAGCCTCTGGTCACCACATTTCTGTCAGCTGATCAATACATAATTTTGTTTTTCAAAACCTTATTTAATGTTTATTGTTGATTCATTTGCATTGAACTCATGACCAACAGCCCTTTAACTCAGAGTTGAACAAATGTGTGTACTGCATGCATTTTCTCCATAAGGCACCTCCCAGCCCTCTTGGGCCTCGGGGCCCTAGGCAGCCCTTCAGCACTGCACTGTGTGTGGGGGGGTCACATTGAGCAGCAAAGTCCCAACAGAACGTGCACACGGGAGAAAAACGCGGCGTTAGACCATGAGAAGGACGCTTGTTTCATCAGACATTAAACAAGAAGGCAGAGAGTTGCCCGTTTCCCTTCAGGTGGGAACATGTGCAGGTCTGTGAATGAGTGTGAAAGCGCAGGTATTGATTTTGTATCATTTTGGCGAATAAGAAATTAGCAAGTCAGAAATCCACAAGTGCTTCTTCCTTGGTGGGCCAGAGGTTAGGAATCCACCCGCCAATGCAGGGTACACAGGTTCCGTCCTTGCTCTGGGAAGACCCCACATGCTACAGAGCCGTAAGCTCGCACATGGGAACTACTGAACCTGCAGCCGGGGAACCTCGGTGAGTTGTGGCATGCTTCTTGGTGTTGGAATCCTTTCTTCTTGCAGCTGTCCACCCAGGTCAGGCTGTGCTGTTCCTGTAAACCTCTGACAAGGCAAATGTTAATATTCTCTGTTCTGCAACTTTTTGCCTTTCTATGAGTGGACTCTTTAAGGTCAGAGCCTTGAGATTAGGACATCCTATGTATTTCAAGCTATAGGCATTCTTTTACAAAGGTAAGGAGCCAGCGTGACCAAGCACGGGAGAAGGAACAGACTGAGTGTGGAGTCAGATTTCTCCTTCTTGTTACAACACTTGGTGGGCAGCCAAGCTCGTTCTCTGCCTCCCTTTATTAACCATTGGCAGATATCTCCGAGGGCAATATTTATCATCTGTAACCTGTGTATTATATACGCGAGTATGTAAGAACACATATATTATTGTATATACATTCAGAGGCAGAGCCAGCGAGAGAGGGAGAGTGAAAGAGAGCCCTGACAAGTGGATTATGGAAGAAAGCAATTTTTTATAAAGTAATGAATGTCCTAATTATTCATGTGTTAGTGTAGCAGCCTACTTAAAAATTCTTCGAAGTACATAAAATTGACTTACCCTCTCCTGTTTATGGACAATTAAAATGAAAAGCTTTCATAATTAATATAATCTTAACATTATTTTAAAAGGCAGTTAATGGGAAGCCATCCGTCTTCTGACATAGTTAATTCAGTTTTTGCCACACTTGTAGTTACTGAATTTGAACAGGTCATTATACATTAGAAAGTGGTGCTTTGTTTTGCTTTTTTTCCTCCTTCTTAATATGAAAGTCAGCGGAACATTTGCTTAGTATATTGCTAACTCAATTCTTTGTTCATTTATCAGAATTACTTTATGCCTTCTGTAACACTGAATAACATGGGAAAGTAAACACAGTGATCGGGTGGCCTTTTCCAGGAAATTCTGCATTCGATTGTTAGTAAGACGTAGAATTGAAGCCTCTTGGAAATAAATAAATTTCCTGCTTTGAATTATATTTTGTATTTAGACATTTTTTACTGCCATATTTTGGGGTCACAAAAATACTTACTCATTTCATTTTATTTTTAACTTTTAATTTTTATTTTTTTAAAATTCTACTTCAGATTCTTTCCCCAATTAGGTCATTACATAATATTGAGCAGAGTTCCCTGTGCTATACAGTAGGTCTTCGTCGGTTATCCATTTTAAATGGATAACCATGTCAGTCCCAAACTCCCTAACTGTCCCTTCCCCTCTCTCTCTCCCACTGGTGACCATAAGATCATTCTCTAATGTACTTGCTCATTTTATGTTTGTGCATTTAAAAAGGTAATTGGATATAGGGAATAAAAAATGAGTGCTCTGTCCATCCCTTAATCTGTAGGCTCCAACTCAGTGCCTCAGACAAGAGTTCAGTAAATACGACTGCAGATCACCGTGTTGCATGTGGCTGAGAGAATGGCTAAGTCCAGGGATGAATCTTCCCTGTCTCCAGACACACTGCAGGGAGGGAGGTTAGACTGGCGAGACTACCACACAGTTTAGAATGGAAAGGTTATCTGAGAACTGGCAACCAGAACTTGATCAAAGAGGCTGATGCTGAAGAACAGAGAAAGGAGCTTGTAGACTGGGGTTTGTGTCCTGAGTGGCATCTGTTAGGTAGCAAGAGAGAGCGTGGTTCACCAGCAGATGTTGCTGGAGCAGGACATTCTTGAAAGTAAAGATCTGTAGGGTGGCAGATCCTTGCAAGGCTTCAGTGGTGTTTGGGATATAATAGTTCAGGTCTTGGAAGCTAGGTAATACTACTGGGCTTAGATAAATAGACCAAAAAGAGATATTGCAAAATATTGAGCTGGTAAAGTTTGTATGCGGGTCAAGAAGCAACAGTTAGAACTGGACATGGAACAACGGACTGGTTCCAAATTGGGAAAGGAGTACATCAAAGCTGTATATTGTCACCCTGCTTATTTAACTTATATGCAGAGTACATCATGTGAAATGCCAGACTGGATGAAGCACAAGCTGGAATCAAGATTGCAGGGAGAAGTAGCAATAACCTCAGATATGCAGATGACACCCACCTACGGCAGAAAGTGAAGAGAAACTAAAGAGATTCTTGATGAAAGAGAAAGAGGAGAGTGAAAAAGATGTGTGACTGCAGTGATGAAATTAAAAGATGCTTGCTCCTTGGAAGAAAAGCTATGACCAACCTAGACAGCGTATTAAAAAGCAGAGCCATTACTTTGCCAACAAAGGTCTGTATAGTCAAAGCTGTGATTTTTTCAGTAGTCATGTATGGATGTGGGAGTTGGACTATAAAGAAATCTGGGCACTGAAGAATTGATGCTTTTGAACTATGGTGTTGGAGAAGACTCTTGAGAGTCCCTTGGACTGCAAGTAGATCCAACCAGTCCATCCTAAAGGAAATCAGTCCTGAATACTCATTGGAAGGACTGATTCTGAAATGGAAACTGCAATACTTGGGCCACCTGATGTGAAGAACTAACTCATTGGAAAAGACCCTGATGCTGGGAAAGACTGAAGGTGGGAGGAGAAGGGGACAACAGAGCATGAGATCATCGACTCAATGGACCTGAGTTTGAGTAAACTCTGGGACTCGTGATGGACAGGGAGGCCTGGCATGCTGCAGTCCATGGGGTCACAAAGACTCAGGCATGGCTGAATGACTGAACTGAACTTAAAGTCACAGGCTTACATCTCTCTAGCAATGGCATTTAGAAGGATTAGAAAAAATGAGATATTCAGTTCAGTGATTAGATATTAGACACAAAAATGTTAGGATTTGTGTGAGTGGTATCAAGAGATCCAAAGCAGAGAAAGAGATTTGAACTAAGAAAATGGAGATGATTATGAGTGATATTGTTGTGAAAGAATATGCTTTTAATGTAATAAGTACTGTTCATTTGGCCGAGGAATTCTTTGCCCCAAACACTGAGCTTCTGTAGAGAATTTACTGCTAGATATGGTTGTTTAGATTTTATATTAGAGTGGGGAAAAAAAGCTATGGAAGAAAAGCTTGAACTGCAGAGAAACAATTTATATTTATATAAGCAATTTATATTTATATTGTTTCTCTGCAGTTTTCCAAGATGTATTTATCCATGATATTAGTCAGATATTGTATATTAATAACCTCTTTTTGAGTAACAGGGACAAAATAAACTTGTGTTTAATATATTTAGTAGAAATAGCCCTGTTAAGGGCTTCCCAGTTAGCTCAAATGGTAAACAATCTGCCTGTAAGATGGGAGACCTGGGTTCATTCCCTGGGTTGGGAAGATCCCCTGTAGAAAGGAATGGCAACCCACTTCACTATTCTTGCCTAGAAAATTCCATGGACAGAGGAGCCTGGCTGGCTACAATATATGGGGTCTCAAAGAATTGTACACAACTGAGTGACTAACACTTTAACTTCACAGCCCTGTTAAAATTTGGATCTAGTTAAGAATCTTCTTGTTGCCAGTGTTCCAGCCAATGTAATACAATAATAAAAAGAAAAAAGGAGGTACAGAAATTAGAAAAGATTGGAGATGATTGTCTCTGTAGGAAGCCCTGGAGAAAGTAAATACTGTTAGAAAAAAAACCCACCCAATATTAGATTGAGGAATAACAGCAGTTTGGAGATCTGTTCTATCGGCTGGCAAGATTTAAGTTATAATAAGTAGATAAGGCAGTGTGCGGGCATAGAAAAATGACAAGTGGAACAGAGTACTGGAGAAGGAAACGGCAACCCACTTCACTATTCTTGCCTGGACAGTTCCATGGACAGAGGAGCCTGGTGGGCTACAGTCCATGGGGTCACAAAGAGTCAGACACAACTGAGCATGCATACATAGACATACAGAGTACAGAACCATGAAACAGATCTAGACATGTTTAAAACCTAACATAGGGAACTATACTCAATATTTTGCAATAACCTAAAAGGGAAAAGAATCTAAAAAAGAATATATATATATATATATATATATATATATATATTCTTTCCGATTATAGGAAGAGAAGCATTTAAGAATGCACAAAGAACAGGAACTATTATAAAGTTTGACAGATGTAATTAAAGCAAATTTTAAAATTATTTATCAACAACAATCACACACACACATGTATATACATATATATATATATATATTCTGTATGCCTGAAACTAATATAACATTGTGAATCAACTATACATCAATAAAAATTAACAAATCCTGAAAAAAGAAAGCAAAGAAGAACTAAAGAGCCTCTTGTTGAAAGTGAAAGAGGAGAGTGAAAAACCTGGCTTAAAACTCAAAATTCAAAAAACTAAGATCCGGTCCCATCACTTCAGGCAAATAGATGGGGAAACAATGGAAACAGTGAGAGACTATTTTCTTGGGCTCCAAAATCATTGTAGATGGTGTCTGCAGCCATGAAGTTAAAAGATGCCTGCCTCTTGGAAGAAAAGCTATGACCAACCTAGACAGCATATTAAAAAGCAGAGACATCCCTTTGTTGACAATGATCCCTATAGTCAAAACTGTGGTTTTTCCAGCAGCCATGTACAGATGTGAGTGTTGGGTCATAAAGAAGGCTGAGTGCCAAAGAATTGATGCTTTCCAACTCTGGTGCTGGAGAAGAGTCTTGGGAGTCCCTTGGACAGCAAGGAGATCAAACCAATTAATCCTAAAGTAAATGAATCTTGAATTATCATTGGAAGGACTAATGCTGAAGCTGAAGTTCCAATACTTTTGCCACCTGATGTGAAGAGTCCATTGGAAAAGACCCTGATGCGGGGAAAGATGAGGACAGAAGGAGAAGGGGGCAATGGAGGATGAAATGGTTGAATGTCATCACTGACTCAATGGACATGAATTTTGAGCAAACTTTGGGAGACAGTGAAGGACAGGCAAGCCTGGCATGCTGCAGTCCATGGTGGTAGCAAAGAGTCAGACATGATTTAAGGACCGAACTGTTACAACAAAAAGCAAAGAAAACCTAACATAGGGCAGAGTTAACATTACAAATGGTCTGGCAAAGAGTGAGGTGACTATTAAATTCTCAGTGGACTAAAAACCTAGATAAATCAATAAGTCACATTCTACTGTTTACAAAATAGATAACTACTAAGAACCTGTTTATAGTAGTCAGAACTCAACTCAGTACTCTGTGATGACTTACATGGGAAAAGAGTCTAAGGAAAAGAGTCGATATATGTATATGTATAACTGATTCACTTTATTGTACACCTGAAACTAACACAACGTTGTAAATCAACTATTCTCCAATAAAAATTTAAAAATAAATAAATAAATCGCACAGCATGAAATACAGAACATGGGTCTCCGACCCCCAGGAAACTGGGTCACACAACAGGAGGTGAGCGGCAGGCGGGCCAGCCAAGTTCCATCTGCTTCTACCATCGCTTGCATTACTGCCTGAACTGCCCTCCCCCCCGCCAGCCCGAGTCCCCGTCCCATGGGAAACTTGTCTTCCAAGAGACCAGTCCCTGGTGCCAAAAGGTTGAAGACTTCTGATATAGAATGTCTTTGTTATTATAGGAAGGGTAACATTTAAAAATACACAAAGAACGTGAACTATTATAAAGTTTGACAGATGCAATTAAAGCAAATTTTAAAACTATTTAACAACATTGATCACAACACTTCCCATAAACATGGCTGAAATGCAGGCTGCAGACTAGAATTAGATATCTGCCACATATATGATTGACAAAAGATCACATACAGAATTTAGAAGAACTTGTTATATTCGTCTGAAAAAGGAATGTGTCAGGGCAAATTAGAGAGGAGGAAACTCTAATGGTAAGTCAAAAGAAGAAAGAAAAAGGGAAAGATGCCCAACCTCACTAGTAACCAAGAAAATGCAAATTAAGATGCACTTTGCATCTATTTGGTTAGTATAAATTTTGAAAATCTGAGTTTAACATGTATTGGCAAGAATTTGGGAAAATAGGCTTTAAATATGTTTATGTTACTATGACTTGAAATAGCCTGTCTGAAAGAGCAATTTGACAAGCTGTAATAAACTTGAACATAAGCATACTTTTTAGCAGAGCTATGCCAATTTTCAAAATAAATTCTAGAAAATAATCTGCTACCAGTACATAAAGAGGTATGTCTAGAATGCTTGTTGGCATCATTTTCTATAATGGTAAAATGTACTATAAATTTGATAAGGAAATTGTGAATGTAATCATGTAAAGAACTACTAAACACCTGTGAAGATGAACATCTTCATTTTAGGAAACATCTAAAAAACACAGTCTTGAGAGAAAAAAAAAACTAGTGTGTCCTTGCTCATATAAAGTTTAAACATATGTAAAAATACCTTATATATTAACAGGCATTACTATATCTATATAGTAATAGTACATAATAGGCATGGGAATGATAAACACCAGCTTAGTGTAGGGACTACAACTGGATAAGGCGAGATGGAATTTGGATACAGAAGTGCTTCAACTGTATATCTAATATTAGTATTTTTATCCAATATCATCAAAAGCAAAAATGGAAAATTTTGAAATTTAATAAAACTGGTTCAGAGATACAAGGACATGTCATTCTGTATAACATTATAGACAATAATGATATTTCATTGAAAATGGTGTTAAAATTCACCTGTATTGTTGATGATGCAGAACTTCTCAGAACCTTTTAAACTGGATGCGCTAGGACTCTCTAAGAGGCAAATGTAGTGTCCAGTTCTCCTCAGACACATTTGACCAGGGGATGAAGTGACACTAGATTATTGCAGGAGGAATGGGCAAAATAGAAATCTATAGATGGACAATGCTATGGACTTCTTTTTCAGTGCAAGTCTCTAGGGTCTGGATGAGCATCTGCCTTGTGGTCAGAATAGTTAATCAAAATGGGTGAAGCTTTGTTAAATATGGTTTAGTTTGGGAGGGTTAATATAAAAGCTATTCCAACTTGTGCCATAAAATAACTGTAGAATTTAAAAGATTTCAATAGATAGTTTATAGTTTTATTGAGTCTCATTTATATTCCATGAATTTTTTTATGTGTATGATTACATGATTTTCAATTTAATGTACAAAGTTGTGCTGCCATAACCATGATCTAGTTTTATATCATTTCTACCACCTGCAAAATCCCCAACATCCTATTTGTAGTTAATCTTGGTTGCCACCTCTAGGCAACAACTGGTTTGCTTTCTGTCTTCCTAAATTTGCCTTTTCTGGATATTTCATACAAATGAAATCATACAATACAGCCTTTTGAATCTACCTTCTTTCACTTAACAGTGTTTTTGAGGTTCATCCATGTTGCAGTATGTGACAATTATTTGTTCCTTTGTAGAGCTGAATGGACTACTGTCAACTGCCTGGATACACTATGTTTGATTTATCTATTCTGTAGTTGCTGGTCATTTGAATTGTTTCTAGTTCTTGCCTATGAGTAATTCTACGCTACTCATAATGCTATGAAATTTTTGTACAAGTCTTTCCTAGACATGTGTTTTTATTCCTCTTGGGTAGATTCCTAAAAGTGAAATAGTGTCCTTGAACATTTATGTTTAACTTATTAAAATACTGCTAACCTATTTTTAGTGTGTTTGCATCACTGTACATTTCTACCAGTAATATATGAGCAGTCTTACTTCTCCACATCCTTGCCAAAACTTGTTACTGTCTGTGTTTTGATTACAGCCGTTCAGGTGGCTATGTTATGCTGCCTCAGTATAGTTCTTAATGTTCATTTTCCCAGTGAAAAATGATACTGAATATCTTATCATGTACTTATTGGCTGTCTGATGTCTTCTTTGGTGAAATGTCTATTCAAGTTTTTTACTGTATTTTAAATTGGATTATTATTATTATTTATTGAGTTACAAAAGGTTTAGTCTAGGTATAAATCCTTTACAAGATATAAGATCTGCAAACTTTTTTCTGTATGAAAGAATTTAATTTTAAGCAGGGCTTCATTTTCCTGTGTATCATATCTCTCCTATGATCTTAATTTATATAGAAAGTACTGCTCAGGAGACAATTTAAAAGAGGATCATTATCACTGTAGCTAATACTTTAGGTAGTTAGCATTTTTATGCTCCTATGATTTATTTACCCTTTTTCTTTTTAAAGGCAATTTAAATCTAATGAAAAACATCGATTCTAACTTATTAGAACTCATGCGTTCCAATTACCAGTGATTCTGTCAAAGTAATTGTATTTACTCTCCACATGTATCCAAAAATATAACCATTATTCAAAACATTCTTTGAGGTTTGCTCGTGGTTTGCATTCCAAGCAAGTGTGAAACACCTGCACACTGTGTACGAATACAAACTCACACACACTGGTTTTCTCTGCTTCAGACTCTAAGTTCACATCTGGCCAATTGCAGGTGGTCGCTGTGTTACAGGACAGGCCTTCTAGGGCCCGAGAGTGGGCTCTCATCTAAGCTCAGAAAAGAATTATCCGAGGAGACACGTGTGCTGACAAAGCAGGAGACGACGTCATTGGGCGGGGTCCCCGGGCGAGAGCAGCGGGGTGAGGGACCCCGGGAGGACGGCTCTGCACGTGGCTCGCAGTCCCGGGTTTATGGTGAGGGGATTCGTTTCCGGGTCGTCTGTGGCCGATCATTCTGACCCAGGGCCCTTCCTGGTGGCGCCCTCACCAGTCAGCCAACATGGATTCCAGCGAGGAGGATTCTGGGGGGACATACGGACTGGTGCGTCCTCTCTTTTGACCTTTCCCGATTCTTTCCATTGCTAGTGACTTGTGAGTTCTGTGTTCCTTACCAGGACCTCCTGTTGTGAAATGACTCATGCAAATGGTTACTGTGGTTCCTGGCCAGGGTGGGTGGTTTCAGTCACTGTTTTCCCTAACAGTTGGGCAAACTCCTGTTGGCAAGATGAGTGTTTCATGGAAAATGGGATCTAGCTAGAGTATAATAAAAAATATTCCTAAATATGCTTTAAAAAATAACAGTAAGTAACAGTTCTAGACTTACCTGCGTCTAAAGGTTCATCAGCATTAACATTTGCTGGGACAGGTAGCTGTCCTCCTGAGTCACCTTTGCAGGTTGTCTGGGAGACTCTGCTGCATTGACACAACCCAGTTGGGTGTATTCTCTCATGGTTTTATTTTTTGCAGACTGCTCCTCTTAAAAAAAAAATGCAATTCACCCTTCCTGGCTTGAAATGAATGTCCTTTACACTTGAATATGCCTTTTGTTTCATTTTCAAAAGTCTTTCTAGAAGAAAACCTTGTATAAACACCTGGCATTTCACAAATTATTGTATTGCTTAAGGGCACTTTTCCTGAGCCTTGTCTTTTATTCATACATTGAAAGGGCAGAGCATAAACAGATCACTTTTGTGTGCTGCCCCTCACATGATGTAAGAGGTGGGGCAGGGAGAATAATACATATTCTTTGATGTGTTCTTTTTGTTCTGCTGAAGGATCCATTTGAAAAAGGAGAATTCATAACTTTCGTGTAGATATAAAACAAAACATGTTAAAGATTTCATTTCACCTGTTCTCAAAAAGGGCAGTATGCTAATGTTGCAGTGTTCAAAGAAGTCAAAGAATCTCAAATTGATGTGGAACAAAGACATGTTGAAATGAATTTACAAGAAGAGGTGAAACTAGCTTTTTGGAGAGGAGGCAGGGACAATGTATGGTATTTCATTGGAGACATCCAATAAATCTTTCATATTCTAAATTTCTGTATAGTCTTAAGTAAGGGTTGTCAAATGTTTTCTGTAATGAGCCAGATAGTAAATATCTTAGGTTTATGAATCTATGGTCTCCCTCTCCAATCTGCTGTTGTTACGTGAAAGCATCCACAGACAATAAGAGAACAAGTGGATGTGATGATATTTTAGTGAAACTTCGTCTATGATCACTGAAACTTGAATTTCATCTTATTTTCATGTCATGGGTTATTATTCTTTCTTTAGAATTTTTTCCCCAGTCAGAGTGGGATTATGAGCTGAGTTTGGCTAACCTCTAATCTACAAGGAGTAACCTGAAAAGCTCATAATATTAGCATAGCTTTTACAAAGTTTGTATTTTATGGTAATAAATGGCCATACACAGTAGCATAAATCAATCTTCCTATCAATCTGTCTTAGGTAGCAATAAGAGAGCAACAATAAAACTCTATGCTGTAACAGTCAGAAAGAAAAAATAGACCGAGTAAAGATTACTAGACTTTGTTGACTCAAGTTTTATCACTCCAGGTTATCATTCACTTTGGTTATGAGACTCAAAATTGCCTGAATCCTGAAATGATTCTCTTCCAGATAATCCATACCAAATTGACTTGAGTTCCAAACATACAGGGGAACTATTAGTATGAGTATTTTCATTTTATTAAAGAATTTTTTTTTAAAATTGCACATGTTAAACAATAAAAAATCCTTGCGAATAAACTTTACCAACTCTCATCCACTTGGCTGAATAAACTAATGATTTCATAAATCAGGAAAAGTTATAAAATTATATTTTTATGTATTTATGCTTCTGTTATCTATTAGTGTGATTTACAACTACTAGGGCCATCCTATATATTCTTGGGGGTCCATGAGTGCTTGGAGAAGGCAATGGCACCCCACTCCAGTACTTTTGCCTGGAGAATCCCATGGATGGAGGAGCCTGGTAGGCTACAGTCCACGGGGTGGCAAAGAGTTGGACATGACTGAGCGACTTCACTTTCACTTTTCACTTTCATGCATTAGAGAAGGAAATGGTAACTCACTCCAGTATTCTTGCCTGGAGAATCCCAGGGACGGGGAGCCTGATGGGCTTCCATCTATGGGGTTGCACAGAGTCGGACACGACTGATGCGAAATTAGCAGCAGCAGCAGCATGAGTGCTTAATAGGTATTTTTATTTTTATGAATGATCTAATAAGATTATAAGCATATTTTCTATTATCTGGATTCCCATTTTATGACCAAGTACTGCTATCCAGTTTTTATTTCTATACTTGCATTTATTTTTTTAGTGTGCTTTAGTCATTGTTTTAAAATGTAACCTTTACCATAACATTGGTCCAACTATGAGCTTTGGCTCCTTGTAATGGGGTATACAGATATATTCTAGAGCAAGGGTCAGCAAAGTTTGTATAAAGGGCTAGAAAGTAGTTTAGGTTCTAACATCTCCATCACAACTGTGCAACTTGACAATTACAGTGTGAAAGCTGTCAGAGCTAATATGGAAATTAACGTGTTCCAATAAAACTTTATTTACAAAAACAGGTAAACAGGGGTGATAGGTGAAATTTAGCACAAGGGCCTCAGTTTGCTAACTCCTATTCTAGAACATCTGATGATTCTCAAAAGTCTAAGAAAGATCTATGTATAATTATTAATAGTTTAACAAAATTATTCTATAAATTAGCATAATAAATTTAGGAAGCTTTATTTGCTTGATAACATGATCCTTCCTTTATAGAAGTACAGTTTAAAATTAGATCATTACTGATGTTTTATGTTAAAATAAAGAATTCTAGGTTTTTAAAATTTGTTTTCAATTTAAAGCTCATTCTTGAAGAAAACTGACGTGCCTTCTACAAGTTGTTTTTTTTTTACATAGACAATGGGTAGCTTTTCTTTTTGACTCAGCCATAAACTGTACACATAATTGAGTAACCAGATGAATTGCTAACCATATCCTAGATATAAGACATTCCTTTTCATGCTCATCTTGCAAGTGAAAGATTTTTAGATGTCAGCCAAATCAAAGCTGTTTGTATGAAGAAATTTCAATCGTTAAAGTGCATGAGTGGGTCACACTTTGACAGATCAGATCAGTTCCCCCAAAATCTATTTGCTGAATGACTGATTTGTACAGTTTATCAAAATTACCCTTTCTTTTTGGATATATCCAATCAATACTCAGTTGCTGAGTTGATGAATTTTTGTGAATGCATTTATAAGCACATTGTTTTATTTACTATTTTTGATGAATCTACTAAATGTTTCATATCTCTTTTAAACTCCTTCTAAAGTCATTTTTGCTTTTATGTATTTTAAGGGATCCTTTAAATTCTCAAGTAACATTAATTTAGCTTATTTAATAATTTATAAATTTATGAATTTTATAACAATTCATATTGTAGGACTGTGTTAATAGTTTTTAAGTATTTCTGTGAATTCTAGCTTATTGGATTTTTGTCTTAATAGTGGTATTTTTAGGAATTATTTGGTTGAAAGATAATTTTTAAAAGGTCATAGAATGACTTAGTTTTCTTTTGATTATACTTATAATATACTATTTAAAAATATGTAATCCATATTCAGAGGCAACCAAAATTTAGATTATGATTAGTTAGATTATGATTTAGATTATTTGGTTAAAAGATAATTTTTAAAAGGTCATAGAATGACTTAGTTTTCTTTTGATTATACTTAGAATATACTTATTTAAAAATATGTACTCCATATTCAGAGGCAACCAAAATTTAGATTATAACTGTGTTAATAGTTTTTAAGTATTTTTGTGAATTCTAGCTCATTGGACTTTTGTCTTAATAGTGGTATTTTTAGGAATTATTTGGTTGAAAGATAATTTTTAAAAGGTCATAGAATGACTTAGTTTTCTTTTGATTATACTTAGAATATACTTATTTAAAAATATGTAATCCATATTCAGAGGCAACCAAAATTTAGATTATGATTTAGATTTATATTATGATTATGATTTATAATGGCCATAAACATGACTTTGCCAATAACTGTTCCAAAGCAAATAAATTGATTCAAAATGTTAACTACTTTGCTAGTAATTAAAATTGGATCATTATTGATACTTTATGTTAAAATGTTCTAGGTTTTTGAAATTTGTTTACAATTAAGAGCTCATTCTTGAAGAAAACTGATGTGCCTTCTACAAGTTATATCAAAACAATCATATCAGAATTATGGTTGATATGGCATTTGATGAAATAATTGTGAAATAAACTTACTTTAAGTCTGAAAGCATAAAAAAATGAATTGCAAAGATGGGAAAGAACTAAAAGAATTAAGTCAAAACCAATTTTATACATGTGAAGTGCTGTAGTTTTAAATTTTAGGTAATAGAAATAAAAAATTAAGGCTGATATTTATAACAGCTTCAAAAAAGAATATATAGTTATTGACTATAATTTTTAAATTTATTAATATTCCTTGAAATGGTTGATACATTTGATAAATATTGGTGATAATTAGTTGACTTTTGTCAAAATTGATGTTGAGTCAGCAGAGATGGCAAGTTAAGGGTAAGAAAATATCTTCCCTTGCCTTGAGAGGAAAATTTGATTGAGGACTTTGGAATCAATATTTCTGTGAAGTGAAATGAACATTTTAAAGCTGGTGTTCACAGGTTTTCCTCTGATACAAGAAACTAGTAAATGCTTTCTTTTATTTTTCATCTATATAAGTTCTAAGAAAAATTGAGTCACTTTCCTTGTTATTGTGTCAGTAGCTGTTTGTCTTGATGACAAATATGCTTCCAGTTGTTGGAGGAAACCCTCAGACCCTTGTCCTGTGTGTTCCTGGCAGAAGAGTGGTCTGAAGGTGCTTTTTGTATCACAGAGTCCGAGGTCATTCTGCTCAGTGCACAACAGACCGATAAATCAAGAGACAAGGTGTTTGTGTTTTCCAACTTTATTTGGAAGGTCAGAAGGCCTAGAAGATGGTGAACTAGGGTCCCAAAGAACCATCATGCCCAGATTAGAATTCAGTCTTCCTTTATACCAAAAGAGGAGGGGGTGTGGTTGGTTTTTGCAAACTTCTTGGTGTCAGAATTCTTTGGTCCTGAACCTATCCATTTAGGTCAGGTAATGATGTTCTTTGACTGTGTGGATCACAATAAACTGTGGAAAATTCTGAAAGAGAGGAGAATACCAGACCACCTGACCTGCCTCCTGAGAAATCTGTATGTAGGTCAGGAAGCAACAGTTAGAACTGAACATGGAACAACAGACTGACTCCAGATAGGAAAAGGAGTACATCAAGGCTGTATATTGTCACCCTGCTTATTTAACCTCTATGCAGAGTACATCATGAGAAACACTGGGCTGAGGAAGCACAAGCTGGAATCAAGATTCCTGGGAGAAATATCAATAACCTCAGATATGCAGGTGACACCACGCAGAAAGTGAAGAACTAAAGAGCCTCCTGATGAAAGTGAAAGAGGAGAGTGAAAAAGTTGGCTTAAAGCTCAACATTCAGAAAACTAAGACCATGGCATCTGGTCCTAGCACTTCATGGCAAATAGATGGGGAAGCAGTGGAAACAGTATCAGACTTTATTTTTTTGGGCTCCAAAATCACTGCAGATGGTGACTGCAGCCATGAAATAAAAAGACACTTCCTCCTTGGAAGAAGAGTTTATGACCAACCTAGATAGCATATTAAAAAGCAGAGACATTACTTTGCCAACAAAGGTCCGCCTAGTCAAGGCTATGGTTTTTCCAGTGGTCATGTATGGATGTGAAAGTTGCACTATAAAGAAAGCTGAACTCTGAAGAATTGATGCTTTTGAACTGTGGTGTTGGAGAAGACTCTTGAGAATCCCTTGGACTGCAAGGAGATCCAGCCAGTCCATCCTAAAGGGGATCAGTCCTGGGTGTTCATTGGAAGGACTGATGTTGAAGCTGAAACTCCAATACTTTGGCCACTTGATGTGAAGAACTGACTCATTTGAAAAGATCCTGATGCTGGGAAAGATTGAGGGCAGGAGGAGAAGGGGACGACAGAGGATGAGATGGTTGGATGGCATCACTGACTCGATGGACATGGGTTTGGGTGGACTCCGGGAGTTGGTGATGGACAGGGAGGCCTGGTGTGCTGCAGTCCCTGGGGTCGCAAAGAGTCTGACGTGACTGAGCTACTGAACTGACTCACAGAGCCTGTGTATTTCAGGCTGTGGGCAACATTGTTCACAAGCAGCAAAAGTAATAGAGTAAAAAGGCCAAAGTAAATGAAGCAAATCCAATATGGAGTCAGATTTGCTCTTCCATGTTACGATTGTATGTCCTCATCATTGGATTCTAAATTCTTTTAGGTTCTGGCACTCCTGCCTAGTTAGAAGTTCCATGGTTCCTTTATAGAAGTTGTGAATTTACTCTCATCCATATTCATTCTCTGTCTCTGTGACTCTTCTTGTGTTTCTCTCTCTGTCTCCCTCTCTCATCTTACCAAGAGCCGAAGCTGAATGGAAGCTTCACTAAGTCTACCCTGGCTAGTACTGACTTCTTGTTTTCAGTAGGTCAAAGATATTTTTTTTTAATCCTAGCATAAGTGTTTTTAAAAGTGTAAACAACCCAGGTGATGTTAATTTGACCTCTGATGAAGTTAAAGGAATAAAATGTATAAAACTGGCTTCTCTAAAGGCATTCTTTTTTCCCAGAATAACTCTGTGGGGAATAAGATGTGTCCAATTTATTTATAGCCAAAAAAATATTAACGGCATGGACAAGCTGGCAGATGCTTTAGTGGGGAAGGAAATAGGATGCTGTTGGAGATTAGCTATTCTCTTAAAGTAACACGTGGAAATAACAATGTGGCCATACTATGGCTCTCCCAATATTAATTGACTGTAGAGTTTAGGACAGGGCACTCAAATGCTTCCTGAAAACCATACTTTCATGCCCCCACCTCAAACTCAGCCTTATGAAGGTAGAGTGGCTTCTACAAATTTGCATGGCTTTATTTCAAATATGTTCTTTGAGTTTTGTTTTTATGAAAAAATAAAAATATACCATATATATAAGTATATATAATGTTTTTTATTTAATTAATAAGTGGTTTTCAGTACTTTGTCCATAATTTTATAGAAATACTTTCATTAACCCTGTGGACTCCTTTGAGGAATTGCTATGATCATATCTAAAAACTTTCAAGGAAACTGTTATCTTTGCAAAATAAATAGTAACAAACTGTCTTATATGTTAAAGTTACAAAATTGAAGCATGAATATACAATTCAAACAGCACAAACACAGGATGAGAAATAGAGTCCTCCTTGACTCCCGACTGCTGAACACACATGACGCACACACACACTTGTCTGGTAACCCTGTTCCCCATCTGCAGAGTCTTCAGTGCACAGCCTTACGTGTCTTTGCTTTGCATTTGCATTTATGTATATAATGTAAATGGGCTCATTTTGTAATACCCTCTACAATTTTCTTGCTCAGCCTACTATGTTCCCACTGAAATTGTGTGAGCATGTCCATTTTCCCATAAGCTTGCCATTTGTATTTTACCGCCCTCCTGAATATTATGAACAAAAAGTGATACATCATTATGATTTTGATGTGTCTGACTAGTAACTGAATTGAAACTCTTTCACATGTATGGTTCAATAGCATAGTATTTTCTTATCATTTTATAGCTTTAACTAATGGGCAGATTTAGTCTATTTATTATTCCAGTTTTATTCAGGTATCATTGACATACAGCACTCTATAAGTTTAAGGTGTATAGCATAATTATTTGGTTTACATACATCATGAAGTGATGACCACAATAAGTTATGGAGTATTCATCATCTCACACAGATATAGATACAGAACTCCCCAGGTGGCTCAGATGGTAAAGAATCTACCTGCATTGTGGGAGACCCAGGTTTGATCTCTGGGTCAGGAAGATCCACTGGAGAAGGGAATGGCAACCCACTTAAGTATTCTTTCCTGGAGAATTCCATGGACTAAAGAGCCTGGCGGGCTACAGTCCACGGGGTCACAAAGAGTCCAACAAGACTGAGCAACTAACACATATATACATCAGTTCAGTTTGGTTCAGTCTAGTCGCTCAGTCGTGTCCTATTCTTTGCGACTCCATGGACTGCAGCATGCCAGGCCTCCCTGTCCATCACCAACTCCTGGAGTTTACTCAGACTCATGTCCATCGAGTCAGTGATGCCATCCAACCATCTCGTCCTCTGTTGCCCCTTCTCCTCCCACCTTTAATCTTTCCCAGCATCAGGGTCTTTTCAAATGAGTCAGCTCTTTGCATCAGGTTGCCAAAGTATTGGAGTTTCAGCTTCAGCATCAGTCCTTCCAATGAATATTCAGGGCTGATCTCTTTTAGGTTGTACTAGTTGGATCTCCTTGCAGTCCAAGGGACTCTCAAGAGAGTCCAACACCACAGTTCAAAAGCATCAATTCTTTGGCGCTCAGCTTTCTTTATAGTCCAACTCTCACTTCCATACATGACTACTGGAAAAACCATAGCTTTGACTAGATGGACCTTTGTTGGCAAAGTAATGTCTCTGCTTTTAAATATGCTGTCTAGGTTGGTCATAACTTTTCTTCCAAGCAGCAAGCATCTTTTTAATTTTATGGCTGCAGTCACCATCTGCAGTGATTTTTGAAATATATGTATATATCATATATACATACAGATACAAAATTAAAGAAATAAAAAACATTTTTCTTTTTCGTGAGGAGAACTCAGGATTTTCTCTCTAACAACGTTCACATATAGTATACAGCAGTGTTAATTATATTTATCATGGAGTCTGGTACATCCCTGGTGCTTCCTGACTTGTAACTTCTTACCACCTTCATCCAATTCCTTCTTCCACCACCCCCGTCTTTGGTAACCACAAATCTGGTCTCTTTTTTCTGAGTTTGTTTGTTTCTGAAGTAAAATTGACCTACAACACTGTGTTAGTTCCTGTTGCTCAACATAGTGATTTGATATTTCTGTTCATGTAAAAATGATCCCCACAATAAGACTAGTTACCATATGTCACCATACAAAGATTTACCTAATTATTTACTGTGTTCCCCACACTGCACATAGCAACCTCTCTCTATATATGTGATTATTATAAGTGACTGATCTCTTAAGTTCAAACAGCTTTTCACAATCTTGCATTTTTATTCCCCATCCCCTCATTTACCGTTTTTGACATCATATTTTACATCTTTTTGTTTTGTGTATCCCTTATCTCTTCATTGTGAATTTAGATGATTGTACCACCTTTATCTTTTAACCTTCCTACTAGCTTTATACCTGGTTGATTTACTTATTTAACTGTATATTTGCCTTTACTGATGAGATTTTTTTCCTTTTACGTTTCTAGTTGTGGCTTTTTCTTTTTCACTTGGAGAAGTCTGAAACATTTCTTTTAAAGCTGGTTGGTGGTGCTGGGCCCCTTCAGCTTTCCTTTTTCTGTACAACTTTGACCTCCCCATCAAACTTGTATGGAAGCTTTGTTGAGTAGAGTGTTCTTGGTTGCAGGTTTCCCCTTTTATCACTTTAATATATTGTTATCACCACCTTCTGGCCTCCAGTTTCTATTGAAAAGCCAGGTGATAGCTTTATGGGAATTTCCTTACCTGTTGCTTTTTCCTTGCACCTTTATTTCAAAAATTTCCCATTTTAATTACAGTCTGTCTTGGTGTAGAGCTATTTGAGTTGATCGTGTTTGGGACTTTCTGTTTTTCCTCTCTGTTTCCTATCTCCGGTGAAAGAAGTTTTTGACTATTAGGTCTTCAAATATGTTCTCTGCCCCTTTCTCTCTTTCTTTTCCATCTGGGACACCTTTAATGTGAATGTCTGTACACTTGATGTTGTTGTAAAGTGACTTAACTGTCCACTTATTTTTATTTCTTTTTCTTTTTTTTTCCAGCTTCAGTGATTCCCACTATTCTGTCTTCAGGTTTGTAAATCTGTTCCTCTGTATCATTTAGTCTGCTGCTGATTCCTTCTAGTGTATTTTTCATTTTAGTTATTATGTTCTTCTTCTCTGTTTCTTCTTTATATTTTCTCACTGTGTTAAAAATATCTAACTTTTCACTCTGTTCATCTAATCATTTCCTAAATTCTTTGAACATATTTATGATCATTACCTTGAATTCTTTATTGGGTAGATTCCTTATCTCTACTTCATTTAGTTCTTCCTCTGGGAGTTTATCTTATGTTTTCATTTGGAACACATTCCTCTGTCACCTCGGTTTGCCCAATTTGCTGTTTCTATTTCTATGTAGCTCAACCTTGGAGAAGTGGCCATATGCAGGAGACATCCTATGTATTCCAGCAGTGCACACTCCTCTGGTCTTTACACTCCTAGAGATTGTCTAGGTCTGCTGTACGTGTGGGCTGCATGGGGCCTTCTGCTGTAGCCACCTGACAAGTGTCAGTGGTCTGGTGGGCATGACTGGTCCCCAGTCCAGCTGGTTGTCTAGCCCTACTTATGCAGAGGCTGCTGGCCACTGTTTGTGGGACTGGGTCTCAAGGCTGCTGGCTGCATGACCCTGGGGGGTTTGGGGGGTAGTGCTGGCCCATTGGGGTGGAGGTGGCTTGTGGAGTGGGTAGTTGTGGGTTAGAGGTCCCAGATGTATTGCTGGCTTACTGGTGGGTGAGGCCAGCTACTGACATGGCTGGAGGCTTGGCCTGGGATTCCCCAGAGTGGTGTTGGCCTGCTGGTGAGTTGGGCTTGATCTCAGGGCAGTGGATGAGGAATCCAGAATGTCTTGGAGCTGGTGCTGGATTACTGGTGGGTGGGCATGGGGACCAGGAGTTGGTAGGCACGCTGGATCCTGGAATGAGAGGCTGCAGTTATGTGGTAGTCTTTGGCCTGGTGTCTGACTACCAGTGGGCAGGGTCAGGAGCCAGAGTCTCAGGCTGCAGGGCTCTGGAGGCCGTAGCGTTGGTGTGCTGGCCTGCAGGGCGAGGTCCTGGGCCCTCTGGTAGACAGGACAGACAGGGTCCTGGACAGCTGTGGGCACAGGGGCTCTTAAGGCCGCTGGCTGACTAGTGGCTCGGGCTGTGTCCACATCCAGATAGCTGCTTGGCCTGAGCTTGCAGTGTTTGTGCCAGGTGGCCAGTGGGCTGCTCTGGGTCCAGGTGTCAATAAGCTGAAGGGAGGACTCCAGAATGGCCCTTGTCAGCACCAGAGTCCGTGTGGTATTGCACCCCCCCCCACCCCCCCCCACCCCCGCCGAAATGACTACCTCTAGAGTCTCTGTCCTCAGAGTGAGCTCTGCTTACCTCCTGCCTCTCTGGGATCGACAGGTGGCTGTGGCCCAGGCTCCTTTCAGTTTGCTGCTTCTGCCCTGGATCCCAGAGGGTGTGAGATTTTGTGTGCTTTTAATGAATGGAGTCACTTTTCCTTAGCCCTTTGGGTTTTCTGAGAGTGTACTGGCCTTCAACGCCAAATCCTCTGGGGGCTTATATTCCCAGAGCGAGACCCCCAGGCTAGGAGCCCACTCAGGGGCTGAGACCCCTCACTCCTCAGGAAGAGCCTCTGCAACTGGAGCTGCGTTCCCATTTGTGGGTCCCCCACCCACCGAGGTGTATGAGTCCTGACTGCACCTCAGGCCTGCCCTCATCTTTGTCTCACTGTGGTTTCTTCATTATGTCTTTAGTCACAGAAGATCTCTTCTGCTAGAATCTGGCTTTTATCATCAGTAGTTGCTCTGTAGATAGTTGTAATTTAGGTGTGCCTGTAGGAGAAGGTGAGCTTGGGGTCTTCCTACTCTGCCACCTTGGACATAATGTGGTATATTCATTTTTTTATTTAGATACTTACTTATTTGGCTGCTCTGGGTTTTTGTTATGGCACATGGGCTCTTCATTGCCCCATGCAGGGTCTTAGTTTTGGCAGCTGAACTCTTAGTTGCAACATGTGGGATCTAGTTCTCTGACCGGGGGCTGAACCCAGGCCCCTGTATTGGGAGCATGGAATCTTAGCCACAGGACCACAAGGAATTCCAAAGTCGTCTCTTTGCTTTTGTTTTTATTCTTTAATAGGAGGGGATTGCTTTACAATGTTGTGTTGGTTTCTGCCTTACAACAATGCAACTCAGCATAAGTATACACATATTACCTCCCTCTTGAGCCTCCCTCCCCTGCCACCATCTTACCCTTCTAGGTTCATCAGAGATGCCAGGCTGGGATCCCTGTGTTACATAGCAACTGCTCACCAGATATCTGTTTTACACATGGTAATATATATATGTTGATGCTACTTTCTCCATTCATCCCACTTTCTCCTTTCCCCATTGTATCTACAAGTCCATTTTCTATATCTGCATCTCCATACCTTCCCTGCAATAGGTTTGTCAATACCATTTTTATAGATTCCATATATATGTGTTAATATACCATATTTATTTTTATGACTAACTTCACTGTGTATAACAGGTTCTAGATTCATCCACCTCACTATAAATTCATTTTGTTTATGGCTGAATAATATTTCATTGTATGTAAGTACCACAACTTCTTTATCCATTCATCTGATGATAGATATCTAGATTGCTTCCATGTCCTAGCTATTGTAAATGGAGCTGCAGTGAACACTGGGGTACATGTGTCTTTTTGAATTATGGTTTTCTTAGGATATATGCCCAGTAGTGGAATTTCTGGGTCATATGGTAGTTATAATCTTAGTTTTTAAAGAAATATCCATGCTGTTCCACATAGTGGCTGTATCCCACCAACAGTGCCAGAGGATTCCCTTTTCTCCACATTCTATCATTTATTTTTGGAGATTTTTTGATGATGGCCATTCTGACTGGTGTGAGGTGATACCTCACTGTAGTTTTGATTTGCATTTCTCTAATAATGAGTGATGCTAAGTATCTTTTCATGTGTTTATTGGCTGTCTGTATGTCTTCTTTGGAGAAATGTCTGTTCAGGTTGGGCTGTTTGTTTTTCTGATATTGAGCCATATGAGCTGCTTATGTATTTTGGAGATTAATTCTTTGTCAGTTATTCCATTTGAAATTATTTTCTCCCATTTTGAGAGTGGTCTTTTAATCTCGTTTGTTTCCTTTGCTGTACAAAAGTGTCTTAAGTTTAATTAGGTCCCATTTGTTTATTTTTGTTTTTATTCCCATTACTCTAGGAGGTGAGTCAAAGAAGATCTTGTTGTAATTTATGTCAGAGAGTGTACTGCCTATGTTTTACTCAAGGGGCTTTATAGGTTCTGGTCTTACATTAAGTCTGTAATCCATTTTGATTTTATTTTTGTGTATGGTGTTAAGAAGTGTTCTAGTTTCATTCTTTTACATGTAGCTGTCCTGTTTTCCCGACACTACTTACTGAAGAGGCTAGCTTTTCTCCATTTTCTCCTATATTCCTGCCTCTTTTGTCTAAGATAAGGTGCCTATAAGTGTGTGGGTTTATCTCTGGGCTTTCGATCTTGTTCCATTGGTCTATATTTCTGTTTTTGTGCCAGTACCATACTGTCTTGATGACTGTAGCTTTGTAGTATAGTCTGAAGTCAGGAAGGTTGATTCCTCCAGTTCTGCTTTTCTTTCTCAAGATTGCTTTGGCTTTTCAGAGTCTTTTCTATTTCCTTACAAACTGTGAAATTTTTTTTGGTTCTAGTTCTATGAAAAATACCCCTGGCAGTTTGATAGGGAGTGCATTGAATCTGTAGATTGCTTTGGGTAGTATAGTCACTTTCACAATATTGATTCTTCCAATCCAAGAACATGTTATATCTCTCCATATGTTTGTATCATTTTTTTTATTTCTTTCATCAGTGACTTACAATTTCTGCATACAGATCTTTTGTCTCTTTAGGTAGGTTTACTACTAATATTGTATTCTTTTTGTTGCAGTGGTGAATGTGATTGTTTCCTTAATTTCTCATTCTGATTTTCATTGTTAGTGTATAGAAATGCAAGGAATTTCTGTGTTGTTAATTTTATATTCTGCAACTGTACTATATTCATTGCTTAGCTCTGATAATTTTCTGGTGGCCTCTTTAAGGTTTTCTATATATAGTATTATGTCATCTGCAAACAGTGAGAGTTTTACTTCTTTTTTCTATTCTATATTCCTTTCATTTTTCTTCTCTGATTGCTGTGGCTATTTGGTTATTCAACATAATCAAAATTATGCCAAATGATAGTGGTGAGACTGAGCACCCTTGTCTTGCTCCTGATCCTAGAGGAAATGCTTTCAGTTTTTCACCATTGCTAACAATTTTTACTGTGGGTTTGTCATTTATGGCCTTTATTATGTTGCATATGTGTGGCTCACACTGTAAGGAATCTGCTTCCAATGCAGGAGACCCAGGTTTGATTCCTGGTTTGGGAAGAAGCCCTGGAGAAGGGAATGGCTACCCACTCCACTATTGTTGCTGGAGAATTCCATGGGCAGAGAAGCCTGGAGGACAACAGTCCATGTGGTCATAAAGAGTCAGACACAACTGAACAACTAACACATGCTCCTTCTATGCCTACTTTCTGGAGAGTTTTTAATCACAAGTGGGTGTTGAATTTTGTCAGAAGCTTTCTCTGCATCCATTGAGATGATCATATTGTTTTTATCTTTCAATTTGTTTATATGGCATATCACATTGATTGATTTGTGTGTGTTGAAGAATTCTTGCATCCCTGGGATAAAGCCTGCTTGATCATTATGTATGATCTTTTCATGTGTTGTTGGATTCTGTTTGCTAGAATTTTGTTGAAGATTTTTGCATCTATGTTCATCAGTGATATTGGCCTGCAGTTTTCATTTTTTTGTGGTATCTTTGACTGATTTTGGTAGCAGGGTGATGGTGGCATTGTGGAATGAGTTTGGGAGTTTTCCTTTCTCTGCATTTTTCTGGAGGAGTTTGAGCAGGATAGGTGTTAGATTTTCTCTCAACTTTTGGCAGAATTTGCTGGTGAAGCCATCTGGCCCTGGTCTTTGTTTTTTGGAAGATTTTTGATTACAGTTTTGATTTCTGATTGATCTGTTCATATTTTCTATTTCTTCCTGGTTCAGTTTTGGACGGTTATACATTTCTAAGAATTTGTCTGTTTCTGTCAGGGTGTCCATTTTATTGGCATATAGTTGCTTGGAGTAGTCCCTTATGATCCTATTTCTGTGTTTCTTTATTATTTTTCTATCTGGATGATCTGTTCACTGGCATGAGTGGAGTGTTAAAGTCCCCTACTATTATTGTGTCACTGTCAATTTCCCCTTTAATAGGTGTTAGCATTTGCCTAATGTGTTGAGGTACTCATATGTTGGGTGCATATATAATTGTTATATCTTCTTGTATCGATCCCTTGATCATTACATAGTCTCCTTCCTTGTCTCTTGTAAGGGTCTTCATTTTAAAATCTATTTTATCTTGAGATGAGTATTGCTATTCCTACTTTTTTATTTCAGTTTGCTTGGAATTTCTTTTTTCTAGCCCCTCACTTTCAATCTGTATGTTTCCCTAGGTTTGAAGTGGAACTCTTGTAGACAGCATATATAGAGGGTCTTGTTTTTGTATCCATTCAACCAATCTATGTCTTTTGATTGGATCATTTATTCTATTTACATTTAAGGTAATTATTGATAAGTATAATCCTATTACCATTTACTTTATCGTTTTGGGGGTTTTTTTGGTGGGCATTTTCTTCCTCTGTCTAAAAAATTTCTTTATCATTTGGTAAAGAGCTGGTTTGGTAGTGCTTAATTCTCTTAACTTTTGCTTATCTGTAAAGCTTCTGATTTCTCCTTCAAATATGAATGAGATCCTTGCTGGAGAGAGTAATCTTGGTTGTAGTTTTTTTTTTTCCCCCATCACTTTAAATACATCCTGTCACTGCCTTTTGGTCTGCAGCTTTTCTGTTGAAAGGTCAGCTGTTCAAAGATCAGCTTGAAAGATCATCCTTATGGGGATCCCCTTGTATGTAGTTACTTTTTTCTTGCTGCTTTTAATATTTCTTCTTTGTGTTTAATTTTTGTTAGTTTGATGTATATGTGTCTTGACATGTTTCTCTTTGAGTTTATCCTGTTTGGGACTCTCTGATCTTCTTGGACTTAGGTGGCTATTTTCTTTCCCATGTTAGGGAAGTTTTTGAGTACAATCTCCTCAAATATTTTCTTACACCCTTTCTTTTTCTCTTTTTCTTCTGGGATCCCTATAATTCAGATGTTGATGTGTTTAATGTTGTCCAAGAAGTCTCTGAGACTGTTCTCATTTTTTTACATTTTTTTCTTTATTCTTCTCTGCTTCAGTTATTTCCACCATTCTATCTTCCAGCTCATTTATCCATTCTTCTGCCTCAAGTATTCTGTTATTGGTTGCCTATAGTGTATTTTTAATCTCAATTATTATGTTGTGTCATTGCGTATTTTCTATTCTGTATTTTTTCCAAGCCCTTTGTTAGACATTTTTTTGTATCTTCTTTATCTGTGCATTTGTTCTGTATATCTGTGCCTCCATTTTATTTCCAAGATTTTGGATCATCTTCACTATTGTTACTCTGAATTCTTTTTCGGGTACAGTGCCTATTTCCTCTTCGTTTGTTTGGTCTTGTGAGGTTTTACTATGTTCCTTCATCTGCTACATGTTTCTCTGTCTTTTCATTTTGTTTAATTTTACTGTGTTTGACGTTTCCTTTATGTAGGCTAGAAAGTCATTGTTCCTCTCAATTGTGGAGTCTCTCCCCAGTGGGTGGGACTGGACCAGTGCCTTGTGAAGGTTTCTTGGTTTTGGGGGGACTTGTGCATGTATTCTGGTGGATGGATCTGGGTCTTGTCTCTCTGAAGGGCAGTGTCATGTCCAATAGTGTGTTTTGGGGTACCTATAGGTTTGGTATGACCTTGGGCAGTTTGTCTATTTTGGAGGCAGTTTTGTGTTCCTATTTTGCTGAATGTTTGGCATGAGGCATCCAGCACTGGAGCTTGCTGGTCTTTGGGGCAGGGGTTGGGGTGGGGGGTTGGTCTCTGTGTTGAGGTGGAAGCATTGGGAGAGGTCTCATCGGTTAATATTTCCTGGGGTCAGAAGTTCTCTGGTGGCCCAAAGTCCTGGACTCGGGTCTCCCACTTCGGAGGTTCAGGCCCTACGTCTTACCATAGCACCAAGTTTTCACAGGCCACATAGCACAGAAGGAAAAACCCCACAACTAATGGTGAAAGGAACACTGAACAGCCAAGCACACTCAAGTAACTCACACACAAAGAGAAAAGAAGAGGGGGAAAGAAGGATAAAAATATGAGTCAAACAAGAACTATCAAGCCAATAAACAAATCCATTAGTGAAAATGAATATTAAAAACTAGACTAGCAAAAACACGAAGTAAAAAACATGGTAAAAAATTGCATTATAACTAAAAAGTAAAGTAAAAATAGGGAAAAATAAGTAAAATGAATTTGTTTAAAAATCAGATGTTTTTAAATGGGAAAAAAGTATGGTATAAAAGTAAAAATTAAATGAATAATAAAGAAAGCATATTAGAATAATATGAAAAGAAAAAAAAAAACTGTGACAAACCTAGACAGCATATTAAAAAGCAGAGACATTACTTTGCTGAGAAAGGTCCATATAGTCAAAACTATGGTTTTTCCAGTAGTCTCCTATGGATGTGAGAGTTGGACCATAAAGATGGCTGAGCACCAAAGAATTGATGCTTCTGAACCGTGGTGTTGGAGAAGACTCTCTAGAGTCCCTTGGACTGCAAGGAGATCCAACTGATCAATCTCTGACACTGCCCTTCAGAGAGACAAGACCCAGATCTATCCAACAGAACCTAAGTAGTGGTTCTGTGCCCGGAAACCAGGAAACCTTCACAAGGTACTGGTCCAATCCCACCCACTGGGGATAGACCCCACAATTAATTCAAACTATGACTTTCTAGCCTACATAAAGGAGACTTCAATCACAGTCCAACAAAGGAAATTAGTCCTGAATATTCATTGGAAAGACTGATGCTGAATCTGAAACTCCAATATTTTGGCCACTTGATGTGAAGAGCTGACTCATTTGAAAAGACCCTGATGCCAGGAAAGATTGAGGGCAGGAGGAGAAGCGGATGACAGAGGATGAGATGGTTGGATGGCATCACCGACTTGATGGACACGAGTTTGAGTAAACTCCGGGAGTTGGTGATGGACAGGGAGGCCTGGCGGGCTGCAGTCCATGGGATTGCAGAGAGTCAGAGACAACTGAGCGACTGGACTGAACTGGACCTACTGTGGGTGGTGTGGGGGCAGCTCAGACTTAGATCTGGCCTTCCTCCAGCTTGTGCACTTGCTCCCAAAGTCCACAGCCTCAGGCTGATTGTGAGGGTTTAATTTAATGTACTGCACCTGCGGCCGCAGGCGTGCGGTCCCTTGCTCTCTTTGGCTCACACAGCCGCCGGTGCTCTGAGGGCGGGCACAGCAGACACAGCTGGGCGGCCTGTGGAGGGGCCCGCCGCAGCCGAGACCTGCGGGAAGTCGCTCAGTCTGAGGTGCGTCGGGTGCGTCCCCGGGGGTGTTGGCCTCGGGTCGTGGGTCTCTAGGCAGAGCCAGGTTCACAGGCTCGCTGGAAGGGGCGGGCAGCCACCGGTGCCCACTCAGAGTTGGGGGCAGCCGCCGTCGGGACCTCAGTGGCCCGGTCCTCTGACGCCGGCCCCGCAGAGGTCCTGCCCTGACGGTGGTCAAGCGGCCCGCGTTCCCTGCACTGCCACGGCGCAGGGCGGTCGGGTTGTGTCGGCCTCTGTGACTCGCGTCAGCTGGGCTCGTCCACCGCTGGAGTGACAGACGGCCGCCGGGGCCCTCGCGAAGGCGGTCCTGTGGTGGGGGCCGCCCGCCCCTCTGGCCGGCCGGGACTGTTCTGGGACTCCTTCAGTCGTCGTGCGAGGCCCCCTCGGAGTGTCCTCACTGCGGCCAACCCCGGTCTCTCCCTGGGGCCCAACCCCGGAAGCCTGAGCCGCCACACGAGGCCCCTCACCGCGCAGGTGCGCAGGCCGCCTCTCCGCTGGGAGGCGCCGTTCAGCAGCGTCTCTGTGGTGACTTCGCTCCCTGAGCTCCTGTCGCTCGCCTCCGAGGCTCATGGCCCTTCCCACCCCTTGGTCCCCCCCGTGTGAGGGGCTTTCCAAGTGTGTGGAGACTTCTCCCTTCTCATGAGTCCCTCCCCAGGGGGCGGGTCCCCATCCTAAAATCGTTTGTCTCTCTTTTTAAATCTTTATCTTTTGCCTTACCTCATGCTGAAGATGGAGAAGGCAATGGCAGCCCACTCCAGTACTCTTGCCTGGAGAATCCCATGGACCGAGGAGCCTGGTGGGCTGCAGTCCATGGGGTCCCAAAGAGTCTGACACGATTGAGCGACTTCAATTTCACTTTTCACTTTCATGCACTGGAGAAGGAAATGGCAACCCACTCCAGCATTCTTGCCTGGAGAATCCCAGGGACGGGGGAGCCTGGTGGGCTGCCGTCTATGGGGTCGTAGAGAGTCAGACACGACTGAAGCGACTTAGCAGCAGCAGCATGCTGAAGAAATTGGCTTACCTTTTGGGAAGTCTGGGTCTTCTGCCAGTGTTCAGGTGTTCCCTAGGAGTCGTTCTGCGTGCAGATGCTGTGTTTTTGATGTATTTGTGAGAAGAAAGGCTCCTCCGCATGTTTAAAGTCCCCCAGTCTCATTAGTTCTATATGTCAATTTTATTTTATGGAGTTGACATAGGTAAATTCATTAGTTCTATATGTCAATTTTATTTTATGGAGTTGACATAGGTAAATTGTTTCTTCTTTGGTTATTTTTCTTCTTTGGTACACCTTTCTGAATTCTGTTGGTTTAATGTTAAAAGACTATAGCTAATCATTATGTCTTATAACTTTTTTCTCATACTATCCAACTCTTGTCCACTGCATTCAGCAGAAGGGCCCCCAGGCTTACTCTGAAGTTCACTTCAGTCGCTCAGGCATGTCCGACTCTTCACCCCATGGACTGCAGCAGGCCAGGCCTCCCTGTCCATCACCAACTCCTGGAGTCTACGCAAACTCATGTCCACTGAGTCGGTGATGCCATCCAATGTCGTCCCCTTCTCCCACCTTCAATTTTTCCCAACATCAGGGTCACTTCCAATGAGTCAGTTCTTCCCATCAGGTGGCCAAAGTGTCGGAGTTTCAGCTTCAACATCAGTCCTTCCGATGAATATGCAGGACTGATTTCCTTTAGGACGGACTGATTGGATCTCCTTGCAGTCCAAGGACTCTCAAGAGTCTTCAACACCATAGTTCAAAAGTATCAATTCTTCGGCTCTCAGCTTTCTTTATAGTCCAGCTCTCACATCCATACATGACTACTGGAAAAACCGTTACCTTGACTAGATGGACCTTTGTTGGCAGAGTAATGTCCCTGCCTTTTTTTTTTTTTTGTCCCTGCTTTTTAATATGCTGTCTCGGTTGGTTATAACTTTTCTTCCAAGGAGTAAGCATCTTTTAATTTCATGGCTGCAGTCACCATCTACAGTGATTTTGGAGCCCAAGAAAATAAAACCTGTCACTGTTTCTGCTTTTTCCCCATCTATTTGCCATGAAGTGATGGGACCGGATTCCATCATCTTAGTTTTTTGAATTCCGAGTTTTAAGCCAGCTTTTTCATTCTCCCCTTTCACCCTCATTAAGAGGCTCTATAGTTCTTCTTCGCTTTCTGCCATAAGCCTGGTGTCATCTGCATATCTGAGGTTATTGATAGTTCTCCCGGCAATCTTGATTCCAGCTTGTGCTTCCTCCAGCCCAGCATTTCTCATGATGTACTCTGCATATAAGTTAAATAAGCAGGGTGACAATATACAGCCTTGACATGCTCCTTTTCCTATTTGGAACCAGTCTGTTGTTCCATGTCCAGTTCTAACTGTTGCTTCCTGACCTGTATACAGATTTCTCAAGAGGCAGGTCAGGTGGTCTGGTGTTCCCAACTCTTTAAGAATTTTCCACAGTTTGCTGTGATCCACATAGTCAAAGGCTTTAGTGTAGTCAATAAAGCAGAAGTAGATGTTTTTCTGGAACTCTCTCGCTTTTTTGATGATCCAGCGGATGTTGGCAATTTGATCTCTGGTTCCTCTGCCTTTTCTAAATCCAGCTTGAACATCTGGAAGTTCATGGTTCCTGTACTGTTGAAGCTTGGCTTGGAGAATTTTGAGTATTACTTTACTAGCCTGTGAGATGAGTGCAATTGTGTGATAGTTGGAGCATTCTCTTACTCTTTTTTTTTTTTTTTTTCATTCTCTTACTCTTATGGGTCTCCAATTTTTGTCAGGGTCCACTCTGCTATTTAGCCTTCTATTATTTTTTTTTGAATTTTCATCTTAGTATTTACCCTTTTTTTTATGTTTTATAATTTAAATTTCTTGTTCTCACTATCCTCTTGGATATTATTTAATTCTGAGAACATTAAATCTCATTTTTCATCTTTCTCCTCTCTTTTGCTTGAGCAGTTTTTTACAGATTTGTAATAAGTTTGAAAATGTGAAAATTTTTTCAATTTGAAATTTTTTTTCAAAATTTTTCAGAAAATTCAAAAAAATTTTGATTTTTTTCAGCATTTTGTTTTTCCTTTGGGAGAGTAGGTTATTGCCTCTTTTTCAAGTTACTGGATTTCATCTACAGATCTCAGATTGTACAGTCTAAGTAGCTTCAGTGTATTTCCACAGACTGAATGAGTTTTATTTGTTTGTTTAGCAGTAAATACACACCTTAGAGATGAGAGTTTTCTTCTAGTTATTGTTCAGAGGGGAAAAAGGGCAAAATATTGAACTTCAGTCAGCTTTGCTTTCCTGAATGTCTCATGATGTGCTTCACTTAGGATTTTGTCTCCTATCTCCAGTACCTGTGCCCACTGTTGGAATCGCCCATGTCAGAGTTCCTCCTGTGATAGAGTGTGCTCCTGTTCAATTTTAGTTTCATCCAGGCCAAAAAAAAAAAGCTATTCACCTAAATAGTCGGCTATTCTCATTGGTCTTACAACACACTAATTTTTCTGTTAACTGCCTGTGATCCAGTTCTCCAAAGAACATCATTATCCCAGGATTTTTAAAGTTCTTTTCTGGTTAAGATAATCATAATCTGGCTGGACTTTGACATTAGTGTATTTCCATCTGCTTTATATCTTCCAGGAAGTTCATAATTGTCCCGGATTTCAGGTGCTCTTTTACTTTTTCTTTTGTCCTTTTTACTTTTTTTTCATTTGTCCTTTTCAAAGGAGTTTGAGGAGATATGTTTATTCCACTCTCTTCCGTCTTGATTTGTGGCAGTCACATTTCATTTATTATTGACCTAAGATGCCTCTAATCGCATGATGCATTCATTTTGAGTTACTAATTATGTTTTTCTAAGTTACTATTTTTCAGCTTTCTATGAAGTTGACCTCATAGTGTGTGGTTAAATTTGTTACCATTATATTTATTTTCACTCAGCCTGATTCCCATAAAAGAGATAACTTCTTATTTTGTTTTCAGTTCAAAATACTTATAGCAGGCATATTTAGAAATGGTCTTCAAACTTGCTGGCATTTTCATACAGTCAAATGTTGTTACAAAAGCCTTATTCCTTGCTTTTTCTTTTTTTTTACTGTTTTAAGTAGAGAATTGCCACCAGTTGTCATAAAAGATTTAAGGTTTCCATGTTATCTTTTAGAAGGATTCATTTATAGAGGTACTCAAACTCTGTCATTTTAAAGCATCAGTAACCAACTCAATGGACATGAGTTTGAGCAAGATCTGGGAGATGGTGAAGGACAGGGAAGCCTGGTGTGCTGTAGTCCATGGGGTCGCAAAGAGTGGGACACAACTGAGAGAGTGAACAACAACAAATGAGAAAAGGAGTTTTAATCTGAAAGCTGAGGCTGATCCCATGCAAGGATGATTTTCATACCCTATCTGACTGAAAGTTTTAGATTCTCAAACATATGCCATTTTTAAAAAGAGTAAAGAGAACATCTCTTAATTCCAATATTTAATAAGTCCCCTCCTTAGGAAACCTGTCATTTAGTGCTCAACACAAAGTATACTTGTGAGAATTGAATATTAACGTAATTTATAGAGTTTCTGCAACAGAGAAAAATAAAAACCTATCTTCTGTATTTCCATGGACATTAATGTTCCCTTGTTTTTTGTTTGTTTTTTATTTCAATTGTTTTTTGCCTCTTTGTTTTTTTAGTTGAAGGATTCCTTGCTTTTGAGTCGTATCATTCTCTTCCTTTCCTCCTTGTTTTTCTTTATCCCCTGTCTTCATATTTAATCTAATAAATATTTATTCAGTATCTCATAGGGACCAGGTGCTTTGTGTCCCAAGCAATACAAAGGTGGATAAATAAGCCATGATTTTGACCTTGTCTTTGTGTCTGTGCAAATTAAAGTGGGATTGTAGATAGAAAAGTGCTATAAACTCTAAAGTGCTATATAAGGCACCATAGAAGTATAGGTAGATACAGAAGTGATTCCATTTAAATCTGTGGTACAGATTTAATGTTTTAAAATTGGCTCTAAAAGCTTTCTGATTGTTGTCTTAAGTACTGAGTATTAAAGTGGAGATAATTTTGCTATTGCAAAAGAAGTCTCCTCAAAGAAAGAACTGTTTTACTAATGAAATTTTGGTTTAACTTTAAAGCTTCAAACATTCCAGGGAGTTTATTAAGCATTAGCACTCTTTTTTTGTAGTTTGTGTATATGCATATGTGTATGCAAAGATCCAATGAGACATTATGTGTGAAAGTGTTTTAAAAACTGTGAAGTGCTATATAAATGTTAAGGTACTGTTACTGTGAAGGGAGACTATGTCAAGAGTGGAATTTGCATAGGGAGGGTGCAGAGCCAGGCTTCTGTGGCCATATTGGGACAGGAAAAGACAGTAGAGTAAGTTTAAGCAAAATTATGACTTCCTATATGGTATATTTGGAAGCACACTAGAATGGACCCCATTTCCAAAAATATCTCTTTGTCTGTAAGCTGCTATGGCATTTGAAATTCAGCTAGGGACATTGTTTTTGTTTGTTGCTAATAGTAGTTAATAGCATGCATTTGAAAGTAGTCTTTTTATAATGCAGGGGTTTAATGCTTGAAAGCAGTTTGCTGTATTTTTATTAGTTCATGATAACACATTGAGCTAGGTCTTGGTGGTGGTATTTTTATCTTCATCATCTTTGTCCCTTTTTTATTGATGAGGGAGTAAGGATCATCAGTTGAATAAAGTATTTATCTCATAATCAATGTGTGACAGACTTAACCCAGACCAGTTTGTTCCAACCTATCTTGAAGGTTAAACCCCTGTTTGTTAAGCAACTCTCAGACATAGAGAATTTCAAAGTCTGACAGTCCAGTTTCTTTACAGGGCTCCCATGCATTGGTTGAAGAGGCAAATCTTATGGGTTGGAAACAGTTAGGGAAGGTCATAGACAGTGTTTGATTTTAAGTATTAAATTGCCTGGTAAGAGCTTTACTAATTTGGATAAGGAAGAAATCAGTATGGGTTGGTTTAGGTCAGGAAATACTTTGTTAAGAGGTGGGATTGTCCAGTTACTTTAAAAAGTTAGGTAAAAAAAAGAGTAGAAGGCCATTTCAGGGTAGTAAAACATTATGAGGAAAGCCATCATAACTGAAAGTGATGGTAAAATTAATGACATGATATGTTTTAAGGGAAAATACCAGTAATTTCTGTTATCAAATGTTTTCCCTGAGCCTCACCAGCTGTGGGAACTTGAACCCTCTTTTGCCAGCTGGAGTCTCCCAGGGAGGCACCCCCATGCCTTTTCTCGGCTGTCATCACCTACCCTGGTACCCGCTTACGAGCTGCTGCCTGACCTCCTGCAGTTCCCAGGCTGTGTGTTCCATCCTCCTTTGGTTGTGAAGGGAAGCCTCTCCCACCATATTCTGCCTTTTCAGAAGGACTCCCACAGGAGGACTTGGCCCTGGCCATGTAGGCTTTACCCCCCTTGATTCCCATAGGGCCCTTCTTCCAGGCACGTTGGAGCTGACAAAGTAGATGCATCAGAAATGGGTTCATCTCTCATCTGTTCTCCATCCCCAGCAGAGACCCTCTCTGGACGTTTGCTCTGTTGTCTGACAGCGGACTTCCCCGGTGGCTCAGACTGTAAAGCGTCTGCCTACAACGTGGGAGACCCAAGTTCAGTCCCTGGGTTGGGAAGATCTCCTGGAGAAGGAAATGGCAACCCACTCCAGTATTCTTGCCTGGAAAATCCCATGGATGGAGGAGCCTGCAGTCCATGGGGTTGCAAAGAGTCAGACACGACTAAATGACTTCACTTCACTTCACTTGACAGAGGAGCATCTGTGACCCTCTTTGTATTGGTACAGTTCATCATAGGGGTACGATGCAGTGTTTTGCCTTGCACTACAAAAGTGAAAGGGAGAGATATTCCATCTGCCTGATAATTCCCCAGGAGCCAAAGCATAGCATGTAACCCAAGCTCAGCCAATCAGATATTGCAGTCTGAGACCCTGATTCTAGAGCAAGAGATCCAGGAGAGAAGAGTGAGTTAGGAACCATGATGACTATGAAAGTGTTCATTTCTCAGCTGTGTCCAACCCTCTGTGACCCCATGGACTGCAGCCCATTAGGTGCCTCTGTCCAGGGCATTCTCCAGGCAAGAATACTAGAATGGGTTGTCATTGCCTTCTCCAGGGGATCTTCCCGACCCAGGGATCGAACCCGGGTCTCCTGCATTACAGGCAGATTCTTTGCCATCTGAGCCTCCAGGGAAGCCCATGATGACTATAACGAGGTTCAGTATTGGTGCCCGTGGCTTATAGCAGTGGTGATACCTTTGCAGAAGCACCGATCTTATAATCACCTCCTTGGTCCTCCAGTTCTGATATTCCCTGAGTCCTCTTCTTTCAGTTTGCATCTTTCTCTTGCCTTCTTGCAGATTCCACCACACCTGATATCTTTCTAGCAAATGTTAGAAAGATAGAAAGTTAGAGAATGTTCATTTGCTTTAAAAAAACATTTAGCTCAAGCTAGTTTATTATTATTTTTGCAACAATGCACTCTGACTCAAAGCAAAAGACACCGTTGCAGATTTGGCTTATTGGACCATGCTGACTTTTCTTTTCTTGTGCCAGATTCTCCCTAGGAGACCCCAAGTCAGCCCTTCATTTTGCTGTCATCTTCCTCTTCCCGCAGAAGTGGTATGCTTGCAAATACCTAAACCTCATGAATACCAGCTCTACTTCTTTTATGAATTTTCCAGCTCACATGTATATTGAGAAGATGATTAGGTACTATTTAAGTCGCGAGGAGAGGGAAAGGACTACCTAATTCCATGTGTTAGGAATTTTGGATTCCTGTTCTGGTCCAGTTATCACCAATATTCTCAGTTAATGCTCATACCAGTGTCATCAGATGGACACAGTGGAAGACTTTGAAATGAAAAAAAAAAAAAATTTACTGAATTTCTTCAGTAGAGAACTAAGAAAACTTAAGTAATACATCCCTCCTGGTTATCTGATTATTTTCAGATAATGGTCTTTGAGCCATCTTTAATTACAACTAATTACTAATTTAATTATAACTAATTACAACTTTGAGCCATCTTTAATCTACAACTCTGTAAATTGTAGATAACTAATAGAAATGCAAATGATTCTTGTCTATAGATGTACAAATACATTATTCCCTGGTGAGCTAAAATTGGCTTCCTTTGCCCACTATCGAAGAATCCAGGTTTTTGTTCTATTTATAAGTTTATTTTAGCATTTTTTGCTGCTTTTGTTTATGGTTCTTTGAGCTAGTTTTAACATCTGACTGTTTGTCTCATCAATTAATAAATTAAATATTGTCTTGGACACCTGCATACTGTAAATTCACATGACAGATTTTATCTTGTAAAATAGTGATCCTTTAACAATCTCAATTTATGAACTAGGAAATATTACACTTTTGGCCCCTAGTGGTAATGAATGGCAGGGGTAAAATTTAAGACCAGATTTTCCAACTTCAAATTCAACATTCTTTTTACAAGAAGGAAGGGAGAAGTAAAACAAGCATCCTATCACTTCTGCCCCTGTAAATTTAGTGTTTTCATGAGCTTCCTGCTTCCAGTGTCTTTATCCTTTATTTTGCTTTACAAACTACTGACAATTATTACTCTGAAGCGCTGCTTTATTCCTTTCTCTTTGGCCATTTCTCTCAATGGCTTCTGGGGTCAGTTAGAATGTTTTGAGCTATGGATTTTGGAATTTAATCCTCCCCATTCTAAGAACTGATACATTGGGAAAAACCCTGATAATTGGAAACACTGAAGGCAAAAGGAGAAGGGGACCACATAGGATGATGAGGTAGTTAGATAGTACCACTGCCTCAGTAGACTTGAATCTGAGCAAATTCTGAGAGACAGTGAAGCACAGGAGAGCCTGGCCGTGCTGCAGTCTATGGAGTTGCAGAGTCAGACACAATTTAGCGACTAACAGCATCATCTTGCTCACGTATCCTCCAATATTATCTTACAGGCAACATGCCTTGTATTTACTCATCTTTGTTTCCTCTGTTGTGAGACCTTCCCCGAAATCCAGTAAACCCTAAAAAGTCACTTCCGATCAAAGTTCACGTCTCCTGTGAAGTTTTCCTGAATCTGTCTGTCATGGAGTCATGGTCCTCACCTCTAAAGTTACATTAAGAGCATGTGTCCATCCAGCCATTTGACAGTCAGTCTTGCGGTTGTTTGGGGGCATGTAGGCATTTACGCATCATGATTTTAGAGGCAATATGGGGCAGTAAGTAAGAATATAGGCTTTAGAGTGAGGCTGCCAGATTCCACATTTCAGCTCTGCCGCTTCCTCCTGCAACCTCAGGAAAGCCATATAACTTCTCAGCGGTTTGGCTTCTTTACTTCTAAGAGGATAATGAGATTTCCTAACTAGATTATTGTGATGATTACCTGCACTAGTATATGTTGAGCACTTAAATGAATACTTCTGGTCCAAAACAAGTGTTGTATAAAACTCTAAGGTAATTATTGACATTATTACTGTTTTACTCATTCTTGACCTATTTCCCGGGTGGAATTTACAGTTATTTGAGGACAGAGAAAATGTTTTTCAGAAACTGTTTTATAGTGCTTGTCACAAATTTGATGCTTGGTGTAGGGGAAGCTGTCAGAGGTTTTTGTGGGGTTTTATGTGTCAAAGACAGTGTTTAGACACCATGCAGCAAGGTATTAGAAAAGTTATTGAATCAGCCATTAATTCAGTAATTCCAAACAGGTGATAGCTTTTTATTAATTTCTAATTAATAAATGTTTTTTCAGTATTCACCATGTTCCAGACATAGAGATCAATCATAGAGATTCAGAGCAAACAAGTAACCCTTCCAGTCTGTAAGGCACTTAGCATCCGTATAGGAAAATTAGTAAGTACATGAACATGAAGTCTTATTTCCACACTGTATAAAGTTTTGCTGACCATGGTTCTTGGCCTTTCCCAATCATCAGAAAGTTTTTTGTTTTTTTTTTTATTGGTTGGAGGCTAATTACTTTACAATGTTGTAGTGGTTTTTGCCATACATTGACATGAATCAGCCATGGATTTACATGTATTCCCCATCCCGATCCCCCCTTCCACCTCCCTCCCCACCCCACCAATCATCAGAAAGTTTTAAGAGGCCAGATAAGAAATTCAGGCAAGGCTTTATTGGGCCTTGCTGCAGTAAGGGTTCTGTTTCTTGCTTCCCAAGGGGGAGGCGAGCTAGTTCCTTACAAGGGCTGAGTGTAGGGGTGTTTCTGGGGGTCGGCTGAGGGGGGCGCAGCCTGAGGTGATCTGCCTACCCCTTAGATGGTGCTGAGTGTGGGAGGCAGGCACAGTACCCTGCTCGTTTTTCCTCCTGCACCGCAGAAGTGTCCAGTAAGTTTTTCAGTGCTTTTGTATCTTGTCCATAATGTGTCCCAGCTGCACATGTACGCAGTTATTTTTAGTCCCTTACGGTCTGTTTGTATTCTGCTGCTCCAAGAGATGTTCGTGCATGTGCAAGCACTGCAGCAAAGGGCCCGGGCCCCAGCCCGTCCCAGTAGGGTATGTATAAGCGCAGGAGACAGTGGGAAACAAGGGCAGGGACAGAACTGGTTTCTTCAAGGAGGTGATTCTTGAGTCAACCCGAAATAGAAGGCCTTGGAAGGTAAAGGTGTGGGAGTGTTCTAGCAAGTAGGGCACATCTGTAGAGGCCAGACCAACGTGGTAGTCTACAGAACTGCAAGAGGGTAAGTCTTGACTATGGCACAAATAAAGCCGGAGAAGTGATAGGGCTCCATGCCCATAGAAATAGTGTAGACCTTTTCCAGTAGCCAACAGAGAACGTGTGGAGAGCTGAGTCTCTATAATAAATCATCAGGAAGATTTTTAAACCATTGTGATTCTACATTATGCTTTATTTTAATATTACAGAAGTAAAGAAGCATTGTATGCACACAGTCAGCATACTAGTGACCCCACAACACAGAGCACCCGAACAATAATAGCAACTAGTGCTAATCCCCACTCACCAGTGGTGTCTTCATTGTATTCTTAACAGGGAAATACACCATGCTTTTCTAGGGCAGCTCCCAGAATGTAGAATCCCAAGTTGTTTTTAAGATAAATTAGCTGTATCATTAAGAATGAGGGCTCTGCAGAAATGAGACATGTTTCAGAAAATATAGAAGAGAGAGATAGGATGAGAGGAGTCCCCAGCAAGGCCACTACTTGGAAGAGCCCAAAGTCGTTATCAAGCCTGTAACTGCTCGCCCCCATGACAGGCCGGTGGACCTAGGGATGTGTTGGGGCAAGGAACAGTGACTTTATTTGGAAAGCCAGCAGACCAAGAATGTAGCATTCTGAAGAACCATCTTGCCTGAGTTAGAATTTAGGCTTCCCTTATACTCAAAGGAAATGGCAACCCACTCCAGTGTTCTTACCTGGAGAATCCCAGGGATGGGGTCGCACAGAGTCAGACACAACTGAAGTGACTTAGCAGTAGCAGTATACTCAAAGGGCAGGAGTTTTTGCAAACAGAAGTTCTTAGAGCTGTCCTTGTAGGTCTGTTCATAATGTTCCTGTAAAACTCAAACAAAACAATTGTTATTTTCTGTTATGCAACTTTTTATCTCTGTATGAATGGAAATGTGCTATTTTTATCTTTGAGAATAGCCCTTGATAATGGCCTATTCTGTATATTTCAGGCTATAGGCAACATTCTTAACTTGTAGCAAATGCAGTAGCGTACAGAGGTTAAAGTTAAATAAATAGATCCAATATGGAATCAGATTTGTTCTTCCCTATTTGCAAAGTCACCAGAACCTCAAAGCAATGGCTGGTGGCAGATGATCATGTAATGAAGACTCACTGACTGATCGACAGTTGCCTATTATTGGCCTCATGATTATGGCAGAAAATTATAAAATGGGAAATGCTGTGGGAAGGGAAAGGTTGACATTTTGAAAGCTGTTTTCATTCCTCTCTCAAATATTTAACTTCTACCGTGCTGCGTGTTCTTGCATGCATTGTCTTGTGTTGTCCTACTAATGTATTAAGTCTGATAGTTGTTCATCACTAATCAGGTTGAAATAAATCATGTTATGTGTTGAACCGAGCTAAATTCGACCCTCTCTTTATTCATCTGACAGGGTGGTTTTAGAACAATAAGTTCTACAAATGTCAGCGCACAAACAAACCTTCATTATAGAAGCGATTCGCTAATATTGCATAAATCATGATGAGAAACAAAGGATACCGCATCCTAAGAGGCAAACTTTTCAAACATCTGACAAAAGAATATGCCCTCAAATTTGTAAATATGTATTCGCAGCTTGCAATGTTAAAAGTTCTTGTAGCTGCTAGATAGAAATTGTTATTCGTACGATTCATGCAGAAGTGTGCCTAAGTCATTAGTTTCTGGAAACAGTTCACGTGTATATATTATGTATTTATAAATGTACATAAAATTTAAAAATTATGTTCATAAATATATATATGTATTTGAATCCCTCAATAATGAATACCGATAGTTTCTAACTCTCAGGAACTGTCTCTTATCCTCATAAAAAAGTCTGTATTCAGCAAAATATGCAAGTCAGTGAGAGTCTTACTGACAAACAGCAGAGGTGGTGATAGGCAAAGTACTGTGTGATGTAGTAGTACTGTTTCTATTTAAAAAGTGAGTAGTCAGGCTTCCCTGGTGACTGCCAATGCAGGATACATAGGTTCGAGCCCTGATCTGGGAGGATCCCACGTGCTGCAGAGCAGCTGAGCCGTCGCGCCACAAGTATCGATCGGCCTGGGCTCTAGCGCCCAGAGACCGCTACTGCTGAGTCCACGGGCCACAACTAGGGAGCCTGCCAGCCACGCTTCATGGTGAGAGAAGTCACTGCCGTGAGAAGCCGGAGCACAGCTAGAGAGGAGCCGCTGCTCACGGCAACCGGAGAAGAGCCAGCGCAGCAACAAAGGCCCAGCACAGCCAAAATCAACCAATCAATCAATATATCAATCAAGTTTTAAAAAATGAGTAGTCCTGTCTATTCCGATGAGTTTGGTTTTATTCAGCTAATTTCAGGAGTGTTGTTGTTCAGATGCCAAGTCACGTCCAGCTCTTTGCGACCTCCTGGACTGCAGCACGCCAGGCCTCCCTGTCCCTCACTATCTCCCGGAATTTGCCCAACTTAATGGCCATTGAATCCGTGATGCCACCCAACCATCTCATCCTCTGTCACTGTCTTCTCCTTCTGCCTTCAGTCTTTCTCAGCATCAAGGTTTTTTCCAGTGAATTGGCCATTTGTGTCTGGTGGCCATAGTATTGGAGCTTCAACTTCAATATCAGTCTTTCCAGTGAATATTCAGGGCTGATTTCATGATCTAGTGCCACAGTTAATAATGAAGGAGTTCAAAGTAGGATCTCTTAAAAAAACTATTTTACCAAAAACTCTCGTGTGATATGAATACTTTATATATATTTTTACTGTGGAACTGAGGAATATAATATCAATGCATTACTAAGGCTTCTTATTTTTTTAACAGCTGGTTAATCAAATTATTCCTTACATTTTCCCAGAAACTAATTTGAAACCTCTTTCAGAGATACAAGTAAATGATTAAAAATAAAATCAGTTCCCCAGACTCATTCGTGTTTGCCTGGGGGGATCGGAGGAGGAGAGGGATGGACTGGGAATTTGGGGTTACTGGATACAGACTCTTACATATAGGGTGGGTAAGTGACAGAATCATAGCATAGCACAGGGAACTATCTAATCTCCTGTGATAAATGATAATAAAAAAGAATATATATTAAAAATGTATATATGTATAAAATTGAGTCACTTTGCTCTTCAGCAGAAATTAGCGCATTATAAATCACCTATACTTCAATAAAGTAATATAAAATCAGTTTCCACATTAAAATAAAAACTAAACCAAAAAATGGGTGAAATAAATAAAAGAAAATAACATTAAGCCCCAAGGATCAACTTGACAGAAAAGACCATCTTGAGAATTTGATAAATGTGGTTCAAAATTATATCCAGATCATATATTAAGCACAAATAACTTGTAGGTTTTAATTTTTTTAGATATTTATTTCTAAAGATGATTTAGGAATAATTAATAATAACCTATTTAATGAATAAACTTTACTAAAATCTTATATTCTGAAAAAAATTGCGTGTCTTAAAATTTACTGAAAATCTAAACAATATGGCACCCAAGGAAAGTTACAAGTTTTTATTACACAGACAGTTGAGTTTCCCACTTCGTTTCCTTTCTGGAAGAATGATTAAATGGGGAGGTATAATCAGTGTTTGAAACTCCAATACTTTGGCCATCTGATGTGGTGAGCTGACTCATTGGAAAAGACCCTGATGCTGGGAAAGATTAAGGGCAGGAGGAGAAGGGGACGACAGAGGATGAGATGGTTGGATGGCATCACCGACACAATGGAAATGGGTTTGTGTGGACTCCAGGAGTTGGTGATGGACAGGGAGGCCTGGTGTGCTGCAGTTCATGGGGTCGCAAAGAGTTGGACATGACTGAGTGACTGAACTGAACTGAACTGAATCAGTGTTATACTTAGCTAGTGATCCTTTTCAGTTTTGCTTACGGTTTTTAAGCTTTTAAAGTAATATCAGTTCAGCTTCATCTTTATCAACTGGTTATTTTTATAGGTTTGATTTAACCCTGCAGTATGTACTAATGTTGGGCTTCCCTGGTGGTTCAGCTGGTAAAGAATCCGCCTGCAGTGCAGGAGCCCCTGATTCAATTCCTGGGTCGGGAAGATCCCCTGGAGAAGGGACAGGCTACCCACTCCAGTATTCTTGGGCTTCCCTGGTGGCTCAGCTGGTAAAGAATCCACCTGCAATGTGGGAGACCTGGGTTCAATCCCAGGGCATGCAACCCACTCCAGTATTCTTGCCTGGAGGATCCCATGGACAGAGGCGCCTGGCGGGCTACGGTTCATGGGTTGCAGAGAGTCAGACAGGACTAAGCGACCAAGCACAGCACAGCATGCACGTAATGTTACTCTCTAGAAACAGTAGTTTGGCATTTTGTGAAGAGGCAGTGACTGAGCGGTTCCGCCTGTGTTGAAGACCTCTAGCAGCCGTCGACTTCTCCATGTAGAACCCGGGAGCAGGAGATTCAGAATCGAGTCTCTCCTCCTTCCCCACTCCTGGTTACAAGTCACTTGAAATAGGTAAGTTAGTAGAACTTGCTTGAGGGTGGCAAGGCAAGCCCCATCACTACTCATTGGAACTCAGCTTTGGTATTTATCCTCCCTTCCCCACCCTTCCAGAACCCACACATTCCCATTCCAAAACTGATTTTGAAGACGTTTTTTAACATAATGTTGCAACTTGGTGAGCACCGTGGCAGCTTTACAGTGAGATTTGTCTTGACCTTCAGCTACATTTTTCAGCTTTGTGAGGCACCTTGTCATCAAAGACAACAGCCAGCAGTGTGACCCACAAGACAGCAGACGCTGTTCCGTGAGCTCTCGTGTATTCATGGGATTCTCAGTACTCTGTGGTCAAGGAATCTGATGTGGAGGCAGTCTTCTCAGAATATGGCAGACCCGGTCTTCTCTGTTCATAAGGGCTTTGCCTTCATTGAGTGTGTTAATGAGAGACATGTCCACGCTGCTGTGGCAGGAGTGGATGGCAGAACGACAGCTGGTTTTAGATTCTATCCTGGCTACAGAGCCAGAAGCAAACCCAGGAAAAGCCGGTGTGAAATAACATGCAGCGGAGATGCAGCTCCTCTTCTGACTTGGACTGTGACTGTCATGGGCTTACAATGACGGGCGGTACCGTTATCTAGCAGAGTTTCCTTCTCCTCCTGTTCCTCCCGCTGTAGTGCCCTCAGAACGCCAGCATGCATCAAGAAACACCTCACGAAGGGGCACAAGCCGCTTCGATTCTAAGAGCATCCAGTGGGGATCTTCTTCTAAGTCTGGAAAGTGGAAAGCAGATGACCGTCAGACCCGGAAGATGGAGTTGACCCAGATGAAACAAAAAGTGGATTCTCTGCTGGAAAGCCTAGAAAAAACTGAAAAGGAACGGAGCAGACAGGGAGTAGAGATGAAGGATGCAGCGTCAGAAGGGGGGCAGAGCAGTAGAAGAGAGATGAGACTCATGTGAAGGTGCAGTCTGAAGATGACTCTGCGGAGGAGGGGGGACCACTGGGTGATGATGGTGATGACGACTGAGTGGTGACCACTGGAGGTGACCACGGATGATGGAAAGAGGCTGGAAAGTGGAGAAGGACCATGGAGAGAGCGTTAGCGGCAAGAACGACTCTTAGGCACATAGTGGAGTTTGGAAACCTTGTCCCGTTTTTCTTTACTAGGCGCTTGTCTAAGAACAACATTTTCACCAGATCCTCTCTCATAGCACTTTCAGAACACGCCTCTCCCATAGCACTTTCAGAACACGCTCACTGTTCTCCCCATACTAGTCCTCCCATGTCCATCAATTCATACTGCCCTGAACCTGGCCCCATTTCCATTTCCTTTCATGCTCCTAGTAGTTACACTAAGTCTTAACCGGTAATTTTTGCTTTGAATTTTGATACCTCTTTATGACTTAACAGTGAAAAGGATATATGGATTTTATCAACCGTCTCCCAGATAACCTCCTGTTATGCAGGGAGTGCAGTTCTTTCTGTTTGTACAGTAGCTCAGTAGTTGCCTCCCTAACTACAGAGATAATCTCCTTAGTTGATTAGCACCTCAGAGTGGCTTTGAGTTAGAGGTGTGTGTGTCAACCCCATGTAATAGTGCTCTGTGGCCTTGCTCACCACAGATGGAACAGTGTGTTTTTTCAGATGCACCCTCTAGAAAAATAAACAGTGTAATGGAATTAAGATTTGTTTTCTAAAGTTGATATTGTGCATTATTTTTGTGAACAGACTCATGTTTGGGACATGTTTTTTTTCCTCTCACAATACACAAGTCCTTATTAAACCAGGAATTGGGAGAAAAACAAAACAAAAAACAAACAGTAGTTTGCCCTTTAAATTAAAAACAAAAACAAACAATAAACAAACAACTTTGAGAAGTTACTTTCCCAAACCATTAACTTGCACATTGAAATTTCATTGTTGAAATTCTTTCCCTAAAATTGTGCTGTTTAATCAACTTTTTTACCCTCAGGTTACACTCAGTAGGACTTCCCTATAGCTCAAACGGTAAAGAATCTGCCTGCGATGCAGGAGACCAGGGTTTGATCCCTACGTCCAAAAGATCCCCTGGAGAAGGGAATGGCAACCCACTCCAATATTCTTGCCTGGAGAACTCCATGGACAGAGAAGCCTGGTGGGCTACAGTCCATGGGGTGGCAAACAGTAGGACACAGCTGAATGACTAACACATGCAGACAATAGGTGTCTAGAATAGCTTCAAGAATGTAAGCAAAAGTATAATATAATTAGCAATTATTCTCCTAAAAATGTATATTACACACTCAGGTGCTGCCAACAATATTTTTATTACAGTGCATTTAATTCCTCTCCAGTTCTTTGTTTCCATCTAATTAGTTTTCAACATTTAAAATTCCACAAATATTGTTTAAGGGCCAATTACGTTCCATTGTGTTATTTAATCTTAAATTCTCTCCTCTGAGGGTATTAGCATGTTTGTTTTGCAGATAAGAAAATTAGCAATGTTAAATGATTGTTACCTAAGTGACAGGGAGGTAAAGGTAATTGAATGTAAAGTTTTCAACACTTGTAGCTTGGTTGGTAAAGAATCTGCCTGCAGTGCAGGAGACTGGGTTTGATCTCTGGGTCGGGAAGATCCCCTGGAGAAGGAATGGCAACCCACTCCAGTATCCTTGCCTGGAAAAATCTCATGGACAGAGGAGCCTGGTGGGCTACAGTCCATGGAGGTCGCAAAGAGTTGGGCACGACAGCGTCTAACATTTCACTTCACACTTCAATATAGCATCCCACCAACGGCTACAATTAGCACAATTCCTCATAGTTTGTCCTTAGTGGACACTGTTCAATTCAATCTCAGTCAATTCAAATCTCAATTTTTATGTCAACACTCCTAGGCCACACACCTTAATTTAATCTGTTCGGGCCTTGAAGAGCTGTGCCCCCTAATACTATCTTTAGTTCTCAGTACAAGACAGAATAAGTCCAGGATGTCTGAACTCGCCCACATCAAAACACGTTTCTTCTCACTAGGCTCCATTCTATTTTCCCTTTAAATGCTTCACTTAGATTGTTACTCGGGATAACAAATTGATTGCTTTTACACAAGGCCATTGGATGTTAATTTATGTTTCCATGAAAACAATTCATTAAAATTCCTTTCTTTTCTAAAACAAAATGAACTAGGAGGTCAATCCTTAGGGTTTGATGGATGGATGCAGCAGTAATTTTAAAGATAAAAACTGACAATATCAATTTCATTAACATATCTCCTGTGCCAAATTAGTAAGTTAAGATAATTGGGTAAGAAGGAAAAAATGTCTTTCTTGAGTCAGAGGTGGAAGTGCAGGCAGGCTTCCTGAGAAGGGCGACCGTATGTCCAGTTTCTGCCCAGGGCAGTCCCGGCATATGCCTGTAGTCCCGACTTATGCCTGTTGTCCCGTCACTCGTTCTAGTTTAACATCTATCCAGAGTTTTTAAGGACATGATTTTATTATTTATTTTATGAAGATGAGCTGGGTTGTGTTTGATGGATTTTTGCTTTGCTTGTAGCTTCTGCCATAATCTGGTCTGTAGTTTGTGAGGCCCAGATGCAATGAAGCACCAGGTACAATGAAACTTCTGGTTAAAGGTGAAAGACAATGACCAGCCTATCTCTCTATTCCTAATACTTCCCAGCTTCAGCTTCTCTTCAAAGCCTGCATGTATTGTGCTTGCTAAAACAGAAAGCTCTCTGACCTCAAGACTAGGTACAGCTAACTCCTTTTCTGACAGATTCACAAAGCTGCCAGGTCACAGGAAATGGGGGAAGTTTTGTCTGTGGTTTGGTAAATGTGTACTGAAAACAGAGGGTGAGTAATCAAATTCCTAGAGAGTAGTATATAGTATTTTTGTCATTTATTGGATGGTTTGTGTATGTATGCATACAACTGTTTGCGTGGCTCAGAAAAGCTTTTTTATTTTGGAATTAAGCCCCTTTTACCATCAGTAACAGAAGAAAATATGAAATGATTGTTTAATGAGATGTTAGGTACCAGATTTGCAGTTCTTTTAAATATGTAACTTGTACAAAGAGTTTGTTGATATTTCTAGTCCATTAATGGAGACTGTATATGTGTCACTAACCACAGGACCACCAGAAGATCCGAATTTGCTGAAGTACTAGAGTCCTTTTCAAATTCTGTTTGCTTCAAAATTAGTTAGAAATCTAGAATCAAAGTAATCAAAAGAATGGAGTGGTGAAAATATTCATGTTTTGAAAAGGTGACAAACTAATTATTGCAGACAATACTTGCAAACAGGAATATATTGAATTAGATCCTCACAAAAGGAAAAACTAAACAAATGGCAGAGTTCAACTGGTATAAAAGAATTAACTTTGGAATTTCGTAATTGCATTTTGAAATATCTTTAATTATGGGAAATTATTTCCTTGGCACTCCTCCTTGATTGAATATATTTATGTATTTTGAAGTACTTAAATTTTTCTATACATTCAAAAGAATCATAATGTATTATATGTATTATAATGATGTATTATATAAAAATGTCTGGCACAGACATATTTTATATAAATGAAGGCATAAACCCCCAATAGCTATAAGAATGTTTACATGTTTCAATTTAAAAATATTAAAATCAAGAATATACTTCATGTAGCATGATTTGCTTTTACTTTACCAGGTATGTTAGCACTTACAGTGATAATTTTTTCACTTAAAAATTTAGTGGTATACCTAATTATTAGATGAATGCAGATCAAAACTACACCCGGACATTACCTCACACTGGTCAGAATGGCCACCATAGAAAGTCTAAATAACAAATGCTGGAGAGGATGTGGAGAAAAGGAAAAACTTCTACACTGTTGGTGGGAATATAAGTTAGTGCAGCCAGTATGGAAAGCAATATGGAGGTTTCTCAGAAAACTAAGACTAGAATTTCCATGTGATCCAGCAATCCCACTCCTGGGCATATACCTGGACAAAAGTATAATTCAAAAAGAAACACGCACCTGTAGGCTCATAGCAGCCCTATTCACAATGGCCAAAACATGGAATCAACCGAAATGTCCATGAAAGTGAAAGTCGCTCCATTGTGTCCAACTCTTTGCGACCCCATGGCCTATACAGTCCACGGAATTCTCCAGACCAGAATACTGGAGTGGATAGCCTTTCTCTTCTCCAGGGGATCTTCCCAACCCAGGGATCGAACCCAGGTCTCCCGCATTGCAGGTGGATTCTTTACCAGCTGAGCCACAAAGGAAGCCCTAGTGTCAATAGACAGATGAGTGGATAAAAAAGATGTGGTGCATGTATACAATGGAATATTACTCAGCCATGAGAAAGAATGATTTAATGCCATCTGCAGCAACATGGATATAGCTAGAGAGTATCATACTGCGTGAAGTAAGTCTGAAAGAGAAAGACAGGTACCACATGACATCACTTAGATGTGATACCTAAAATATGACACAAGTGAGCCTATGTGCAAAGTGGAAACAGAATCACAGGCATACAGATCAGACTTGTAGTTGCTAAGCAGGGACAGGGGAAGGGAGAGGGATGCACTGGGAATTTGGGATTGGTAGATACAAACTATTAATGCTACACTTAGAGTGGGCAGACAACAAGGCCCTACTGTATAGTGCATGGAGCTATATCCAATCTCTTGGGATAAACCATAATGGAAAAGAATATTAAAAAAAAAGAATGTATATAAATAAATATATATATATGTAAAACAGTCACTTTGCTATACAGCAGAGATTATAGCACTATAAATCAAATATACTTCAATAAAAAAATTATGGTGTAACAAAAAAGAGCCAACTGAAATGTCCATGATTTTTATGTATTATTTATAAACTTCACCTTGGAAGGTGTCTGCAGGTAATTTTACAGAAAAAAAAAAAATAGGACCATATAGAAAAGTGCATTTTCCAAATAATACTATGGATTAGAATCTGTTTAAAGTTCCTAAATATGTGCATAAATGGTTTTCTGCTTATGTTGTTTCTAAATGTATTTCTCTTGGTAAGATTTTATAGAGCTTTACAAGGCTTAAAAAAAAAAAAAAATTCCGGACTACTTCAGTGTATATTTTCTAGAATCAAAAATAGTCTCTGATAAAATCAGTACAACTGTCAAAATCTGGAAATGGAGTATTTTGGTATTATGTACTACACAAGAAATGTGCTGCTTTTATTTTTCAGAAAATTTTATTTTGAAAATAGTTGCTGAATGTTTAATGCTGTTTAGTACTTCACTAGTGTATTATTTATTTGTCTTTATAGCTGGTTTATTTATTCCTGGCTGCACTGAGTCTTTGTGGCCATGTGTGGGCCTTCTCTAGGTGCAGTGAGTAGGGGCTGCTCCTTGCTGCGGTGGACGGACTTTTCACGGCCGTGGCCCCTCTTGCTGCAAAGCACAGGCTCTCGGGCTCACGGCTTCAGTTGCTGCAGCTCTTGGGCCCTCGAGTGGGATCTCAGTAGTTGTGGTGCATGGGCTTAGTTGCTCCGCAGCGTATGGAAACCCCCCAGACCAAGGATTGAACCCTGATCTCCTGCACTGGCAGGCAGACTCTTATCCACTGGACCATCAGGGAAGTCCGCCTCACCAGTATATTAAAACATAGCTGTCAACAGTTAATTAGATATTTTAAAAATTAAATAGTTTAGTTATTGTTATTGCTCCCATTGACTGTTAAATATACTGTGATTTGCATGATAAATTATATGGCTTCTTGCTCACGTCTAAAGGGCATATGGACATTGCCCAGATAAGAGCAGGGAGGAGAGGGTGTTCGGGAACTTGATTCCACTTGAGGCTGCTACTCTGTATTTCTGTGTCTCCTCTTTGTCTTTAGCGTTTGCCTTGGACACGGGATTCCACCAGCGACCACGGCCTCTCTCTGAAATGGGACAGTTTGAGAGGTGGCTGCACAGATGCCTTCAAAGATGTCAAGTACCAGTTGTCTTGAGATTGTAAACTGATAGTTTTAAACTATGGCACCCTGTTCCGCAAATAAAGGGTTCTAAAGAGGATTAAAAAAATAACCCTGTATTATCACACAAGTGATTGTCAGGTTTTCTTTCCTTTTAAAATTCATAATTTGGGTAAAATAAATTTTAAAAATGTTTAATAAAAACATTTTTAACTGCTTGAGAGGACAAATTGGTATTGGGCAGGAGAGTCATACATAACCGTCAATGGGAATTGGAGGAGGTCTTCACTTCAGGCATTATAAGTGAAAGCGAGCTGCTTTAATGACCGTCAAAAATGATGAAATATTCATTGAAATGCTCCAGATTCTTTGCACTTGGTCTTCTTAAGGCTTGTCAAAATGGAGGACAAATATATAATATGTATACAAGCAAAGCAAGTAATGAGGTACTGTAAGTGTTTCCTAGCTCTATTAATAAGTAGATGGCCCAAAGAGATCAAAAGAGAAATCAAGAGAAGATAGTATTCAATCTATCCATCCACTCTTCTATCTGCCCATCCCCCTACCTACCACTCAGTTATTCATATGTTCAACTAATAGTTCATGGGTGCATATTTTTGACATATTTCCTTGTCAAAGAATTACAAAAACCTGACCCTGATCTTAAGGTGCTTTCAGTCTAATGCAGGGATTCAAATTGAGTAGATATATTTTAGTCTGGCTAGGAGATTTCTGCTTATATGCTAGTACATTGGAGTGAGATGAGTTATTTTCTGAGAACTTAGATATTTAATATCTTAATAGTTACACTTTATGCTAGTAAAATGCTCATCCTTGGGTAAATATAATCTGCACTTAACGCTTCTATTTCATTTAAACAAATTTTTAAAGTATCTCACAATTGTTTTATTTATTTATTGGCCATGCATATGAGATCTTAGTTCCCCAGTCAGGGATTGAACCCAAGTACCTTCTGTTGGAAGCACAGAGTCTTAACCACTGGACCTCCAGGGAAATCCCCACTTAAACAAATTTTTATTGATTACTTATGACATGGGCACAGGAGTACAGAGAAATCTGGTAAAACAGCATCCTTGAACATGAACAAAGAAGGTGTAATAATAATAATAGTCATAATTTGAAAATAACCATGCTCATGCTCTGGGAAGACAGAGAAGGGGCATCTAATATGACCTTGGTCTGAGAGCTGGGAAGGGGGTGACAGTGTCAGGAAAGACTTCTGGGGAGAATCTTTAAGAATGCATGAAAATTAACCATGTAAGAGAAGGAATCAAATTGCCAACATCCATTGGATCATTGAAAAACCAAGAGAATTCCAGAAAAACATTTACTTTTCCTTTATTGACTACACCAAAGCCTTTGACTGTGTGGATCACAACAAACTGTGGAACATTCTGAAAGAGATGGGAATATCAGACCACCTTACCTACCTCCTGAGAAATCTGTATGCAGGTCAAGAAGCAACAGTTAGAACTGGACATGGAACAACAGACTGGTTCCAAGTCAGGAAAGGAGTACGTTAAGGCTGTATGTTGTCACCCTGCTTATTTAACTTATATGCAGGGTACATCATGAGAAACGCTGGGCTGGAGGAAGCATTGAGTCGAGTTCCCTGTGCTGTATAGTCAGTTCTCATCAGTTACCTATTTTATGCATAGTAGTGTATATATATCAGTCCCAGTTCATCCACTTCCCCTTTCCCCTTTTGGTGACCATACATTTGTTCTCTATGTCTGTTTCTCTATTTCTGCTTTGCAAATAGGTTCATCCAATTTTTTAGATTCCACATATTTGCATTAATATACCTTGTTTGTTTTTCTCTTTCTGACTTATACTTCACTCTGTATGACTCTAGGTCCATTCATGTTGCTGCAAATGGTACAATTTTGTTCCTTCTTATGGTTGAGAAATATTCCATTGTTATCATACCACATCTTTATCCATTCCTCTGTGGACATTTAGATTGCTTCCATGTCTTGGCTATTGTAAATAGTGATGTTATAAACATTGGGGTGCATATATCTTTGGGAATTTTTTTTTTCTGGATATATGCCCAGGAGGTTGGTTTTTTGAGGTGGGGATTCATGATGCCTGAATTACCTCCAGGCTGATAGGTCTGGCAGACAAATGAATGTACAAACCTGAAGTTCCGTGAAGAAGTTGGTCTTCAAGGGAGCATTTGAGTGTTAGCTTAACGTGAGGCTGGAGGTGTAGAGACACATAGCAAGGCAGTTGACAGTTGAACCTTTGAGAACATACAGAAATAGAGGAGTAGAAGTCAGGAGAGAAACAATCAAAGACAAGGAATGGTCAGGGGCGAGAGATGAGCTCGTGAAGTATGCTAGTGCATCTGCCAAAGGAACTTTTCAGGAAGGAAGCTGTCTTAGTAACAGGGCTGCACCAAGGCATGCTCAGATACGCAGTGAGAAGTGTGCCTGGACACGGCGGTCAGTGTGAGAGAAAAATGCAGGACGTCAGTGGAGGCAGTGCTATTCTTCTCTGTAAACTTGATGGCTGGCTGCTCAAAACAATGTTCGTGAGATGAGTGAAAGAATAAACAAGTAAATTACATTGCTTTATACTGAATAAAGAACCTTTATTGAGAATATATTAATAGAAGCAGGTCTTTGTGCCTAGACTCTTACAATGATCGTTGGCTGGAGTATGATATCAAATATCATGTCTAAGGAAATAGAGATTATTAATGCTTCTCCCTTAATTACTTCATAGTGCTATAAATTAATCTGTTGATGTCTATGAAGTATTTTGAGACTCTCAGAAATAGGCATTGCAGGAATGTATTTTTTGTTCCTTTTCATGCTAATATGCACAAATAGCTGAATTATGCCAGTGGCAAAACAAGTCCAATGTGTAAATTGACTCATTTAATTTATAAATGATCATTTGTATGTTCTGAAATATGCTAAGTTGTGCCTACAATGCTATGAATAACTGTCTCCAAAAATGTAAAAAATAGATATAATACTCATCACCACCTTAATTCATTCTGGATACCAAAGAGGGGGGAAAGTTGTCTTGCATGATATTTAAATGTAATTGATATGGATTTCAAAATTATTTTCTTTTACAGGTAGTTCAGTATATTTGATGTATTTAAAATCAACTGGCAATTCTACTAAGATTTTTTTAAGATAAGAAAATAGTTACAGATGAATTTAATAAAACTCTAGCATGTATAGCCTTTGCCTGTTTATCTTTTTATTTCACAAGTTGAGAGTTAAATGCTAAATGCTACAGAACTTAATTTCTCTAAATTCAATCACAGTTTAAGAAAATTAGTCATTTACTCCTCTTGTTAATGCAGTGAGAAAGGAATAGGGCAAAAGTTGACCAGCTTGAAAAGCTCTATGTTATGTTTTTACTCATAAGGGAATACTTTATTCTTTGTATTTACTCTCAAGAGCATTCACAGTTAGTGATTCACATGTCATTATTCTTATTCCTATTGTGCATTTGCAGTATAAAGCAAAATATTGTGAATTATTGGGTCAAAAATTGTTGGATGCTCAGTTCAGTTCAGTTCATTTCAGTCACTCAGTCGTGTCCGACTCTTTGTGACCCCATGAATCGGAGCACACCAGGCCTCCCTGTCCATCACCAACTCCCGGAGTTTACTCAAACTCATGCCCATCGAGTCGGTGATGCCATCCAGCCATCTCATCCTCTGTCGTCCCCTTCTCCTCCTGCCCCCAACCCCTCCCAGCATCAGGGTCTTTTCCAATGAGTCAGCTCTTCGCATGAGGTGGCCAAAGTATTGAAGTTTCAGCTTCAGCATCAGTCCTTCCAATGACCACCCAGGACTGAGCTCCTTTAGGATGGACTGGTTGGATCTCCTTGCAGTCCAAGGGACTCTCAAGAGTCTTCTCCAACACCACAGTTCAAAAGCATCCATTCTTCAGGCGCTCAGCTTTCTTTACAGTCCAACTCTCACATCCATACTTGACCACTGGAAAAACCATAGCCTTGACCAGACGGACCTTTGTTGGCAAAGTAATGCTCTGCTTTTTAATATGCTATCTAGGTTGGTCATAACTTTCCTTCCAAGGAGTAAGTGTCTTTTAATTTCATGTCTGCAGTCACCATCCACAGTGATTTTGGAGCCCGAAAAAATGAAATCTGACACTGTTTCCACTGTCTCCCAATCTACTTCCCATGAGGTGATGGGACCGGATGCCATGATCTTAGTTTTCTGAATGTTAAGCTTTAAGCCAACTTTTTCACTCTCCTCTTTCACTTTCATTAAGAGGCTTTTTAGTTCCTCTTCACTTTCTGCCAGAAGGGTGGTTTCATCTGCATATCTGAGGTTATTGATATTTCTTCTGGCAATCTTAATTCCAGCTTGTGCTTCTTCCAGTCCAGTGTTTCTCATGATGGACTCTGCATATAAGTTAAATAAGCAGGGTGACAATATACAGCCTTGACGTGCTCCTTTTCCTATTTGGAACCAGTCTGTTGTTCCATGTCCAGTTTTAGCTGTTGCTTCCTGACCTGCAGCCTTGCTTAGGGAGATGCATTGTCAACAGTTGCAGGAGACACGGGAGAAGTGAGGGCTGCCTGTTCATTCCAGGTGTCGAGGACAGAGGTCACAGACGGCAGCTGCGTGCTTGCTCAGGACCCGCGCAGAGCCATCAGTGGGAGACCTTTCCTGTCACTTGTCTCCACTCCTGTTTCTCACTATCACTGCAGCCTGGGCTGGAAGGGCGCCAGAGCCTCGGGCTCTGATACCCAGGAAGAGAGCCCCGGGTCAGCCCCGGCGAGAGGCAGGCTGAGCGATTTGGCTCGGGAGCTCTGCCTTCTAGGCTCACTTTGCCCAAACAGCTCGGAGACACTTTACGTTCCTTTCTGGTCTTCTCTTGTGTGTACAGTACAGTTTGAACTAGGCGGTCTCTGAGATTGCTCTCTGTTCTAACAAAAGTCTGTTATAGAATTTCCCGTTTCTTCTTCAGAAAGCATTCTGTGGGTAAGGAAACCTGCCATCACCTTTTAAAAACACTTAATTGGAGGATAATTGATTTGCAGTGTTGTGCTGGTCTCTGCAATCCAGCTGTGTGAATCAGCCGTAAGTATGCATATATCCTCTCCCTCTTAGCCTGCCCTCACTGCGCCCCCGACCCCATCCCACCCCCAGCTCGTTGCAGAGCACAGGCTGAGCTCCCCGTGTTTGTTACACGGCAGCCTCTCACTAGCTGTCTGTTTCAGACACGGTCGTGTATATACATCACTGCTCCACGCTCAATGTGTCTCATCCTCCCATTCCCCTGGTTGGTCTACAGATCCTTTCTCTACGTCTGCATCCCTCTTGTTGTCCTGCAAACAGGTCCAACAGTACCATTTTCCGGATTCCATCTCTATGTGTTTGTATATGACATCTGTTTTTCTCTTTCTGACCGACTTCACTCTGGATGATGGCTCCAGGTTCATGCACCTCACCACCTTTTAAAATGGGGAGAGGGCAGCAAGGAGTCGCCTGGGAACTGGGCTCTCATTTATGATTCCTTTCTCCTTCTACTTGCTTTCTTTTCCCATGATCTTATTTTCTCTAAAGTGACATTACCCAAATGCATGAAATGAAATTATGTCTTTGCAGACCATACGCCTAGCTCTGTGATGACTCACGTCTTGGTTATTACACAGGCTTCATTGACAGTAACGCAAGAAGCCTACCACTGGCTGAATAAAGCCTTTCTATTTGTCCTTCCAATCTTAGGTGAAGTCTGAGAGAGGATTCATTTGAATACTTTACCTTTTGTGTAATCCAGTGCTTTTCACATTGCTTTCTTCAAGCTTGCTTTTCTACTCCTGAAGTTCCACTGGAGTGGGTTCTGACATGTTGAGAAATAGCTCCTCTCGTGTTGCAGTAGGTTGAGTTTCATGTACCTATTGGTTAAAAAGTGATTAAACACACACACACACACACACACGCGCACGCGCGCTCACACACACACACACACATATCCAGAGAGGAGTGACTCGGGTTTCCCAGGGAGTCAGACAAGAGATACAAAGGCAAGACTCTGGTGATAGATTCCTTAGACAGCAGTGCCTGGATGGAGCCCCGTTACTGCCGGACCCTGGAAACACTGAGACTTTACTTATTAGTACTGACAGCTTCCTCTTTCACAGCTATATGCAACCAGAATCATCTCAGGAAAGTTTCCCCTGCCACCCAATATTCAAATACTGAATTGGCCAAAAAGTTCATTCAGGTTATGGAAAAACTCAAATGAACTCTTTGGCCAACCCAACATTTTTATTTCAAAAATGCCTAGTTGCCTTCAGTATTCTCAGTCTTCATCTGGACTCCCTCTGTCCTCCATTATGGCCAGAGTTAATGTCAGTATTCTCAGTCTTCATCTGGATCCCCTCCGTCCTCCAATATGGCCAGAGTGCTCAATGCTCTCTCTGACCACACTTTTAAATCACTTATTCTGCACACTTTGCCCCGTGCCTACCAGTCTCAAGGCACACAGGAGTGAGATTCCATGGGTGGGAAAGACGCTCACAATGATGTATTGGGGAGAGGCGTGAAAAAGCAAGAGCAAACCTCTGGTACAACAGTCATAGAACGATGTCATGGGGAAGTGCATGATGTATTTCCAAATGGGTTTTCTAAATACCAAGTACTTTGATGTAAAGACTGAGAGCTCATCTCTGCTACTCAGGGGAGACTCTGTAGAGGAGCTGGGGCTCGAGGAAGCATGAAAAGTCACGAAGGAGTGTGGCAAGTAGAGCACTCAGGATGGTGTGAATGAAGGCAGTGTTTCTCAGGGGCTCTGCACCCATGCTGAGAGGCACAATATACAGATGGAACATCAAGTATAGCAAGTTCCATGCATACGAACCTTCAGATTGTGAGCGTTCAAATATGCGAACGTGTGTTCGCATGTCCCCTGACGTCGGTTCACGCGTCTGGTATGCCTTCCCACGTGCGTGCATCCTTGCCAGATAGCTGTGCTTTTCTGCACTTTTCTGTACAGTACTGTATAGAGTAGCCCGCTCCAGTATTCTTGCCTGGAGAATCCCCATTACCAGAGGAGCCTGGCGGGCCATAGTCCATGGGGTCGCAAAGAGTCAGATTCGACTGAGCAGCCAAGTGTGCGGCACGCACTGTGTGGAGTTCTACTACAATATCTATTTCAAGCCCAGGATGTCCAGACGCAAGCGTAAAACAGTGGTGATGAAGCTGATACTACTGTACTTTTCAAGGTACTGTGCTATAAGATTAAAAGTATTTCCTGTAATTTTTGTGTTTGCTTTTTGTGTATTGTTAGTGTGAACAGTATTATAAGCCTAGCAGAGTATAGTACTATATAGGCGATTGTGTTAGTCTGGTACCTAGGCTAACTTTATCGGACTTATGAACCAATTGGACTTATGAATGCGATCTCGGAACAGAGCTTGTTTGTATGTAGGGGGCTTAGTGTAATACTGAACCACACAGTGAGAAAGTTTTCAATCATCTTTCAATACTTTATTTAGGAAACAAAGGCCTGAGTCTGCTGTGAACACATCCTTAACCACTGCCTAAACCTGCTGGTTAGCCAGTCCCCCTTCCCTGCCCCATTCTATAACCTCTACCTAGGAGGGCCCCTCAAAGAGGATGCCAGAGAACAGTTAACTGCATTTCAGTTCAATGGCTTTCAGCTTGCATCTGTTTTTCAGTTCCCTTCTTCTTATGGAAAGTCATGTTGGATTTCCATTTAAAATTGTGGTATAAAATATTTTAATCAAAGAAATGTATTTAAGGGAGAACTTAGGTAAGTTAAGAAAAAGTAGAGAAGACATAATGTAAATGGAGCAGAATTTGTTTGGGCAATATATGAATGAATTTGGGAGAATGTGACTTTCAGTAAGTTTTTCTTGACTTAGTAAGTACCTCCATGTGGTTAACAAAGACAGTCCTGATGGAAAGTAGCCAGAATAAAGATGAGAAGGGGAGGTTGTGAGCAGGTCAGGATCAGAGGATATGAGATTCATGAACTGTATTCATGCTATGTCTTCCATAGGATTCCAAACCACTTCCTTTATCCAGATTTAATAACTAGGGTTTATTGATTCCTGAAAATGCCAGATATGATATTATCTTCCATATAATTATCAATTTTCTCATCATAATTACCCCAAGAGGATGATGTTAGTCTTACTAGAGGCACACAGCTAACAGGTTTGGAACCCAGATGTACAGACTTCTTTCCTCCCTCATTCCTAGAAACCGTATTCACCTCCTGTCCCCATAGAACACTGACTTTTTCTGTCTAAGCCCACCTTTCGAGCACAGGGTCAATTTCCTCTTTAGATTTCCTGCATCTATCACTATACATTTCTGGGTAGTAATTTTAATTTTCCTAGCCATCTATGAATGAGATTGTAAGAGACACGGTCTATTCCCATGTCCCAAGGCATCCAGCACTGTACTTTGTTCATGGTCAAGGCTGATCAGTTCAGTCCAGTCACTCAGTCGTGTCTGACGCTTTATGACCCCGTGGACTGCAGCACACCAGGCTTCCCTGTCCATAACCAACTCTGGGAGATTACTCAAACTCATGTCCATCACGTCCGTGATGCCATCCAACCATCTCATCCTCTGCCGTCCCCTTCTCCTCCTGCCTTCAATGTTGCCCAGCATCAGGGTCTTTTCCAATGAGTCAGTTCTTCCCATCAGGTGGCCAAAGTATTGCAGTCTCAGCTTCAACATCAGTCCTTCCAATGAATATTCAGGACTGATTTCCTTTAGGAGTGACTGGTTTGATCTCTTTGCAGTCCAAGGGACTCTCGAGAGTCTTTTCCAACACCACAGTTCAAAAGCATTGATTCTTTGGTGCTCAGCTTTCTTTATGGTCCAACTTTCACATCCACACATGACTACTGGAAAAACCATAGGTTTGACTATATGGACCTTTGTTGGTAAAGTAGCGTCTCTACTTTTTAATATGCTTTCTAGGTTGGTTATAGCTTTACTTCCAAGGAGCAAGCATCTTTTAATTTCATGGTTGCACTCACCATTTGCAGTGATTTTGGAGCCCCCCAAAATAAAGTCTGTCACTGTTTCCATTGTTTCCCCATCTATTTGCCATGAACTGATGGGACCAGATGCCATGATCTTACTTTTTTGAACGCTGAGTTTTAAGCCAGCTTTTTCACTCTCCTCTTTCACTTTCCTCAGGAGGCTCTTTAGTTCCTTTTTGCTTTCTGCCATAAGGGTGGTATCATCTGCATATTCGAGATTATTGATACTTCTCCCGGCAATCTTGACTGCAGCTTGTGCTTCATCCAGCCTGTCATTTCACATGATGTACTCTGCATATAAGTAAGAATAAGCAGGGTGGCATATACAGCCTTGGTATTCTGCTTTCCCAATTTGGAACCAGTCTGTTGGTCCATGTCTGATTCTAACTGTTGTTTCTTGACCTGCATACAGATTTCTCAGGAGGCAGGTAAGGTGGTCTGGTATTCCCATCTCTTTAAGAATTTTCCACAGTTTGTTGTGATCCACAGAGTCAAAGGCTTTAGCATAGTCAATGAAGCAGAAGTGGATGTTTTTCTGGAATTCACTTGCTTTTTCAATGATCCAATGAATGTTGGCCATTTAATCTCTGGTTCCTCTGCCTTTTCTAAATTCAGCTTGAACATCTGAAGTTCTTGGTTCATGTGCTGTTGAAGCCTTGATTGGAGACTTTTTGAGCATTACTTTGCTAGTGTGTGAGATGAGTGCAATTGTGAGATATTTTGAACATTCCCTGATTGCTCAGTTGGTAAAGAATCCACCTGCAATGCAGGAGACTCCAGTTCAGTCCCTGGTTGGGAAGATGCCCTGGAGAAGGGAATGGCTACCTACTCCAGTATTCTGGCCTGGAGAATCCCATGGACTGTATGTTGCTAAGAGTCAGACACGCCTGAGAGACTTTCACTTTCACTTGAACATTCTTTGGCATTGCCTTTCTTTGGGATTGGAATGAAAACTGACCTTTTCTAGTCCTGTGGGCACTGCTGAGCTTTCCAAATTTGCTGGACATTTTCTTGCTCTCCCATGGCTTATCACAGAAGTACAGCTGCGTCACCTCCAAGTGGAAGTGTGAACAGGAGCTCTGGCAAAGATAACTGAAGACCTGCCTGGAAAGGCTTTGCTTTGTCCGATCCCAAGAATCTAGTTAATTAATTTCCAGCAAATCAGCAACTCTTTTGATTTGTTAAATCATTTTGGAATTCTTTTATAGCTGGATTTTGTAACAAGTGAGTTCAATAGAATAAAAAAGGATACCTGATAATTATAGATGTTTAGACCTCAGGAGAGAGTTTTAAAGAGTATCTTATCCAGCTTATTCATGTTGTCAGTGGGGAAGCTCAAGACTTGAGGGAGTTTCAGGAGTTGCTTGAGGCCACAGAGAGTGTTAAGGGTAGACCTTTAACTGAAGACCTCTCTTGATTCCTAGTCAATTATCTTCTGTGTTGATGGTTTTGAGCGTGAAGGTCATGCACTCCTTCCCATTCAATAGACAAATCTCTACAGTATCTCTCACTGCTGTCAACTGGGGCTCCTTGTGAGCATGGAACAGGACCTCGTTATCTTTGGAAACAGTCCATTCCATTTAAAATTAAGGAGCATCTTTTCCTCAATCATACCCACTAGAAACTTGCAATCCCCTCTGTTGCCTCCCTAGTTTTCTAAGGCTCCCTTTTAAAACAGTCCTCATTGCTATCCAACACACTCCTTCTGTGATCCTATCAGTTTTAGGATTTTAAATCTATAAACTGAGAATTTCACTTTAAATCTAACTGTATGTATCTCTAGACCTGCCCTCTCCTTTGAACTCTAGACTCATGTACAACTACTTACTGAGTGCCTTATTTTAGGTGTATGGTAGGCATCCCAGATTCAATACCCCAAAGCAAAATCTTGATTGTCTCTTCCCACCAAAAACTCTCCCCATCCTCTAATCTTAATGTCATGAAATGATACTTTTTCCAGTTGCCTTGGCCAATAAGTTGAAGTCATCCTTGTGTTTCCTATTTTCTTTCATTGTCTGTCTAAACCATCAAGTATCCTATTGGCTGTGTTTTAAAATAACACAACATTATCCACCATGCTCCAGTACAAAATAAAAAATAAAAAAGAACCAGAAAAAGAATATATATAGATATATATGTACAGACACCCACACAGACATATCTCTGAATCACTTTGCTATACACCAGAAACAAACCCAACATTATAAATCAACTATACTTCAATTTTTAAAAATTGTCTTTTGATGAATAGAAGTTTTTTTTTTCCCTTACCATTGTTAAATACATCAAACTTTTCTTGAAAAAAAATAAAATTACTTCCAGAATTCCACAGACACTTACCAACCACCGTGCCCCCATTGTAGTTCAGGCTGCATGCTTCTTGCACAGACAGCTAGCCCTGCCCCTCACGGCTCCTCAGCAGTCTCTTCTCCCCAGTGACTGGAGCATAACCCAGATTCCTCCTGGTGGGCTGCAGGCTCCTCACCAGGATCCGAAAGCCCCTGCTTTCCTAGTGACCTTTTCTCCTCCGCGTCTCCCTCCTCCTCAGTCTTTTCTAGGTACCTTCCAGCATGCCCCAGAACCGTCACCCTGGGACTTGCTGTTGTCTCTAATTAAAACAATCTTCCCTCAAGAAAGTTTACCAGTTACTGAAAAGTTTCACCGTCAATATTACATTGGTTACCTTGTTAGCCTTTGTTCTTAGCTGAGGTAGCATTTAGTTGAGGATCAAGGTTCTGATAATTTAAAAATGGTGGTGATTTTAAGGAGATAATGATGATCTGTGACCTATTTCTGAAGTTTTCTGTTTTTAAGAACGTATTGGAAGTGTTTCTCCATTCAGAATTATCTACACTTTGTTGTTGTTCAGTTGCTCAGTCATATCTGACTCTTTGCGACCCCACAGACCGCAGCAACCAGGCTTCCCTGTTCTTCAACATCTCCCAGAGTTTGCTCTAACTCACGTCCACTGAGTCAATGATGCCATCCAACCATCCCATCCTCTGTCGTCCCCTTCTCCTCCTGCCTTCAATCTTTCCCAGCATCAGGGTCTTTTCTAATGAGTCAGCTCTTTGCATCAGGTGGCCAAAGTATTAAGAGCTTCAGCTTCAGCATCAGTCCTTCCAAAGAATGTTCAGGGTCGATTTCCCTTAGGATGGACTGGTTTGATCTCCTTGCAGTCCCAGGGACTCTTGAGAGTCTTCTCCAAGACCACAGTTCAAAAACATCAATTCTTTGGTACTCAGCTTTCTTTATGGTACAGCTCTCATGTCAATACATGCCTATTGGGAAAACCATAACTTTGACTATATGGACCTTTATTGGCAAAGTGATGTCTCTGCCTTTTAATATGCTGTCTAGGTTTTTCTTCCAAGGAGCAAGTGTCTTTCAGTTTCATGGCTACAGTCACCATGTGCAGTGATTTTGGAGCCCAAGAAAATAAAATCTGTCACTGTTTCCACTTTTCCCCCATCTATTTGCCATGAAGTGATGGCACCGGATGCCATGATCTTAGTTTTTTGTTTTTTTTTTTTTTATCTTAGTTTTTTGAATGCTGAGTTTTAAGCCAACTTTTTCACTCTCCTCCTTCACTTTCATCAGGAGGCTCTTTAGCTCTTCTTCACTTTCTGCCATAAGGGTGGTGTCATCTGCACATCTGAGGTTATTGACATTTCTCCCAGCACTCTTGATTCTAGCTTGTGCTTCATCCAGCCCAGCATTTCTCATGATGTACTCTGCATATAAGTTAAATAAGCAGGGTGACAACATAGAGCCTTGATGTACTCTTTTCCCAATTTTGAACCAGTCGCTGCTTCATGTCCAATTCTAACTGTTGCTTCTTGACCTGCATACAGGTTTCTCAGGAGGCAGGTAAGGTGAGCTGATGTTCCCATCTCTTTAAGAATTTTCCACAGTTGTGATCCGCACAATCAAAGGCTTTACTGCAGTCAATGAAGCAGAATAGATGTTTTTTCTTGAATTCTTTTGCTTTTTCTATGATCCACCGGATGTTGGCAATCTGATCTCTGGTTCCTCTGCCTTTTCTAAATCCAACTTGTACATCTGGAGGTTCTCAGTTCACATACTGTTGAAGCCTAGCTTGAAGAATTTTGATCTTTGCTTATGGGAGTCTAATAATGAATTGATATCTGAATTCCACAGTACATCAGAAAATTACCTCAAGGCAAAAATCATATCTTTACCAATGCTGTGAAAATATAGCATGCAATAACTGTCTTGTCACTTTTTATTCTGGGGATACAAATGAGAATTAAATTAAATTATAAGAAGGTAGATGGCAGTAGGTGTGAGGGATAATTTAGATAAGGAAAAATCAACTCAGTTATTTTAGAAACAAGATAAGCATTTTCTAGATGATTATATAAACTTTTCTGACTACTCAGTATTAAAATATAATCATTCAATTGATTATAAAATAAGCCAAACTTCTACCCTGGAGAAGAAAGCACTCTTCCAGCTGACATGCCCACGCTCACTCACGTCTCCTCCTCCTTTCGCTGGTCACTCCTCTCACATATATTATCCCAATACTTTGATTAATTTGTATTCATACCATTTACCACTATATGACAGACTATGCCTTCATCTTTTTTTAATTTCATCCTTTGCATATCCCACAAAGATGTGAGCTCAATGAGAGCTGGAATTTTATTTTATTTTTGTAGTTTCCTGCAATTTCCTCAGCCTCTCTCATGGTATCTGCAAAATGAAGGTGCAATCAATAAACATTTGTTAAATGAGTTTCTTTACTTTGCCATCGAGCCAGGTCTCATACTTGTACCATGTTGTTTCTGGAACCCTTGTGCAAGCATTTGCCTTTATTCCTAGAAATATCATAATTTTAGTTTGGGACCATGAAGTAAAGTTGGCAAAGTCTTTGGGAATCTGGATTTTTGCTGTCCTGTGTTAACTGATGATGATTATTAATATTAACTACAGTTACTATTTACTGAATACATATGCAGCTATCACCCTGCTAGATATTTTACAATATTATTTCCCTTAACCCTTGTGATGACCCTGTGGGAAATGCTTCCTCCGTCCTCATTTTACACACGAGGAATTGAAGCCTGGAGAGTTAAGCAGCTTGATCATACAGCCAGGGAATGGCAGAGGAGGCCTCTGCAAAGCCATGTGCCTGGATTCAAACACAGTGCTGTGATACAGAGCGTCACCTCCGCAAGTGCGTGGATCTGGACTGGTACTCACTCACACGGCATGTGACACTGACTGGGCCATTTCTGTCCCGTGACCTTCCCCATCCCATAAATGAAGACTTCATAGGGCTGTTAGGATGGTTAGATGACTCTGGTCCCATGCTTCCTACCGTTCTGGCCCAGAGTTAAAATTCAGTAAGTGTTGTCACGATGACAGTATAATAGGACTAAAAAAGATTAATGAATTTTGCTCCTAGTAAGGCAATGCATGTCCTCTTAATGTTCTTTCATCCCACATCTGTCTCTACAGTAAGGGTGTATCTATACATGCAAATGAGTTCATTCCAAGAGCACACTCAGAAGTCCCATTTGTTGGTTAAGTCCAACAAATTTCGCTTCGGTACCCAGCTAACACAATCGACTATCGAATATGTACTATAATATGCTTATAACACTTCTCACACAAATAATATATAAAAAACAAAAACAAAAAATAAAGCATTTTTAATTTTACAGTACAGGACCTTGAAAAGTACAGTGAGAACAGGTGGCATACAGTGGCGAATTTGCATCTTTGAAAGTTTCACCTTGAAGGTTCATATGTACAGGACATACGCTCTTACTTCCTGCTCCAGTCTGTGTATCTACCAAATCTGATAATGCCATCTTACAATAAACCACTGATTAAAAGTGTTGAGGGATGTATAGGTAAGGACAAAGCTTCAGGCAGTCAGAGATGTCCTTTTGAAACTACTGAGCCCTGTTTAACTGCGAGAGGGTCCTGGTTCCTATGGCTCCTTGCAGGAACATGGTTTCCTCCCACCAGTCTGCTCTGCCCATCTTCTGAAAGGCTAGCACCGCTTTACTTCCTCTCCCAAGGGATCCTACTTGGGCTAAATGACTTGTTAGGAAATCCAAGAAGAAACTCTGACATCTACAGCCTTGGGCAGGCTGGTCTGTAGTCAGCCCTCTTCTGAGCAGTGCTGGAGGTAGCCCCGGTGCTCTGCACTTTTAGGAGAAAGGAACAGCACCAAGCTGGGCTTCCTGTGTTTATAGCAGCTTCCCAGCAGCTGTCGATTTTACACACCTACTGTATGCTCGGCAATCCTAATCTCCCAATTCGCCCCCCCTCTTCTTTCCCCCATGTCTGCATGTCCATTCTCTACATCTGCCATGCACTGGAAAAAAAAATATCTTTTATCTGCACAATAAATATATACGGGATGCCACTCCTGTTTTCTAGAGGAGAGAATAGTGCGGTTGGGTTTCGGTTGGTGCCCCTTCCAGATCCCCTTCTTAGGTCAACCATCAGTGTGTTGTGACCTCGCAGCTCCCAGGGCACTTTCACAGGTGCTCAGGGATAACGAACTTCCGGTAGAGGGTACCAGGGGCCGGTATGCAGCGGGTGCTGCGGGAGGAAGATGCTCTGCGGCTGCGAAGCGTGGTCCTAGAGGAGGCACGGTGAGGCTAGGACAGCTGCCGAGGCTGCCCGCCCCGCTCGGGCCCCAGACAGACCCCTGCGCGGCCCAGCAGCCTTGGCCTGGCCGTGACCCACGCCCAGCCGCCCCCCAATGTGGCCCCCGCCCACAGCCCTCAGAGCCGCAGCGCGCACACAGCATCAGCTGCTGATCCGAGCCGCTTGCACCTTCATCCGCGAGAGTGGAGGCCAGCTGCTCACAGGGCAGGGCGGACCCTGTCCCCCACGGCTGGATAGGCGTCCGCCTCAGCCTGATGGGCCCCGAGCCCCGCAGAAGCGAATCTTCCTTGGGTCCTCTGTCTCAGCCCCAGGGTGATCCAGGTGCTCCTTCCTCACGGTTTGTGCTTACTTATGCTGAGACTTCCCGTGTCATCTGCAGGGTTTCCACATGCAGGTTGGGTCCCCGCCCATCCCGTGGCTGCTCCAGTGCTGGCCACTGAACCCATATAATGCCCCACCCCTCTATGGGAGGTACTTTGCCCAGGAGTTGAGCGCCCTTCCAACCCTCCCCTCCGCCTCTGGACCGGGATCAGTGACTCACCCACAGAAGCCAGGCCCTGTGATCCCAGACAGGACACCTCTGGTCACGGCTCAACCCTCCAGAGCCGCAGGAGACTACCCAGGAGAGCCACGGGGTTGAGGCGAAGCTCCCCAGAAACGAAATCCTTCCTGCACTTTCTCCCTCTCCTCAACCCTCTTCCTCCTTCTGTCATTCTTATATAGGTTTTCCCTGATGATCTGCCCTCAATAAATCGGGTATGTCCTAATCCTTGTCTCAGGCTCTGCATTGAGCAGTGTCTTCAGAAATGTCCCCAGGGCACGGAGCTGGAAGATCATGAAGCTGGTGATTGTACTGGATCTGAAGTGTGAAAGTGAAGTGAAAGTCACTCGGTGTGTCTGATTCTTTGCGACCCCATGGACTTAGTCCATGCAATTCTCCAGGTCAGAATACTGAAACGGGTAGCCTTTCCTTTCTCCAGGGGATCTTCTCAATCCAGGGTTCGAACCCAGGTCTCCCTCATTGTCGACAGATTCTTTACCAGCTGAGCCACCAGCGAAGCCCAGGAATACTGGAGTGGGTAGCCTATCCCTTCTCCAGGGGGTCTTCCCAACTCAGGAATCGAACCAGGGTCTCCTGCATTGCAGGCAGATTCTTTACCAACTGAGCTACCAGGGAATCTGACCCCAAATCCTTTTTTTTTTTTTCTTCTTTTTTATTGAAGTATAGTTGATTTATAATGTTGTGTTAGTTTAAGGTGTACAATAAAAAGATTCAGTTATTTCAGATTCCTTTCCGCTATAGGTTGTTACCCAATATTGAATATAAGTTTCCTATGCTATATAATAGGTCCTTGTTTTTGTCTATTTTGTATATAGCAGTGTGTGTGTGTTAATCCCAGACTCCTAATTTATCCCTTACCACCTCCCTTCTTGCCCATCTGGTAACCCTAAGTTTCGTTTCTATGTCTATGAGTCCTTTTCTGTTTTATAAATAAGTTCCTTTGCACCATTTTAAAGGGTTCCACATGTCAGTGATTTCATGTGGTATCTGTCTTTCCCTGTCTGGCCTTACTTACTGTGATTGCCCAGGTCCACCACGAGTCCTGTCCTCTTCACCACCACTGTCTTCCGGCTGGGGCGATCTCCCACCTTCCACGTGTTCCTTCTAACGTAGTGTGCCGTCTGTGCTGAGAATGCTGGTGTTGACGAGGGTCTGGCGTTGGTCCGGGGAGGCCTGTGCCCAGTGTTAGCAGCGGCTTATATGCCCCCTGTCTGTCCTGTGGAGGCTCACGCACCCTTTGCTTTACTGCCTGGAGCTGTATCTCTTCCTCCCATCTCCCCAGGGAGCGTGGACCAGCATCCTGGTTGCAGCTCTGCCATCCCAGTGAGTCTGCTATTTAGCTGACTCACTCAGCTCCTCTCCAGGAGTGTTTATTTAGGGTAGGTTCGTTCTCCACACCCTAGGAAGTGTGCACAGCATTCACCGAGATTCAGAAACTAAACTGACAACTTGACACTTGCATGCCTTTTAGGTAAATCATAGTAATTATTGGGGACCGTAGCAGCAGGTTTATTTGTAACTCTTAGCACTTCATGCTGGCATGAGATGGGATTCTGTGTGTGGGGGGCGACAGGGGTAATTGGAAGGCTGAGACGACCCAGGAGAGCTAGGAGGACCTGCATTTACCGGTTGTATGTGTCAGTCCTGAAAGATAATTAGGCCAACACTGTGTGAAAGCAGCTTGTTTCAGCCCATTCTGTTTTCAGGGGCTCTAACACAGAGTGAGCGATTCAGCAGATGAGTCAACATGTCTTGCAGTTAATTGTCTCTTTTCCGTGATCCCAACGTGTACTTTGGTTTTGTGGTTGGTCCTTTGACCATCACATACTGATCCTGTTGCGGGGTTTCTCAGCCTAGTCAAGGCTCCCCGGTTACCCTGAGTGACTCCTATTTTCCCATTTGATAGCAATTACCTGACAGTTACACAACTTTTCTCTCTGTCTCAAAAAACAAACAAAAAACAAAGGGATTAGTGTTCTAGTTAGTTCCTTTTAGTTCCTTTCTTCAGAGAGGCGGTGTCGGCCCTTCAGAGATGATTCCATGCCGGTTTTCTCACCTCTCCTTTGTGGCTAGATAGAATACAGCTGTTGCTCATTCGGTCACATTCTTAGCTGTCCCACCGTTAGATGAAATTATGAGCCATCCCTACTGAGTGCCAACTGCAAATGGCAATACGCCTTTGAAGGCAGCAGAACCCAACTGGGAACTGAGAAATTAAGAGGAATTTAGAATAATGGGCATGCTTGCAATGAACCATTTATGGGTTTGGAAACCTAGCTCTTCTGGTAATTTGAAAGAGCAGTTTTGCTAATAAAACTTGTCCATGTTGAGTGAACCTGTTGGATCTACCTATCATTCATAAAACAACTTGAGTGATCCCTTTCTCACCAGATTCTGCTCTTTCCTTTAGCTTGCTGGCTCTTAGAGCCCATTTTCTCCATTGAAGGCAGGGGATGGGGGAGAAAAACTGAAAAAAAAAAAATATTATAGCGCCAGCAGAGGCAGGCTGGTCTCTGTCTACGTTGGGGATGAAGCTTGCTTACTTATTACACAGGTACCTTTGGGTGAACTTCAAGTGGTGCCACCTTGAGTTGAAAGGGCAAATAGTCCTAAAAGAAATTCCCAATGTTGGTTGAAATTTACCAACAGCTCTTGATGAACTTGCAGATCTGTGATCCCCACGCCTCTGACCAAAGTGGATTTTAACTTAAGGAAAATGATCAATTGTCAAAGCCTGCAGATTTTGAATGATCATCGTAATTTCCCAGACAGTGAAGTCTGTTCGATTGCCCGCCACCCTCATGGCCGTGCTCTGAGCCCCTTTTGGAGAGCCTCTTTTGCTGCATGGAATAGAAATGCTTGTCCTTGGGGATACAAAGCCTCAGATGCATCAGGAGCCCCTTGTATGTGCTCCCTGCAGTTTCCCCAGTGGTCAGAGTGCTGCTCTCAAGGAAACTGTTATCAGCAGGATTGATTTTTCCCCTCGGCCGGGGCATGGCTGCAGTGAGCGGCAGGCCAGGTGGGGCCCAGGATCCCGGGAGTGAAACAGGAGGCAGAGCTGCAGGGCGGGCTGGCTGAGCTGACAGCAGGGCTCGGGCCAGCGAGGCAGCGTGACAAGGAGCTGAGATGCTGCTTTGCCCCCACGCACGGCTGTGTGAGCGGACAAGGAAGACCCTCATCCCTGGGGTTGTTTCTTCAGGGTGGTGGTTGCTGTTGCTAAGGCGGCTGGAACTCTTTTCGACCCCGTGGACTGCAGCCACCAGGCCCCTCAAGTGGCCGTCAGCCATGCCTCCTGAGTTTGCCCTGAGGACTGAGAGGGGGACTCCTGTGGTCCCAGCGCTGTGGCCCAAGAAGCCTAACAGGACTGCTTGCGTACACTTACCGCCACTGCCAGTTCCCATTGTGAAGTGAAGTCAAGTCAGTCGTGTCCGACTCCTTGCGACCCCATGCAATATACAGCCCATGGAATTCTCCAGCCAGAATACTGCAGTGGGTAGCCTTTCTCTTCTCCAGGGGATCTTCCAAACCCAGGGATTGAACCCAGGTCTCCTGTATTGCTGGCGGTTTCTTTACCAGCTGAGCCACCAGGGAACCCCAACAATACTGGAGTGGGTAGCCTGTCTCTTCTCCAGTGGATCTTCCCGACCCAGGAATCTAACCAGCCTCTCCTGCATTGCAGGCGAATTCTTTACCAACTGAGCCAGCAGGAAAGCCCCAGTTCCCACTGAGGGGACAGCATTTGCTTTTGTTGAGAAGTGTTCTGTTTTAGCTTATTTAGCTATTATGTCTTGAGAAAGTTCACCTTACATTTCTGCAGCCTTTAAAAATCTGTCAAACCCAAACTTTTAAGGTAGGTGAGGATTTTGTGAGCGAGTGAGCACACAGGAGGAGTCATGACTGGTACACACATTATTTTCTAGAGGCAACTATTTTTAAGAGCCTGAAGAGTTTCTCTTTACTATATGAAGCCTTTTTTAGCCCTTTTTATTTTTAATTTGTTTATCAAAATCTTTTTCCAATTAAGATACATACTTGCGTTTTGTGGATTTAACAAATTCCGATATAACTTTCACTGAGTTCTAGGCATGTTCTAGGTTCTTGACAAAGATTAACTCAGTTAATCCTTATTACAATACTCTGAAGTCAGTTCTATTATCATCCCTGTTTTACAGGTATGTACACTGCAGCCCATTTTCCATTTCCTTCTCCATTTTCTGGCAGCCCACTCCAGTACTCTTGCCTGGAAAATCCTATGGATGGAGGAACTTGGTAGGTTACAGTCCATGGGGTCACAAAAAGAGTCGGACATGACTGAGTGACTTCACTTTCACACTGCATCCCAAGGTCATTCAGGTTCAAGCAAGTTTGAGATGCCGAGGTGATGAGCTAGCTGCCCAGCTAGGGTTCTAATTCAGGCCAACTGGCTTCAGCATCAGTGCTTATAGGGATCGGGCTGGGCCGGTCTGGCTGGTCAGTGTTGTGGGGGTCTTTGAATGACAGGAGCTGGGAGTGTTGTTCTCTGTGTCTGTCAGGATGGGATTTCAGGGTTGACAATCAGTCACTTTATTTAATCATTGTAGGACTGTGGCATTAACCTGGAATCTCCCCTTGGCTTGAGGCGGCACAGATGGGAAGTTAGAGAAACAGAGTCCCCTAAAGTGGCATGAAGGACTCCCTCTTCAGAATCTGTGCATGTGTTTCAAGAGCCACTGGCCTTGAGTGAATTAAGCGTTTTTCTGAGTGAATCTAAACTAGAATCTGAGACTTTTGGCTTTTCAGAATCACCTTTCAGACCCTACTTAGTGATTCAGAAGTTTTACTCAGCACAAATAGAAGACCTGTATGCTGAAACCAGGATTTTAGCATTATCCTCTTTTTATTTCTTCTGATAAATAAATGCTGACTTTAAAAACAAATCAAATTCCAGTAACCGTAAGGCAGCCCATGATGTAGATAATTTTTTTTTATGCTTCACCGGCTCGTGTGTGCTTTGGAGGGAGCGAATGGACTTGTTTGTCCTCCCTCTTGAGTGAGTGACCCCAGTCCACCCACGCTGAGCTGCTTGTACGATGCCACCTGACTGTGTCTTTAGATAAAAAGGTACGCCGGGCTTTCCTGCTGCACATTCCCCTGGCTTTCCTTCTGCGTCACTGGTGGCTCCTCTTTTCTGAGACTTTAGACAATCGCAGCGCTCCAGAACCGGCCTCTGGGCAGACTGTTTCACTCCTCTGCTCAAAATGCTGTGATGACTTCCCTTCCAAGCCCCTGCATTAAGACCTTTCATATCTGCCCCGTTACTCCTCTCTCTCTCTCTCTCTCTTTCTCTCTGTGACCTAATTGCCTATTACTTTGCTAGAGCTTCCAGAACCCAGTACCACCAGCTGAGTGGCTTGAAACACAGGCATGTATTGTCTGGCAGTTTTGCAGCCAAGGTGTGGGCAGGACTGAGCTGTCTCTGGAGGGGAAGAAGGGCTGTCCCAGGCCTGTCCCTAGTCTCTGGTGAGGCCTTGGCATGTGCCCGCATCCCGCCAGTCTTCACCTGGCGGTCTCGCTGTGTGTGTGTCCGTCTCTGTGTCCAGATTTCTCCTTTTTTCTGAGGACTCGGGGTGAGGGGCCTGGCCTATTCGAGTGTGACCTCATCCTTACTAATTACACGTGCAGGGGCGCTGTTTCCCACAATGGCCACACTTGAGAGGCACTGGCGGTTAGGGCTTCCATGTATGGGTTTCGCTGAGACACAGCTCAAGCCAGAGCACTGCTCTGCTCTCCTCGCGCTCCGTGAGGCATCGCGCCCCCCTTGTTGTCATGAATGCTTGGGGTGCCCCTGCCTTAAGGCCTTTGGCCTGTCTGTTCCCTGTGCCTGGAACGTCCCTGCACCCCAGCTTGTCCACAGGGCTCACGCCTGCCCCCTTCTCAAGTCTGTCTTCAAACATACCTATTTCAGTAATTCCTCCTTCCCCCGATCGTCCTAGTTAAAATCATGCCTCCCTTTCCCCCCAGTCTCCCTGGCTCATTGTTTTTCCTTTTTCCATAGTTCTTTCCATCTTCTAACATATTTGGCAAGTTGCTTATTTACGGGCTTTCCCCTGCGCTGACACTGCACTGAAAGCCCAGTGAAGGACTGTTTCTTTCCTTCTCTGATTTATTCAGCTCAGAAAATGTGTACAGCTGTCTCATTTGCTTTATCAGTTGGTTTTGTGGTGGAGACGTATGCCTCATGCGTTGGTGTAAGGTGTGTGGGAGGACGGCAAAACGTATCTTCAACTGTTTTCTTGAGCACCGTGACACAGCTCTCCTGTCCTGCCCTACGCCTGGGACCTTTAGGCAAATGTCATGTTTGTGACGGTCACAGATCCTGGGAGGGTACGAGATGGAACCAGAGCCCTTCTGCTGAAACACCGAGGGGCCTCGTTTGACTTGTTCCCCCGTCATCTAGCTGTTGGAGGAGTGATCACCGAGGACCCCGGAAGAAACTGACAGTCAGGCTGAGAACTCAGGCGTCCTGACCTGCTGTGATTTTCCCCTTAGCATCAAAAGGCAAAAAGCTCTCAGTGACCACAGAGTGCTCTGGCAGACATTTCTCTGGCTTCTCTAGAGTGGATGAGGTTTCAGTGACCCACAGATACCACATCCAGTTTCCTGAATAACCACATCAAGGCCTTGCTCTCATGGGCCCCTGGTAACGAATATCAGCAGTGATTCCCAGCAGAACCACTGAACTGGGCAACTCTCCATGCATTTCTTGGTCTTAAAATCTATCAATTTATATTAAAAAATTTTAATTTGTTGTCATTCTTTGCCTTCATAAATATTAAGTATTTTTATGAGCCTCTGTCCTCAGCTCAGCTGGTAAAGAATCTGCCTGCAGTGAGGGAGACTTGGGTTCGATCCCTGGGTTGGGAAGATCCCCTGGAGGAGGGCATGGCAACCCACTCCAGTATTCTTGCCTGGAGAATCCCATGGACAGAAGGGCCTGACGGGCCACATTCCATGGGTTCGCAGAGTCGGACATGAGTGAGCAACTAAGCAACAGCACAGCGTCTTCATAGAAGGTGGAGACTCATGAGGGCAAGGGTGTTGCACCCATTTCTGGTTCTCTCTGTGGTGCCAGTATGCTGGTACTTACAGGGTGCCTGGGAGCTGTTTCTTAAGCTCCCAGCTGATGTCCAGCCTCTGAGCTGCATCGCTACCCGGCTTCATGGCTTAGATAGCACGGTTGGCAGGGGCCATGCCTGGGCCGATTTGCGTTCGTTTCCTCCTAGAACGCATGAATGGCTTTCAGAAGTGAAGGCTGAAACCCCACATTAAGCAGTGCTTCAGCGAGGATGAAGACTAGTGGTTTGTAGGAAAGTGTCATCTGACATTGGGAGGTCTAGGAGGTGAACTGTCTCAACATGACACCTGAAATGGATGGGGCTTCAAAGAGACAGCATGGCTACAGAGAGGCCATTGGTTTTTTTTCAGCCATGTTCACTCCTGGCTGGCAACGTGTCCATGACCGACCATAGAAGAGCAGGGGTGTTAGGCAGTCGATGTTGATTGAGGCCGCACAGCAGTCCTTGGTCCACAGCTAATAAACCTCCCTCCTTTGTGTTTCCTGCACGGCATCTGCTCTTCCCTCGTCCTGCTGGGCTGCCCCTGGGAATCTACCTGAAAGAAAACACTGGGTGTGTTTGACTTTGTCCTTTAGTTGGGATGCGTTCTTTCTGCAGATGAGGGCTTATCAGGAACTAAGCAAGCTGAAGCTTCAGGGCCTTTCACTTGCCTTGGTGGGGGCCCCACCCTGTTCCATTAATCTTTTCTGTTGCAAAATTTTCAAAAGTCATATTCTTTAACCACAATGGGTTCATTGTACTGTCTCTTTCTATTTTAATTTCTCCTCTGCCACACTTTCCTTCTTGTGGCTGCAGGCAATGTTGGGATCCAGCTGAAATGGGAGTTGAATCGAGAATACATCAGTTTGGTTCAGGGTGAATGGAATGTGTTTATGTCCTTTGCAGTAATTTCCAAGTGTGATTATTGCTAGCCAGCCTGGTGCAGGAATGAATAGCTTTCAGGAATACTTGGGCTGCCCACTCCGTGACTCACCAGGTGTCCAGACAGAAGCGCAGGATCTGAGATCCTGACGCAGAATGACCTGCTCCTAGGATGCCCTGGACAGGAATTATGTGAACCCCAGAAGGAAAAAGGAGAATTGCAACAGACAGCCAAAAACGTTTCTGTGACAAGTATCATAAAGAGGATGTCAGGCAGTGGATGAATAATGCCATTGTTATTATTCTGGATTTTATGATGTTTGTGTTTGTCAGCTTTTTGCAATTTGTCATTTTTGTGATGATTGTTGTCCTAAATGAGTCTTCAACTTTGCTTCTAATGTATTTATATTTTCTTCTTACAAAACTCCCTTTATTTTGTAAAAAGCTTTAGGACTTCCTAAACCTGAATCATCCTTGCCTCCATCTTCTCAATCCCCTTTGTTACATATTGACAAGTCTTCTGGGGTCTGATGCATAAAAGTCTCAACGTTTAATGTCATTTTTCAGTTAATATTGATAATGACTACAGCTTCTAAAAATATGTAGATATTAAATAATTAGCTCTTGTCACATCTGTAAGTATAAGAAAAATAAGATTAGCATTCCATTTTTATAGGACAGGTGTAGTCAGGCAACTTGAGTAGATTTTCATAGCCTCAATGCTTCTATGAATTCCTCAGAGTTCTTATCTATCAGCCTTCCAAATAGGAATATGTTCATATATGAACATATTTCTATGTTCATTTACATAGAAAATTACATCTCTACATTATAAAATATTTTTTCTAATTATTTTCAGATATGAGAGAATTGCTAAATGCCTTTTGCCAAATACCTTTATTCTATAATAATAGATGCTTAAATAAAAATAAATGTTTCATATAGCCAAAGTATCCTCTAGTTTCCTGGGGAAAAAGATAGTGGTGAAATGTTCCATCACTTCCACTTGAACTGGAATTGACTGACCACAATAAGTGCATGTGCATTTGTGTACAGAGGGTAATTTTGTTTGGCATTTCCAATCATCAGCATAACTGCAGTAAAGGCTTTGGAGAACATCAGTAATGCCTTGTAAAAGTGCCTTGGTGTGACAAATAACACCACATAAAGCTTTAAGTACGCTGCATTCCAAGAAAAAGAAATGCATTAACTGTTTTTGTTTGTTTTAATTTTTATTTTATCCTGGAACGTGGTTCATTAACAATGTTGTCTTAGTTTCAGATGTGCGGCAAAGTGATTCGATCACACACACAGGCATTTATTCTTTTTCAGTTTCTTTTCTCAGGTTATTACAAAATATTGAGCAGCAAGGTCCTTGTCAGTTACCTGTTTTAAATATAGCACCATGTACATGTCCATCCCAAACTTTCAATCTATCCCTCACCCCTACACTTCCCCGAAGGTAACCATAAATTCTTCTCTAAGTCTGTGCTTCTGTTTCTGTTTTGTAAGTAAGTTCATTTGTAGTACCATTTTTCGATTCCACATATAAGTGATATCATATGATGTTTGTCTTTCTCTATCTGACTTACTTCCCTCAGTATGATGCTCTCTAGATCTATCCACATTGCTGCAATTGGCGTTGTTTTCTTCCTTTTATTTGGCTGAGAGATATTCCAGTGAATATACATACCACATCTTCTTTATCCATTCATCTGTCGATGGACACTTGGTTTGCTTCCATGTCTTGGCTCTTGTTAATAGAGCTGCAGTAAGCTTCAGGGTGCACGTATCCTTTTGGACCATGTTTTTCTCCAGACATATTCCCAGGAGTGGAGTTGCTGCATCATACAGTAGCTCTGTTTTTAGTTTCTTGCGTGTGTGTTCAGTCGTGTCTGACTCTTTGTGATGCCATGAACTGTAGCCTGCCAGCCTCCTCTGTCCAAGGAATTTTCCAGGCAAGAATACAGGAGTGGGTTGTCATTTCCAGGATTCTTCCTGACCCAGGGAGCATATCCACATCTCTTGTACCTCTTGCATCGGCAAGCAGGTTCTTTACCACTGTGCCACCTGGGAAGCCTTTAGTTTCTTAAGTCTTACATTTAGATCTGTAATCCATTTTGAGTTCATTTTTGTGTATGGCACAAAAGAATCCTCTCGTTTCACTTTTCACAAGTAACTAACTGTCTAGTTTCCCAGCCCATTTATTGAAGAGAGTGTCTTTCCTTCATTGTATAGTTTTCCCGCCTTTGTCATAGATTAACTGACCATAGGTGCATGACTGTTTTCTGGGCTTTCTGTTCCATTCTCCTGATCTATAGTTCTGTTGTGTGCAGTACCATACTGTTTTGATGACTGTAGCTTTGTAGTATAGTCGGAAGTCAGGGATCCTGATTCCTTTAGCTCTGCTTTTCTTTCTCAAGATGCTTTCACTCTTTGGGGTCTTTTGCGTCTCCACACAAATTGTAAGGTTTTTTATTCTAGTTCTGTGAAAAATGCCATTGCTAATTTGATATGGATTGTATTGAATCTGTAGATTGCCTTAGGAAGTATAGTCATTTTGACAATGTTGATTTTTTCCAATCCAAAAACATGGTGTATCTCTCCATCTGTTTGTGTCATCTTTGATTTCTTTCTTTCAAATATATATTAAGCCTTAATAACAGCAAGTGAGTCAGAAGAACTTTCCAACTCAATAATAAGATAGTTGTAGAGACTTTGAAACCTTTAAAACTTCTGCTTTGACCATAGGTAAATCTCAGCAAGGCCACTAGCATCCAGTTTTATTCCAGCTCACTTTTTAGCATGAAGCCCATTTGGAAAATGAAAGGCTCCATCCACATTATGCTTTTCTAATGGAGAAGCACCTGCATTTTCTGTCCTAAGGTTTCCCAAGTCACTGCTCACACAAGTGTCACCTGGGACCAAGTCCCCAAACTTCTTTGCATCTCAGTTTTCTCATTTTATAATACAGTGGCTTGGAGTCACATCTACAGCTCTGTTTCTGGCTCTGGCACAAATATCCCATGGTATTTATGTCTACCCACATCTTAAGTGGGTCAGATCCTTAGGAAGAGGAAGAGTTACTAGCACTCTATGTTTCATAGAGGCTGGGGGAGATGAAAGCACCACTGGGCCTTTAAGATTCCACTGAATAATTGCTTGACACTTGGCTCGGAGTTACCGAAAGGGATATTCCAAAATAGGACACTAAGTACAGTCACACATTATTCAGCAGTTCTGTGCTAAGATTAAGTTTACATGTGGTCAAAATTACCCCCCACTGTCCCCTGTGAAGTAAATCTCCTGCACTGTCTTTTACAAGCACATATTTTCCCTTGCATTGAACAGGTCGCTGACTCTTAAACTGTGTCTCTGATGAAATAGTTGCCTTATGTTTGAAGCCACAATACTTTTTTTAAAAAGTAGCTTATCTTGAAATCATCCCAGTTGAATGGTTAAGTTACCTTTTTCCTCTATTTTAAATTGTTGACTTATTTGTTTACTTTCTCTATGTTCATGCTGACTTTCTTTATTAAGTTTGTATAAGTTAAATGAGCTTCTTTGGGTCTGGATGACACTGTATTACTTTTCATTTGAAGTCTCAAAGTTGACTGCTAAGAGCAGGTATTTGAGTCACCCATTCAGTACTAACATTGCTCTGCTGAACCACTTTATAACTAGTCATCTGTGCCTCATACCTTTACTTGACCGTTTAGGACTGTGAAACCTCAAACTTCTTGCCCAGTTTTTTAAAAGTTCACAATTTACCTGTCATTTTCTTCTATTTGTTTGGGAAATTAAAAAAAAAATAATGTCTGCCTTTTTAAAGGTTGTACTGCTATGTCACTTTCTAATTTCATCTCAAATATTTTAATCTTTAATGTCTTTCTGAGCTAAAAAGGTATGCAAAGTCAGGATGGAGAAGATGTAAGGGAAGTTCTTTGAAATCATATAAATCATGTTTGGTGATGCACAGAGGACTTCATAAAGGCAGATTAAGACCTATAGTGACACATCTTTTATTGATTTGTGCACCTCTGTTGGAGAATGTGTATATGTCTTAAAAAACAGAGCCAAGATTTCTGTGAAGACTAACTGGCATGTAGTGGTTATTCTCTTGGTGATTTCAAAGTAAAGACCCTTTTAAAAAATGGGGAATAGAGCAGACTAACTAAATAGGAGACCAATTTTTCTCGATCATTGAATGAAAGCAAATTCTGACATATTTCAATGGTGCATACATTGTATGTTCCACCTTAGAAACTAATTTTATTCCAGTCATTAGATTTTTAAGTCACTTGTCAATGTAATTCATTGAAAGTTGCTGCACAGTCTGTGAATAATTAGTCTGGTAACATTTATTTTATTTACCTGAGCCATGTTGGCTTTGAAAATTATGAATCCTGGCTAGTCTATGTTTAAAGATAAACCATTTATAATGATCTGAAATGTCATTTAATTCTCACTCCTTTTCAAAGGCATTCATTTCAACAAGGGTGAGAGGAATTGGGTTTCCCCAGGCTCATTCACATTTTGATTTTTAACAAAATATATCAGTTGTTAAAGTTAAACCAGACCTTTTGTTTTACCAAGATTAGGATCACGAGTCATTCTCAAGAATGTATTTTTGGGCAAAGTGTTGGCTGGCTACTGCACATACCCTGTGTAAGGCCCAGCATCTGACCTCAAGGAGCTTATAGCTTATAACGAGGACAGATACACAGAACGCTAACCCAGAGGTGGCTTTGGAAAATGACAGAATGGAGTAAAACTCAGCTGAAGTCGAGGGAAGAAAAGCAGAAGAGGAAGAGAAAAAGAGGATCTGAAGGGGGTATTGACGTGATTTCAGGAACAGACAAAGACAGAGTCTGTAGTCAGAATTTGGAGAATTTAATGCTCACCTGAGGTTGAACTTTTTTCTCAGTTCCTGAAATCAAATATGAATATGAAGGAAGATTTGAGGAGAGAGATGAGAATTGTAGAATGTAAGAGCCGAAAGGGTATGTAAAAATCTAATCCATTGCTCTACAGACAAGGAAACTGAGGCACAGAAGTTTAAGTGACTTGCCAGAGGCTGCACAGAGTATCAGTGTTAATAGCATATTGGGGTCAAAACCTTGTCTGCTGACTCCTGGCCTAGAAATCCTTTTATCCCATCACATCAGACTATTCAAGGTCAAAGTCTTCAGTAGGTACTGGTTCTTGAGTATGTAGTGGATTGGCCTAGTTGTCATTTTTTGAAGTCTGTTTTTCTTCTAAGAATGATAGCTTTCCTCCTGATTCCTGAATGTGTTATGTGTATTCACCATACCTAATAACTTACTCCTCATGTGTAAAACTCTGCTTATAGAATCATTAGCTTACTCTGTAGCTTTTGGAAGGGAGTGTGTTTTACTGATGTAGACTTGGAAGCTCCTTGTCACCCTTACCCTCCAGAACAGGCATTGCCGCCTATTCCAGACGTCTGTTTGTCTCTGTGCTCCCACGCGCGTGGGTGATCAGTTTGACAATATTTATGTCCATGACATGAAACCAAAGTTAGTACAAAATTAGGTGTTTAAGGGACTTATGATATTTTCTCCCATAAAATATCTGTGTTGTTGTGGTGGTTTGGGCAGAGGTACACACCAGTGATTTCAAGTGAGGCTTACGCAAAGTGAAGTTGCTCAGTCATGTCCGACTCTTTGCGACCCCATGGACTGTATAGCCTACCAGGTTCCTCCATCCATGGGATTTTCCAGGCAAAAGTACTGGAGTGGGTTGCCATTTCCTTCTCCAGGAGATCTTCCCGACCCAGGGATTGAACATGGGTCTCCTGCATTATAGGCAGGTGCTTTACTGTCTGAGCTGCCAAAGCTTATTTATTCACAGATTTATTATGAATCCAGTGCCTATGAAAAGTGATACTTTGAGTAAACCACATTGTCAGGAATGGTATATATATACCTTGGAATAACCCTTTTGATTTGAAATTCTTCTTGACCACACGACTCCCTCCAGTCTCAGATGTTCCAGTGGTGTAAATATTAAAGACTTACCCTGTAAGGCATAATGTGAAAAATGCTCACAGCCTTCACATTGGGAATACAGATTAGCCTGAGCAGTGCGTCAACGTCAGCATGTTGGCCGGGTGACCTGGAGAAAGGCAGTGCCCACTGTGTTTATGTTATCAGATGCCTCTGTGTGTTTGATATAATTATGTAGCTCTGTGTGTATAAACGTGAGTGTGTGTTGATCAACTGCAGCTGAGACCTTTCACTTCAACTGTTACAATGGTGTGCCTGGTATTTTGTGGAGACAAAATGTGGGAAGTATCACCGGCCATCTCCAGAGCCAAGATGACTCTTCAGGTGCCTCAGCCTGGTTTTCCCACTCATCTGAAAACCAGACGAAACACCTCCTTCCCTCCGTGTTTCTGCCTTAGACTCTCTTGTACCTGATTCTTCCTTTTACTTCTTTCTTCCCAGCCCAGGCAGAGCTTCTACTCCCTGCAGTGTCAGTGATCCTACCACACTAATACCATGAGAAGAAGCGGTTCATTGTCTCGATTAGGAATCACACGTCCATGCGAACTCAGGAATTCCCAGCAGTCACCATGGGCTATGTGTGAACATGACTGCTTCGTTCCCAGCACAGAGCTTGGCAGGAGACACACACAGGTTATAAGTGACACAGACATGGAAAGTATATCAACCCCTATACCCGATGGAGATTAGGAAAAAGAATTTAGCCTAAAATAACAACAACCAAAACTTTTTAAACCTTTAGTTTACGCCAGAGACTCAGTGAAACATTCAGCACCGAGTCTGAGAACTAGCTTCTCACAACAGTCCTGAAGCGCAGGTAACCTGCAGGCCCCCTGTGAGCTAAAGCACAGTTAAAAATTTGCAGTTGAGACCTGAGTGCATCTGATTGGATTCAAGGAACTTGTGTTTCCGCAATACTTGATGCCTATGAAAATAAAGATGCTGACTGGGAGGGGAGCTGCTGTGTGGGGCGGCCTCCACATCCAATGCTGTGCATCTTCATGTGTTCCACATGCAGACCCCCTGAAAGTCACATGAAGGTGGTAGAGGTTACCCTTCCAACTCAGACTCCTGAGTGGAGCGAGGAGACTCGTTTGCTCAGGATAACACAAAGGAAAAGCCAGAATTCGAGTTCAAACACTATGACTCTGGATCAGGGGTCTGGAAACTTGTGCTGCAGGCTCTGTCTGGCTCATCTTCTGTTTTTAAACAGCTGGTGAGCTAAGAATAGTGGTTACACTGTTAGATGGTTCAGAAGAATGAAAAGAATATTTCATGACAATACTTGTTTATATATTTTCTATGACTTCTTTTGTACTGTCTTAGAGTTGAGGGTTAGTGAGACTAGATGATCCTCAAAGCCTAAAATACTTAAACTCAAGTTTTTACAGATCTCTACTCTGAAAACTGCATTCTAACCTTTAGGCTATGCTTCACTCAATCATGTTAAGCTCATATGGGCTACGATTAGAATTTCTAGATTATTTTCCACTATGTGAGAGTTGAAAATAAAAATGATCATCATTTGGTACACTTTGATGAGAATGGCACAGATGTGAAATTTTTAGAGTGGCTTGATGAAATCACAAAATAGATTCTATATTGTATTGTAGGAAAATAGGATAAATATTTTCCTCAAATCATTGCTAGCTCTGTGACTCATTAGAAAAAACACATCCCCATTGACAAATAAAACTGAAGTTTAACAATGTTCTACAATACCAATATGTTTAGCTAATTTGTATTCATTTATATTCATTACATTATTTTCAAAAATAGATGAAAAATAGAACATTAGCTGGAAAGTTGTGCATAAAGCCCCACACTTACTGATTTGGCTAATAAGGCCTATGAGAAAGAACAAAAGAATGAGCTTATCAATGAAAAAGACTGATATTCAGAAATACCACCTGTGTATTATGCACCTTTATGGGCAATAACTGATTTTATTCCTACATCATTTCATGGTTAAGGGCACCAAGGCCTAGAGGTAAAGAAACAGTTCTAAGTCATGCAGTTAGTAAGCAACAAAGCCAAACCAGATCGTTCAACTCCAAACTTGGTCTCTTATAAGACAAATTCCAAGGCATTTATCACTTCTAGTTGTAAACTACTCTAGAATTACCTTATCCAGTAGGACAGCGGATTCTCTTTCTGAACGTTGCTCCCCTTGTTTGATAGTAGTTCTTGTGTCTGTTATTAATTGTTGAAAAGTAGTTTGGGAAGTAAATAATATTGCCATCAATTTGTCTCTCTCACATATAAAAAATAGTTGAAAATATTGATGCAAAAGAATGTGTTTTAATAGTTTGAGAGTTTCAGTGAATTTTATTCCCAGTTTTGTATAGAATTTGGTGAACTTGATTTCTATATATATGACTAATTTTCACTTGTAATTGGTGGTTATAGTTGCAAAGGGTAAAAATAGAAGATTAATGAAGTCTTTATAAGTAGTGGACTCGTTCATGTTTCTAGACCAAGTAGCAGAGATACCAGACTTGATGATGAGAGCAGACAGGTCAACTACCTGGTTTTAGATGATTGTGATAAAAGGAGACAGCACAATGCATAAAATGTCATCGGTTACATGACACCAAAAATTGTACCTTCTTTTGCTTTAAAAAAAGTTTTAATTTTGAAATAGATACAAACAGATAAAACCAATAATCATCTCAGTGTCTTTATGTAATATAAACATCTATCTATTCACTTATGCCCAAGAGTAAGGAAATCGTTTGGTGTGAAAAAATTTCAAACTTTGATGAAATCAAGGTCAGTATGAAAATCTACAAGTGTATACTTGTGTATGTATCTTTTAAGAGGCTCACCTTTCTTGGGCATATAATTAGGCACAATGCTTTTGTTCTTTGGAAAGCAATTTTGCAAAATGTGCCAGGAGTTTTAGAAATGTCCTTAACCTTTGAACCAAAACTTTTGACTTATAGAATTTGCCTTAGGACAAATGTGAAAGATGTCCATTACTATATTAGATATGGAGTAAAAACTTTTAAATGACCTGAACGTACAAGGGTAAGAACATTTTTAGAAAAACTAAAGTATATCCAAACGATGAACTAGTTTGCAATCAGTACATGATGTTTAAAATATATATCTACTATCATGGTGAAAACTTATATTGCCTAAAAATGAGGGATCCAAATTTTTAAAAAAATTGACTGAAGATATGCATATTTACTTTTATGATGATACTGATGAAAATATATTTTCTTTTCTACTTATACATGTTCCCCATTAGATGATGCATAATTTGAGGACAGGGTTTATGTTTTATTGAGTATATTTCTCTTATACATAATGCTTGGGATATTGTACGTGTGTGCTAAGTCACTTTAATCGTGTCCAACTCTTTGTGACCCTACGGACTGTAGCCCACCAGGCTCCTCTGTCCGTTGGATTCTCCAGGCAAGAATACTGGAGTGGGTTGCCATTTCCTTCTCCAGGGGATCTTCCCAACCCAGGGATCGAAACTCCCTCCCCTGTGCCTCCTGCATTGGCAGGCAGATTCTTTATCACTGAGCCACTTGGGAATATAACTTCTGTGAATGAATAAGTGAAAGAACATCATCTTGTTGTCTTTATGTAAATTATAATTTTTACATATTACATTTAGTTACTTTGTTACATGTATGATCAGAACAGATAATTTTAAAAGTAATAATAAATTTAAAAAAATAAAAGTAACAGTAAATTTATATATTAGAAAAGAGAGATGCCATTTTTTCTCCAGAACTTCTGGAAGCTTAGATATTGTGAAATGGTTCTCTGTAATTTGGCTCTAGTTTAAATAACCCTCTCTTAATGGGCCAGCAGATCTATTGCTTGGCTTCCTTTCTACCCCAGGGTATTCTTTTACAGAATGGAAGTTCCCAACAATACAATGCTGAATCATTATTAGCTCTGATTTGGGAGACTGAGCCTTGAGATAATAGGTGTTTGGGGTCTGAGTCTGTGAATGCCACTTATTCTAGGCTTTTGTTTCACCAGAGGATCTCATCTTCATTCGTAAACATTCCTTTTTTCCTAGTATCATCTTCTACAGTGCCCTTGCCAGGTAAATACATCTCTGCCCAAGATATTAACTCAGTACATCAAATTAATTGCAGTGAGTTGAGACTTGACAGCCAAAGTGAATACACCATACCTAGCTCAAGTCAGAGGTCACTATGCTGAATTGCTTTTAAAATCCTGGAATTATACGTTTGAGATGTTTGCTGCTATATCTCAGTTGGAATTTGTTTTTCACAAGAGAATCGTTGAGAAGAATTAGCACTATGAAATTTTTTGTTTTTTAAAGAAAAATAAAAGGACAAACGGGAGCCTCTTGCATGATCAGCAAACAAAACACACCCCACAGGTTTATTATTCAATCAATCTATTCAATCAATAGATTGCAAATGTCCTAATGTAACTGGAGTACAGTCATTTCTGTTTGGTTGCCGAGAAGATAATCTGACTCCTGGTTTTCTTTCCTCAACCGTATTCTTTATATAGACTCTAGAGCTGAAAATCTCTCAACAGTTTCAGCAGAGGGATTTTTGATAAAGAAAGGTTTGAGCTACAAGAAAACCAGATGTCCCACCTAACAGAGGAGAGCTGCCGTCTGCTAGTGCTTTGAAGGCCCAGCTCACCATTGACCTCCGGTGAACTTTATGCTTCACTTTGCAGGCTTGCATAGAGTTTAGAGATGATCTACAGTAGCTTCTATAGAGTACTTTCATGAAGATTTGAAAAAGGCACACCTGTTGGGCGTGTGCAGTCAGTTTGAATAAGGAACTTCCTGGGTTGGACTCTGTAGCATCTGGGGGCCCAAGGTTGGTCACCAGCCCCTTTCACCTCTTGGATTGGTATCCCTTGTGAAGGATGCGAACTCTGGATGGAGTCTTCATCCATGAGTGTGAGGACTGTATAAAACATTTGAGAGATGCGGTATGATAAAGGAACACATCCAAATCTCAATCCGCACGGGCCACACGTGTTTAAGAATCTGTAGGTCTCGTAGAAATAGTTTTTAAAATGTTTCAGGAAACGTGTCCTACTCATTTCAAATCCTGTAAGCATGAGGAACAGCCTATTTTGATGTAGTGCCAGTATTTCAACTACAAAATGGCAATTTTCTGCAGTTCAACCTAAATAGTTCATCCTGTCTGTAGCATCTGGCTATTTTCTAATTTCTGATTTCAAATGCTATTTGTCTCTTATCCATACCTTATGCCTTGATCTTCTTTCTCCATATATAAACCAAGTTTCTGTCTTTAGTGGCTGCCATGTCCATTCTGGCTCTGTCAACTCTTGATAGTACTGAAAAGAGTTTTGGTTTAATATTATCATTACTGTCAGCCTGTGTGGGTGCCAATTTCAGGACACCACAGTAAGTGAACGGTTTTCTGTAAGCAGACAGAAGAGTTGCCAGCTGTATTTGCTAATTATACCTAGAAAATAAAAATCATGAAATTAATTACTGGGTAAATATTTTACAAAATACATATACTGTTTTTGTAGGTCCTAATGTCCATTTATAATTTAGCTGTCATATGAAATAAATAAATTCTTGCCTCTTAATAGGAAAAATTTTCCAAAGACTTATGGATGGCCTACAAACATATGGAAAGATGCTCAATATCGCTAATTATTAGAGAAATGCAAAACAAAACTATAATGAGGTATCATCTCACATCAGTCAGAATGGCCATCATTAAAAAGTCTACAAATAATAAATGCTGGAATCGTGTGTGGAGAAAGGGAACCATTCTACAGTGTCAGTGGGAATGTAAATTGGTGAAGCCGTTGTAGAAGACAGCATGGATGTTCCTTAAAAAACTAAAAATAGAACTACTATGTGACCCAGAAATCCCACTCCTGGTCATGCATCTGAAGGAAATTCTTTTTTCAAAAGGATAGATACACCCCAATGTTCCTTACAGCACTAATAAGCAGGGCATGGAAACAACTCAAATGTCTATCGACAGAGAATGGCTGAAGATGTGTTAAATGTACACAATGGAATAATAGTCACAAAAAGAATAAATAATGCCATCTGCAGCAACATGGATAGGTCTAGTGGTGATCATATCAATATTAAGTGAAGTCAGACCGAGAAAGACAAAGACCACAGGATATACTTATATAAGGAGTCTAAGAAAAAGAGATATAAATAAACTTTTTTTGCAAAATAGAAATAGACTTCAGACATAGCAAACAGACTTATGGTTACTGAAGGGGTAATGGTGGGGGTGGGATAAATTAGGGGTTTGAGATTAACAGATACGCAGTGCTATATATAAAATGGGTGAACAACAGAACCTGCTGTGTAGCACGGGGAACTAGACTCAATATCTTGTGATAAGTTATAATGGAAAAAAATCCAAAAAAGAATATATATACATATATATATATATATAAATCTGAATCAATTTGTTGTACACCTGAAACTAACACAACATTGTAAACAAGCTATACTTCAATTTTAAAAAGATTTTTTTAAAAGGTTATTTGTTATTAAAAATGTAAAATAATGGAGGAAGACTCGAGCCGGCAGCAGAGGAAGATTGACACATCTCCTCCCAAGGATAAAACAGATCTATAACCACATAGGGAATAACTCCTTTGAAAGGGGACCTGAAACCAGAGCCTCCATATAAAAGGTAAGAGGACAGCATTGAGGCAGGTAGAAGAGGCAGAGAGAAGATCTCACCCGGGGTGGGGACAATCATACCCCAGCTGCCAGGATCCACAGTGAGAAGGATCGCAAAGGTATGGACCTTTGCCCTGAAGCGTGAGGAATTCAAGTTCCAAATCAGGCACCCCAACTCTTAGATCCTTGCAGAGGAGAAATGTGCCCCCCCCAAACAACTGGCCTTAGAAACCAATGAGACTCCATCCAGGAAGAGTGTAAAACTGCAAGGAATGGACGCCTAGTGTTACCAAGCTTGTGCACAGACATGTTGTTGTTGAATCACCGACTCATATCCTACTGTTTGTGACCCCAGGGACTGCAGCACGCCAGGTGCCCAGACATGGTTGGTCCAAAAACCAGGGCAAAGACACCAGACTGAAAAGCACAAGGATGTAAGTGAAGGGAAGCCACTCACTAATTTTGAAGCCTTTGATAGAGAGGCAGGAACCAGGGGGGACCTTCTCTGGGAACTGAGATACTGGTGGAGACCAGTTTTGCAATCTTGGGTGCCCTGCTAATGCCAGCAGTGGTGGGCATCATTTAGAATTCTCCCTCTAATCTGTTAGCCAATGGGTGTGCCCTGCTAAGAGCCCTGCATGGCCTGGTGCCTTTGCCGGGCCCCACAATAAGTCTGGGGGGCCACCCCTGCCCAGCCTTATGCTGTAGTGCTGGCCCCCCTCTCTGGGAGGACACAGCACACCTCTGGGGACGGCCCTGGAGGGCCTGGTTCTGGCGGCAGGGGGATTGCATACTGAAGCCCTCCTTACCTCCTAAATAGGCCAAATCCTTCAAGAATGGGTGATTCTGAGTAGCTGATTTACCTAATAAGTAGAAACAAACACAGAGGATTAGGCAAAATAAGGAGATAGAGGAATATACTTTAATCAAAAGAATAAGACACAACTTCAGAAAAAGGACTAAATGAAACAGAGATAAACCATCAACCTGATACTCAAATAATGGTAATAAAAATGCTTAGTGAACCTGGGAGAAGAGTGTATGAACTAAGTAGAAAGTGGAACAAAGAGAAAATATAAGAAAGTGCCAAGTAGAAGTTATAATTGTCCTGAAAAATGCACTCAAGGGGTTCAAAACAGACTGGTGAGGAACACTGGAACCCACCCAGACAGCAGAAAAATGAGACAAGAAATAAAAGTAAAGACACTTTATGGGAACTTGTGGACAACATCAAGCAGAATAACATTCACATTATAGGTGCCCCACTACACGGAGAAAAAGAAAGGACCAGATAGAACTTGAATTTAAAAATGGCTGTAAAATGTCCTAATGTGGGGAAGGAAATAGACAATCAGGTCCAGGAAGCCCGTATGTTCCAAATACGCTGAATCCAAAGTCACACACACCAAGACACGTTATAATTAAAACAATAAAAGTGAGAGAATTCTAAAGGCAACAAGAGAAAAATAACTTGTTACATATAAGGAACACCTTATAAAGGTATCAACAGATGTTTCAGCAGAAACTTTACAAGGTAGAAGAGAGTGGCAAGACATATTCAAAGTGCTGAAGCAAAAACTGAGTAGAATTTCTACTCAACAAGGTTATCATTCAGAATTGGAGAGATAAAGGGTTTCCCAGACAAGCAAAGCTAGAGAAATTTATTACCACTAAAATGACCTTCTGAGAAATGCTAAAGGGACTTCTAAGGGTATAATTAGTTAAAAAAAAAAAAAAAGGAAAGAAAGAAAAATAAAAACCATGAAAGTAAAAATCTCAGTGGTAAAAGTACATGTATAGCAAAGGTAATGATTCGTCATTTACAGAGCTGGTGTATGAAGTTTAAAACATGAAACTATTAAAAGTAACTACAACTACAATAGTTAGTTACTTCAGTTCAGTCGCTAAGTTGTCTCTGACTCTGACCCCATGAACTGCAGCACGCCAGGCCTCCGTGTCCATCACCAACTCCCAGAGTCCACCCAAACCAATGTCCATTGAGTCAGTGATGCCATCCAACCATCTCATCCTCTGTCGTCCCCTTCTCCTCCCACCTTCAATCCCTCCCAGCATCAGGGTCCAGGGTCTTTTCCAATGAGTCAGTTCTTCACATCAGGTGGCCAAAGTATTGGAGTTTCAGCTTCAGCATCAGTCCTTCCAATGAACACCCAGGACGGATCTCCTTTAGGATGGACTGGTTGGATCTCCTTGCAATCCAAGGGACTCTCAAGAGTCTTCTCCAACACCACAGTTCAAAAGCATCAGTTCTTGAAGCCCAGCTTTCTTTAGAGTTCAACTCTAACATCCATACATGACTACTGGAAAAGCCATACATTTGACTATACGGACCTTTGTTGGCAAAGAGATGTCTCTGCTTTTAAATATGCTAAGTCGGTCATAACTTTTCTTCCAAGGAGCAAGCGTCTTTTAATTTCATGGCTGTAGTCACAATCTGCAGTGATTTTGGAGCCCAGAAAAATAAAGTCAGACACTGTTTCCACTGTTTCCCCATCTATTTCCCATGAAGTGATGGGACCAGATGCCATAATCTTAGTTTTCTGAATGTTGTTTTAAGCCAACTTTTTCACTTTCCTCTTTCACTTTCATCAAGAGGCTTTTTAGTTCTTCTTCACTTTCTGCCATAAGGGTGGTGTCATCTGCGTATCTGAGGTTATTGACATTTCTCCTCGCAATCTTGATTCATGTATGGATGTGAGAGTTGGACTATAAAGAAAGCTGAGCACTGAAGAATGGATGTTTTTGAACTGTGGTGTTGGAGAAGACTCTTGAGAGTCCCTTGGACTGTAAGGAGTTCCAACTAGTCCATCCTAAAGGAGCTCAGTCCTGGGTGTTCATTGGCAGGACTGATGCTGAAGCTGAAACTCCAATACTTTGGCCACCTGATGTGAAGAGCTGACTCATTGGAAAAGACCCTGATACCGGGAAAGATTGAAGGTGGGAGGAGAAGGGGACGACAGAGGATGAGATGGTTGGATGGCATCACCGACTCAATGGACATGAGTTTGAGTAAACTCCAGAAGTTGGTGATGGACAGGGAAGCCTGGCGTGCTGTGGTCCACGGGATCACAAAGAGCTGGACACAACTGAGCAACTGAACTGAACTGAACTGAAATCTGCATGTAAGTTAAATAAGCAGGGTAACAATAGAAAGCCTTGACATACTCCTTTAAAGATTTGGAACCAGTCTGTTGTTCTTTGTCGAGTTCTAACTGTTGGTTCTTGACCTACATACAGATTTCTCATGAGGCAGTCAGGTGGTCTGGTATTCCCATCTCTTGAAGAATTCCACAGTTTGTTGTGATCCACACAGTCAAAGGCTTTGGCATAGTCAGTAAAGCAGAAATAGATATTTTTCTGGAACTGTCTTATTTTTTGATGATCCAGCAGATGTTGGCAATTTGATCTCTGATTCCTCTGCCTTTTCTAAATCCATCTTGAACAACTGGAAGTTCACGGTTCATGTACTGTTGAAGCCTGGCTTAGAGAATTTTGAGCATTACTTTGCTTACGTGTGAGATGAGTGCAATGTGTAGTAGTTTGAGCATTCTTTGGTATTGCCTTTCTTTGATATTGGAATGAAAACAGACCTTTTCCAGTCCTGTGGCCACTGCTGAATTTTCCAAATTTGCTGGGATATTGAGTGCGGCACTTCAACAGGATTATCTTTTAGGATTTGAAATAGGTCAATAATTAGTTAATGGATACTCAAAATACAAAGATGTACAAAGTGACTGTTGTGGGGGGGAGGTAATAAAATTTTTGAGTTTTGAATGCTCTCAACTTGAAATAGACTGTTAAATATGCAGTCTGTTATATATGAAATGATGGCAACCACAAAGCAAAAAAAAAAAAAAGCCTGCAGTAGAAACACAAAAGATAACATGAATGGCACCTAACTGTGACCCTAAAGGACACCAACAAAACACAAGGGGAGAGAGCAAGAGAAGGAAGGAACAGAGAGGAACCATATAAAATGGAACCATATAAAACCAGCTAAGAAGCAATTAACATAATGGCATAGAGTACATACCTATCAATAATCATTCAAAATGTAAGTAGGCTAAATTCACTAACGGAAAGACATAGAGAGGCTGAGTGGATCTTCTTTTAAAAGGCACATATATATGGTACGTAAAAGAGATTTACTTAAAAAAAAGAAAGGCCGAAAGTGAAGGGATGGAAAAACATACTCCATTAAAATAGAAATGACAAGGAAGATAGAGTAGCTATTCTCATAGCAGACAAAATAGACTATAAAACACACATGGCCAACATGAAAAAATGTTTACTATCTCAGTAATTATTGTTGTTGTTCAGTCACTAAGTCGTGTCTGACTCTTTGCGACCCCATGAACTGCAGCATGTGAGGTCTCCCTGTGCATCACTATCTCCCGGAGTTTGCTAAAACTCATGTCCATTGAATTGGTGATGCCATCCAACCATCTCATTCTCTGTCGTCCCCTTCTCCTGCCCTCAGTCTTTCCCAGTATCAGGGTCTTTTCCAATGAGTCAGTTCTTCACATCAGGTGGCCAAAGTATTGGAGTTTCAGCTTCAACATCAGTCCTTCCAATGAACACCCAGGACTGATCTCCTTTAGGATGGACTGGTTGGATCTCCTTGCAATCCAAGGGGCTCTCAAGAGTCTTCTCCAACACCACAGTTCAAAACCATCAATTTTTCGGTGCTCAGCTTTCTTCACAGTCCAACTCTCATATCCATACATGACCACTGGAAAAACCACAGCTTTTACTAGATGGACCTTTTTTGGCAAAGTAATGTTTCTGCTTTTTAATATGCTGTCTAGCTTTGTCATAGCTTTCCTTCCAAGGAGTAAGCGTCTTTTAATTTCATGGCTGCAGTCACCATCTGCAGTGATTTTGGAGCCCCAAAAAATAAAGTCTGACACAGCTTCCACTGTTTCCCCATCCATTTGCCTTGAAGTGATGGGACCAGATGCCATGATCTTAGTTTCCTGAATGTTAAACTCTAAGCCAACTTTTTCACTTTCCTCTTTCACTTTCATCAAGAGGCTCTTTAGCTCTTCTTAACTTTCTGCCATAAGGGTGGTGCCATCTGCATATCTGATGTTATTGATATTTCTCCCAGAAATCTTGATTCCAGCTTGTTTTTCATCCAGCCCAGCATTCTGCATGATGTACTCTGAATATGAGTTAAATAAGCAGGGTGACAATATACAGCTTTGTCATTCATGATATTGAAGATAGTATGCTATGTAAAATAAATGATGTGCAGAAAGACATATACTGTATAGTTTTATTCCTATTTGGACTTCAAAAAATCAAAAGAAATGATCACAAAAATAAAACTAAGCTACAGATTCAGAGATTAGATTAGTGACTACCAGAAGATAAAAGGATTGAGAAAAATAGGTGAAGGGGGTCAGCTCTATGGTGATGAATTGTAACTAGACTTGTGGTAGTGATCAGTTTTTAGAGTGTTTAGATGTTGAATTACAGTGCTGTATGCATGAAATATATGTAAGATAACAGAGAACTTGGAGAGACTGGCACATATACTTATGTGTTTTCCTTCCTTTTTTATGATAAGAAAAGACAGGAAGGAAGGGAAGAAGGACGGAAGGAAACTAGTTAAATATCCTTCCTTAGAGGAATGGATAAATAAACTGTGATATATGCTTAAAGTTGTTAAAATGAAGGAATTAGATACACTTTTCTCAGCGTGGATCAATCTCAAAACCAAAATTTACTGGGTGTTGTGGAACAGACTTCAGAATAATCCATTAAGAAGGATACAATTTTTTTGTAAATTTTAGAACCATGTAAAATTTTTCTACATGCTATGCTGTTTAAGCCCACACAAAAATATGACGGAAAGCTGAGTTGGATACATGTCCACTCCAGAATTAGGTGTGCTTCTGGGGAAGGATGAGAGTGACTAGCATTGAGGAAGGCAAGTCTATTGTATCTCTAACATTGTTAAAGAAAAATTAGTATGGAAAGATTTTAATATTCATCAGTTGTGGAAATATGTACCTTGGTGTTATGCAGATTACTGTCTTTAATTTTTATGTTTGAATATTTAACAATAAAAACCATATTACAAAGATCATCTATGTAAGTCTGTTATAACACAGGTTCACACTACGTGGTATAACAAACATGAGAATCTCTTAATAGTTTTATCATGGCTCCATAGATTCTTTAGAGAGATTTTGACTTCCTTCACTCTCCAGTGTGGAATACCGAGACTGCAGAGGCTTCACAGAAATTGCTGGTCTGTCTCTCTGAATCACTGGAGAAGTCTTCCTTTGTTTGAGGTTGGGTTTGTCCAACTCTGTGGCTAGCAACAACGAGAAAGGTGTGGATGGACATAGCTTGGTAAACCACACACGGTCTATTCTTTCCTCTCAGCCTCTAGTCACTCGCCTCTGCAGCATGTTAATATGTGTGTGATGAGCTGCTCTGGTGCCTTTTCTGCCGAGGAGTCAGGAGAATAGGGAAACGGCTGTGTGCTGTGTGTTAGCATCTGTTGAAGGTGGAGTGGGAGGGAACTGGGTAAAATCTGGTGTATGGGAGAGACAGAAAACCTGAAACCAGAGGACATGGTCTAACTTGTGACCCTCCTAGTGTTTTGGAGAAACAGTCTTGCGATTTATCCTTTACTCAGACACTTCAATGTGACACCAGAGGTATGGGTTTTTCTACACATCAAGCGATTCTGCTGCACCAGCTGGGCACCCTGAGGTCTAACGTCAGATCCCAGAGGCTGAGGGCACAGCCCACATGGCTGCGCCTGCTTCCCTGCTTCAGATGGCGATCCCAAGGTTGTCATCTGTTTTTCTGACTCACTCGCCTTACACAGGAAGTGCCTTCCTTGATGGTGGTGGTTTATTCTCTAAGTCGTGTCCGACTCTTGCCACTCCATGGACTGCAGCCCGCCAGGCTCCTCTGCCCATGGGATGCCCAGACAAGAATGCTGGAGTGGGTCTCCATTTCCTTCTCCGGGGGTCTTCCCGACCCTAGTCTCCTGCACTGCAGGTGCACTCTTTACTGCCTGAGCCACCAGGGAAGTTCAAGGCTTCAACTAATTCACTAGAGCTAGTGGCAGAGCTCTGGAGAACTTTTGACATCCTAGATTTTCCGTCTAGTAGAAAAGGTGCAGCTCAGGAACCGCCTGATGGGAGAGACGCAGAGGGCGCACAGCCTCCATGCCTTGCTGGGGAGCTCTCCCAGCTCCTCCAAGGTTCACCAAGCCCAAACTGCCTCCAGTCCCGTCCTTTTGGGCTTTATGGAGGCATCAAAATATAGGCAGGGTTGATCAAATCGTTAGCAACTGGCGATTGGCTCACCCTGCAGCTCCTCTGCCCTCGCTGGCGGCGGGGGTGAGGCTGAAAGTGCCAGCCTCCTGACAACACGGTTGGCTCTGCCAGCAGCCAGCCCGCATCCTTAGGGTCTTTCTGAAAGTCACCTCATGAACAAACGCGGCTGTGCTGGAAAGGGGCTTGTTAAGAATAACGAGGGACTCCTCCCACTTTATCACTCCTTTCATCCTTATCACTCTGGAGCTATTTCACTTTGGCGCTATTTAAGACCGAATGGCCGCTTCCCAGGCTTCCCTGGTGGCACTTGTGGTGAAGAACTCACGTGTTAATGCAGGAGACATAAGGGACCTGGGTTCAATCCTGGATCAAGAAGATCCCCTGGAGGAGGGCATTGCAACCCACTCCAGTATTCTTGCCTAGAGCATCCATGGACAGAGTCTGGCAGGCCACAATCCACAGGTTTGCAGAGTTGGACACGGCTGAAGCAACTAGCATGCATGCATGGAAGACCAAATCGTAGAACAAAAGATTATCGCATTGCTTTGGAAATTACAAGAATTTTAGGAGCTCTGTTCCAGGAAGACCAAATATGTATTTGTTATTATAAGTCACAATATCACATGTGTAATTAGGTTAAACTATTACACTTTAGCCATTGTATAGGTCATTTCTTAGAATCCACAAATGAAAATTATCGAACAACTTTGAGATGAGACAATTCATAATATTATTCACCAAAACTGCATAGTCTCCATTAACAGATTTTCACATAGAACATGACTAAGTGGAGATATTCAAGACAAGATGAGAAAAAAAGGTAAAGTGTTAAACAGAGAAATTATTCACATTGTTTTATAATGTAATAAACCTTAATATCCTGTATGCTATACATATATCATGCAAAAAATATTTTAGTATGATTGATTAAAAGAGTCTGCTGAATTTAAAACTCAGTTGAACTTTATTATTCTTCTTGTACTAATTGTAATTCCTTTGGAAGTCACTTATTTATATTTCAGTATTTTTATCTGTATTATAGAATGGTATGAGGCAGTAGAATATAGATGTATCACGGTCAAGTTCAAATAATACATGTTAATGGAGCAAAGAGCTGTTTAGGCTTTGTTCATTTGTTTCGGTAGTCTGTGAATCTTCTGGAAATCCCATTTGTTGGGAGGCCATACGTCTACTGCACGTGGCCCAACACCAGGGCCCGCGGCTTGCTGAGCTGAGGGCAAGCTGGACTTTGGTCCCCATAGAGCCCACCGTCAGACAAGCTTATTCAGGCCCCGACCTACTCAGTTGCTTGTGGCAACCTTGGCTCTTCTCCCCAAAAGTCATGATAGCGCATAAAACCCTGCCCTTGGCATAGCACAGAGCCCACACTTGAACATTGGAGCGCAGCTACAGAAGGCAATGGCACCCCACTCCAGTGTTCTTGCCTGGAAAATCCCATGGACTGAGGAGCCTGGTGGGCTGCAGTCCATGGGGTTGCAAAGAGTCGGACACGACTGAGCGACTTCACTTTCTTCCTCTCACAGCAGACACGTGCATTATATAGCAGTACATTCCTTGATTTCAGGGATTTACATGAATCAAATTTGCAGAAGCAAATATCAGCAATTGATGAGGGTCATATAAATACAGGCAATGAAGATCCTGGACTTCACAGACTGAGCTTAGTGGAAATGCAAGCAGCAGCCCTGAGAAATCTGCACAATGAGCACATCGGCTCTGCTAGATCGAAATGCAGGACCAGTGTGGAGCCCAGAACAGGATCAAGATATAGTGTACATCCAGGCTGCGTGTGTGTTTCTGTTTTGTTTCAACACAATTTAAACCCAAATAATATCTCTATTACTTAGGAAAAATGTGATTAGAGTCTGTTTTGAAATTATCGGTTAAGGGACAATTGCATAGATATATTTACAATAATTTTTATATATATTATATATATCTGAAAATTTTATGATGAGAAGCTTAGCGTATATTTAAATATTTCATTTTCATGTTTTGAAATAAAGATCTCCAGGATTTAGGACTTGGTTGGAGAAAACCCCTCAACAAAACTTGTCAAGATTATTTCTTAGATTTTTGTTAATGGGTCTTGTAAGTCATCTGGGCCGTTTTTGCTGCTCACTGTGGGCCCCTTTCTACAGCATTTGTGTCCGTCATATCCATCTCAGTGTGAGTATTCTTTTTTTTTTTTTTTTTGAGTATTCTTGGTAATAGGAAACACAGTGTATTTGAGGTAGCTTGTTATCTTTGAGGCAGCCTTAGCTATTAGATACAATTATGTTCATGCTGAGATGAAATCTTTTTTTCTTACAATGTCGATCCATGAACCTTGCTTCTGCTCCTTGGACAGACCTAGAACAAGACTGCTCTCTCATCTATGTGCAGTGCTGCAAATGTATGAAATGGTATAATTTTCTCATCGTTAGACTGAGAAAGCAATGACTGGAAAATCACAAAGCAAACTGAAAATGGAAAGAAAAAAAAACAGGAAGCAGAGATGATCCAAGTCTTTGTTTTTGCAGACACATACACCCCTCTCTGAGAATTTCTTATTTGTAAAGAATAAAATTTTTGTGATTATATAATCACATGCTGAGCAAATGTCTTTTGTTTTCCAATTGTAAATGAATAACACAGATGAAGAAGAGCTTTACAAGGGTAGAGGAACCAATTACCTGGCCTCCCTGCCTATAAAACTGTAATTAATACAAAAACAGCAAGAAATACTGTTTAGGGTGATGCTGCTTTATAGCATACATTTATATCATGGGATAAACACCTTAGTTTTTTCCTTCAATGGACTTTTGTTGGAGATTATAGAATTTGGTAAAGTATTTTAGGTCATTTGGTATCAATACGTGTCTAAGCAGTTGATGGGAAAATGGTATCATAGTCTTTTTTTCATTCCAGTAGATGTATTCCAAAATACTAACTTTAATTTTTACTGATGCCAAAAAACTGACCTAGAAGGTTTCCCCCAAAACAAATGTTATTCTCAGAATGGAGAATTAGCTCAGTAAGTTTTGATGCAATGATTATTGCATCTCCATTAAATTATGGTAATAAAAACAGGAACAAATGGGGAAATAATTAATGAAAATGTATGCTGGGCAAACTCCGGGAGATAATGAAGGACAGGCAAGCCTGGCATGCTGCAGTTTATGGGATCTAAACTAGTCAGATACCACTTAGCAACTAAACAGCAACACCTCAGTTAGGAATACTTTTAGCTTCAAATACCAGAAAATCCACATATCGGTGGTTTGAATACACTGGATTTTACTTTTCTTCTTTGGTAAAAGGTCTTGATGGGCTTATGCTGAACTAAATTCTCCAATCAAAAGATTGAGAGTATTTGAATGAATTTAAAAAAAAGAGAGAGACCTGTCTACAGGCTGCTGACAAGAGACTCCCTTTAGACATAAAGACACACACAGACTCACAGTGAACAGGTGGAAAAGATGTTTCACACATAGGGAGTCCAAAAGGAAGCTGGAGTAACTGTGTTTATATCACAGAAAATAGACTTTAAAACAAAGACTCTAATAAAAGACAAAGACAGGCATTACATAATGATAAAGGGGTCACTCCAACAACAGCATATAACATTGTAAATATTTATGCACCCAACATAAAGAGCATATATATTTATACATATAGCAAATACACATATATATGTGCATGTGTGATAAATTGCTTCACTTGTGTCCGACTCTTTACGATCCAATGGACTGTATCCCACCAGACTCCTCTGTCCGTGGGATGCTCTATGCAAGAACGCTGGAGTGGGTTCCATGCCCTCCTCCAGGGGATCTTCCCGACCTAGTGATCAAACCAGTGTCTCTTAGTCTCCTGCACTGGCAGCTAGGATGTTTACCACTACCGCCACCTGGGAAACCTATGTGTGTGTGTGTGTATATATATATATATATATATAGGTTGTTGTTTAGTTTCTAAGTCCTGTCTGACTCTGCGACAGGAGAGTCATGTCTGGACTGGAGTACAGCGGGCTTCTCCCTGTCCTTCACTATGTCCCAGAGTTTGCTCAACTTCACATCCATTGAGTCAGTGATGCCTTCACACCATCTCATCCCCTGCTGCCCTCTCCTCCTTTTGCCTTCAATCTTTCCCAGCATCGAGGTCTTTGCCAATGAGTAGGCTCTTCTCATAAAGTGACCTGAGTGTTGGAGATTCAGCTTCAGCATCAGTCCTTCCAATGAATTTTCAGGACTGATTCCCTTTAAGATTGACTGGATTGATCTCCTCACAGGCCAGTGGACTCTCAAGAGTCTTCCCAACACCACAGTTCAAAAGCATCAATTCTTCAATGTGTAGCCTTCTTTATTGTCCAGCTCTCACGTCCACACATGACTACTGGAAAAACCATAGCCTTGACTGTATGGACCTTTGTCAGGAAAATGCTGTCTTTGCTTTAATACGCTGCCTAGGCTTATCATAGGTTTCCTTCTAAAGAACATGCGTCTTTTAATATGTGTGGGTGTGTGGGTGTGTGTGTGTGCGTGTGTGCTATGCCACTTCAGTTGTGGCTGACTCTTTGCAACCCTATGGATTGTAGCCTGCCAGCCTCCTCTGTGCATGAAACTCCCCAGGCAAGAGTACTGGAGTAGATTGCCATGCTCTCCTCCAGGGGATCTTCCTGACCCGGCATCGAACCTGCATCTCTTACATCTCCTGCATTGGCAGGAAGGATCTTTTACCACTACAGCTACCTAAGAAGCCTATACACACACACACACACACACACATACATGTATATGTATATGTATATATATATATATATATATATATGATATTAACAGACCTAAATGGATAAATAGACAGCAATACAATAGAGGATTTTAATATCCCTCTTATATTTTATGGATGGATCATCCAGCATAAAAAATCAATAAGGAAACAGCCTTAAATAGCATGTTAGATCAAGTGGACACACACACACATACACACGTATATCCCATACATAGAAAAACAGTCTATCCAAAAACAACAGAATACATATTCTTCTAAGTGCATGTAGAACATATTCTATGGTAGATTATATGTTAGGCCACAAAATAGACCTTAAAACAAACATAAGAGGATTGAAATCATATCAAGCACTGTTTCTAATCACAGTAGTATGAAACTAGTAATTAACTACAGGAAGGAAACTGGAAAATTCACAAATACTTGGAGATTAAACACTATATTTACAAATAACTTATGGGTCAAAGAAGAAATCAAGACAAATTAAAAAAAAACACCTTGAGACAAGTGAAAATGAAATATATGAATATTTGTAGGCTACGACAGGAGCAGTTCTAAAGGGAAGGTCATAGCAAATAAATGCCTACTTCATGAAACAAGAAAAGTCGCAAGTAACCTAACTTTAAACCTCAAGGAACTAGAGAAAAGAAAACTAAATGAACCCCAAAGTTAGTAGAAGGAAGGAAATAACAAATATCAGAGCACAGATAAAGGAAATAAAGACTAAAAAGAAAAAAAAATATTAAAACTAAGAGCTGGATATTTTAAAGGACAAACTAATTTCACATGTGTTTAGCTAGACTTACCAAAACAGTACTTAAATAATATCAGAAATGAAAGAGAAGTTGTTGTATCTGATACAGAAATATGAAGGAGCATAAGAGACTGCTATGAACAACTACATGCCAACAAATTGGACAACCTAGAAGAAACTGATAAATTCCTAGAAACATATAGTCTACCAAGACTGAATCTTTATGATACAGAAGGTCTCAATAGAATGATGACTGGTTAGCAGATTGAATCAGTAATTCAAAAGCCTCCCAGAAACCAAAGTCCAGGACCAGAATCCTTCAATGGTGAATTCTACCAAACATTTTCAAAAAATAATTAATAATGCAAATCCTTCCCAAAGTCTTCCAAAAAGCATGAGGATAGGACTCTTCCAAACTTGTTTTATAAATTCAGCATCACCCTGATACCCAAACCAGAGAGGAATGGCAATGAGTAGAGAAAATTACAGGCCAGTATTCTTGATGAATTTATATGTAGAAGTCCTCAACAAAATATTCCACAATACATTAAAATGACCATACACCATGATCAAGTGGGTATTATTTCAGGGATGCAGGGATGTCTCAATACCTCAAATCAGTCAGTGTGCACACTACATTAGCATTAACTACTTTGGCATCACTGACTCAGTGGGCATGAATTTGAGCAAACTCCAGGAGAGAGTGGAGGACAGAGGAGCCTGGTGTGCTATAGTCAATGGGGTCACAAACAGCTGGACACGACTTAGTGACTGAACAACAACAACATTAGCAAAATGAAGAATAAGAATCATGATATCTCAATAGATGCAGAGAAAAGTATTAAGCAAAATCTAACATCAATTTATGATAAAACCATTCTCAATGAAGTAGGTATAGAGGGAACATACTGCAACATAATACAGGTCATATATGTATTATTATGCTCAATAGTGAAGACCTAAAATCTTTTTCTCTAAGATCAAAACAAGACAAGGATGCTTACTCTTGTCACTTTTATTATACAATATTGGAAGTTCTTCTGGGACAATTAAGTAAGAAAAAGAAATAAAAGCCATTCAAATTGGAAAGGAAGAAGTTAAAGTGTCAGTATTTTTAGATGACAGATATAAAAAACTCTGCTGCTGCTGCTAAGTCGCTTCAGTCGTGTCCGACTCTGTGCGACCCCATAGATGGTAGCCCACCAGGCTCCCCCTCTGTCCCTGGGATTCTCCAGGCAAGAGCTCTAAACACTCCATTAAAAAACTGTTAGAATACATGAATTCAACAGTAAAGTTGCAGGATACAAATTGAATTCACAAATATTTTGAGTTTCTATACATGAATAATAAATTATTAGATAAATGAAAAAAATTTTCATTTTCAGTTGCTTAAAAAGAATGAAATACTTATGCATAAATCCAACCAAAGAGGGAAAAAGTAAATTTAGTGCGATCCCTATAAAGATTAATTCTAAAATTTGTATGGGACCACATAAGACCCTAAATAACCAAAGAAAACTACCAAAATATCAGTGAAATTTTTCACCTAACTAGAACAAATAATGTTAAAAATTTGTATAGAAACACAAAAACCCTGAGTAGCCAAAACCGTCTTTAGAAAAAAAAAGTGAAGCTGGAGGAATCACACTGTAACTTCAGAGTATACTGCAAAGCCACAGTAAGCCAAACTGCGATGTACGGGCGTAAAAAAGACTCATGTGTCAGTGGCACAGAACACGGAACTGACAGATAAGCTCATGGACCTGAGGTCAGTTAATTACGCCCAAGGAGGCAAGAATATATGATGCACAGACCACAGCCTTTTCAACAAGTGCTGCTGGGAAAACTGGACAGCCACATGTAAAAGAATGAAATTAGAACATTTTCTAATACCGTATGAAAAAATACCCTCTAAATGGATGAAATACCTCTTAGAGGATAACTGGCAGAACACTCTTAGACATAAATTGTAGCAATGGTTTTTTTTTGACCTGTCTCCTAAACTAAAGGAAATAAAAACAATATTAAATAAATGGGACCTAATTAAACTAAATTTTTTGCACAACAAAGTAAATCATGGACAAAGCAAAAAGGCAGCCTATTGAATGGAAGAATAATTTTGCAAATGATATGACTGATAAGGAATTTACATCCAGAACACATTAACAACTCATACAATTCAATATCAAAAACCAAACAACCTGATTAAAAAATGGGCAGAATATGGAGTAGACATTTTTTCCAAAGAGGAAAAGTGGGTGACTATCAGGCACGTGAAAAGGTGCTCAGCATCGCTCATTCACCAGGAAAATGCAACCCCAAGCCATAGTGAGACATCATGTGACCCAGGAATCCCACTCCTGAGTGTGCGTCCAAAACCCCCACACAACGTTAACTCAAAACATAGTGAGACATCACGTGACCCAGGAATCCCACTCCTGAGTGTGCTTCCAAACCCCCACGACGTTAATTCAAAACATTTGTGCACCTCAATGTTATAGCAGTGTTACTTAAAATTACCATGATATGGAAGCAACTGATGAATGAGTAAAGAAGATTTGGTATATATCTCTATCTGTATCTGTATTTATATCTGTATCTGTATCTATATGTATATATGTCTACAATGGAATACTACTCAGCCATAAAAAGAAGGAAGTTTTGCCATTTGCAGTAACATGAACATGCTTGAAGGATATCATGCTGAGTGAAATAAGTCAGACTAAGACAGACAAACACAGAATAGTATCACTTGTGTATGAAATCTGAAAAATACAATAGGCTAGTGAATATAATACGAAAGAAGCAGACTCACAGATACAGAGAACAAAGTAGTGGTTCCCTATGGGGAGCGGGAAGGGGCAAGGCAGGAGTAATACTGGCTTTATTTCTGTTATTCAAAGATGTCGTTACAATTCTGCAGGCTTTTTTCTTTCTTAGTTCTTCCATGGTCAGGCATGCCACCTCAAAGTTGTTTGCAGGATGACTGCTGCAGCTCTAGACACCACAATTAAATTCCAAGGCAAGAATGAGTGGGAAGAGAAGCTGAAAGGGCACAATGACTTGGATGATAAGTGCATTCTTTTTATCTCTCTTTTAATAAAAATTAAAATATCTTACTGAACGCTGAGCTGACTTATCCAGATATCTAACTGAACAGATCTTATTAACCTGGCCATATAATACCAAGTGAGAAAAAAAATCAGTTTCACAATTATATGATTACTTGTGCATGTGTGTGCAGTTGTGTATGGCTTCCCGTGACCCCATGACTGCAGCCCACTCTGCTCCTCTGTCCATGGGATTCTCCAGACAAGAGCACTGGAGTGGGCTGCCATTTCCATCTTCCATTTGATTCCTTATGACTGGTTAAGCAGTTTAAGAAACTAGTTTATAATTATGACTAGTAGCTGAGAAGAGTAACATGTTGGGCACCTGCTGACCTGGGGAGTACATCATTCAGTGTCCTATTTTTTGCCTTTTCATACTGGTCATGGGGTTCTCAAGGCAAGAATACTGAAGTGGTGTGCCATTCCCTTCCCTTATATTCTTTGCAGCCAAAGATGGAGAAGCTCTATACAGTCAGCAAAAACAAGACCAGGAGCTGACTGTGGCTCCAGTCATGAACTCCTTATTGCAAAATTCAGACTTAAATTGAAGAAATTAGGGAAAACCAAGAGACCATTCAGGTATGACCTAAATCAAGTCATGATTATGACTTTATGATTATACAGTGGAAGTGACAAATAGATTCAAGGGATTAGATCAGATACACAGAGTGCCTGAAGAACTACGGACAGAGGTTTGTGACATTGTACAGGAGGCAGTGATCAAGACCATCCCCAAGAAAAAGATGCATAAAGGCAAAATGGTTGTCTGAGGAGGCCTTACAAAGGCTGAGAAAGAAGAGAAGCAAAAGGCAAAGGAGAAAAGAAAAGATATACCCATTCAAATGCAGAATTCCAAAGAATAGCAAGGAGCGATAAGAAAGCCTTCCTCCGTGATCAGTGCAAAGAAATAGAGGAAAACAATAGAATGGGAATGACTAGAGATCTCTTCAAGAAAATTAGAGATACCAAGGGAACATTTCATGCAAAGATGGGCTCAATAAAGGACAGAAATGGTATGGACCTAACAGAAGCAGAAGATATTAAGAAGAGGTACAAGAATACACAGAAGAACTGTACAAAAAAGATCTTCGTGACCCAGATAATCATGATGGTGTGATCACTCACACTCACCTAGAGTCAGACATCCTGGAATGTGAAGTCAAGCGGACCTTAGGAAGCATCACTACGAACAAAGCTAGTGGAGGTGATGGAATTCCAGTTGAGCTATTTCAAATCCTAGAAGATGGTGCTGTTCAAGTGCTGCACTCAATATGCCAGCAAATTTGGAAAACTCAGCAGTGGCCTCAGGACTGGAAAAGGTCAGTTTTCATTCCAATCCCAAAGAAGGGCAATGCCAAAGAATGCTCAAACTACTGCACCATAGCAATCATCTCATGCTAGCCCAACCAAGTAATGCTCAAAATTCTCCAAGCCAGGCTTCAACAGTACGTGAACCATGAACTATCAGATGTTTAAGCTGGATTTACAAAAGGCAGAGGAACCAGAGATCAAATTGCCAACATCCATTGGATCATTTAAAAAGCAAGAGAGTTCCAGAAAAAGGTCTACTTCTGCTTTATTGACTATGCCAAAGCCTTTGACTGTGTGGATCACAACTCTGGAAAATTCTGAAGGAGATGGGAATACCAGACCGCCTGACCTGCCTCTTGAGAAACCTGTATGCAGGTCAGGAAGCAACAGTTATAACTGGACATGGAACAACAGACTGGTTCCAGATAGGGAAAGGAGTACATCAAGGCTGTATATTGTCACCCTGCTTATTTAACTTATATGCAGAGTACATCATGAGCAATGCTGGGCTGGAGGAAGCACAAGCTGGAATCAAGATTGCCGGGAGAAATATCAATAACCACAGATGTGCAGATGACACCACCCTTATGGCAGAAAGTGAAGAAGAACTGAAGAGCCTCTTGATGAAAATGAAAGAGGAGAGTAAAAAGTTGGCTTAAACCTCAACATTCAGAAAACTAAGATGATGGAATCCGGTCCCATCACTTCATTGCAAATAGATGGGGAAACAGTGGCAGACTTTATTTTTGGGGGCTCCAAAATCACTGCAGATGGTGACTGCAGTCATGAAATTGAAAGACGCTTGCTCCTTGGAAGGAAAGTTATGACCAACCTAGACAGCATATTAAAAAGCAGAGACATTACTTTGTCAATAAAGGTCCGTCTGGTCAAGGCTATGGTTTTTCCAGTGGTCATGTGTGGATGTGAGTTGGACTATAAAGAAAGCTGAGTGCTGAAGAATTGATGCTTTTGAACTGTGGTGTTGGAAAAGACTCTTGAGAGTCCCTTGGACTGCAAGGAGATCCAACCAGTCCATCCTAAAGGAAATCAATCCTAAATATTCATTGGAAGGACTGATGCTGAAGCTGAAACTCCAATACTTTGGCCACCTGATGCTAAGAACTGAGTCATTTGAAAAGACCCTCGTAGTTGGAAAGATTGAAGGCGGGAGGAGAAGGGGACCAGAGGATGAGAAGGTTGGATGGCATCACCGACTCAGTGGACACGAGTTTGAGTAAACTCTGGGAGTTGGTGATGGACAGGGAGGCCTGGCGTGCTGCAGTCCACGGGGTCGCAAAGAGTCGGACATGACTGAGCAACTGAACTGAATTGAAGCTGAGAAGAGTAGTTTAATGGGGAACATGTTTATTTCTTCTCTGGTTTCCTAATGCTTTGTAAATAATATAGCTACATTAGTTTGATAATGAAAGCACAGGCTTGTAACAAAAATTCATTTGAACGCAAAGTAATTAGACTTGCCTGAAAGACGCATTGATTTCTCTGTGGTTTCCCAAAGCAGGGAAAGGGTGGGTAAGCCCTGCTGGGAATTTTATGGTCTTTCTTTTGACTTCAGAGTGTGCAGTGTCACAGCCCACATCTTGTTCAGTGTCTTCTGACTCAGAACATGATTTTATCGATTTATTTAAAAATCCATCCTTCAAGTCATATTTAAAACATAAAGCATGTTTGTTAGTGACCTGGAAATGTTGTGTTTCATGTTGTCTGGTTTCATGATCTCCTTCTCAGGGTCCCTCCTACCTTACTGGTCTGTCCCAATCTCATTTGATGGTTTCTCTTGATTTTCCAGCCTCTAAATGTGAAAGTCTCCTGACTCAGAATTCAGACTTTATCTTTGCTTTAGTTATACTCATTCCCTACATGATCCAAGTCCTATTAAGTCCGCATTTATATCTTCATCACCAGTGTTGTATTTCAGTTTCAGACTCACTTACCCACCTACCTCCTTGACACCTCTTCTTGAATGCTTAATAGGCTTTCTAAACATTGTGTAAATGCCAAATGCTTGAAATCCCTCATAAATGCAGGGCTCTTTGCTTTTTCATCTTATAAAATGTCCCTCTACCTGTCTGATTTCTAACACATAAAGCGTTGACATCATTCTCTGATCCCTTTTTCCCTTCTGCTGCAGCTGAGTCCATTGGCAAACCTTTCAGCCTCTCCTTCTAAAGATGCCTCCAATCTGACCATTCCCCATCACCTCCGTTGCTGCTATCGGAGAAGGCAAATGACGTGGACTCAGTCACCCAGCTTATTACTGAGAGAGTCAAAGCCCAGTTCTGAGATGTCTCACATGCAGCTGGTGTTCATCCAAGTATACACTGTCTACCAGATATGTTTCATTTCATACCGATACCTCTTAATGATTTCAGTCTGAAAGAAAAGCTGAAGTGAAGGTCGCTGTGTCGTGTCTGATTCTTTGTGATCCCATGGACTCTGCAGTCCATGGGATTTTCCAGGCCTGAAAGATGTTCAACCTAAAATCTAATCTTATCATCAAACAGAAATGAGCTTTCTCATGAAAGACAGGTTTTTTATGTTGCAGATTAGGTGGCTACCATGGTGTCTGGTCAACATAACTCAGACGTACCAAGAGCTTTCACTCAGGAAAATGTGTGTGTGTGTGTGTGTGTGTGTGTGTGTGTGTGTGTGAGAGAGATACCATTTAATTAGAAAAAAATACCCCCATAATGTGCTTGATGGTGGAATATACAGGGACAGACCATTTCCTTATAGAGTTTAGCATTTATTTATAGTTTTGTGTCTTCACAAAACTATAGGCTTGGGCTTGAGTGGCTAAGCAATAATAAATGAATAAACATGTTGAAATAGCATTAAAAGTTGTAATGCTCATACTTAAGGGAAAAACAGGCTATTATGATAGAAAATAATAGGATATGATCTATTTAGAGAACACAGTCAGGAAATGACTCTCTGAAAAGTGGACATTTGGTCTGAGACCTGAAACAGAGGGAGATGATGAAATCCAGGGGCAAAAGCCTTGTGGGTGGAGAGAGCCAGGAAGAGCATTCTTAAATGTCAGATACCAGTCAAGGAGTAAGTGAAATCTTAGACAAGGTTTTATCGGTCATGGCAGAGACGTTTGAGTTTCATTCCAGTTTGCATGGAAAGTCTTTAAAGAATTTAAAACAGGAGAGTGATCTTTTTCTTCGCAAAGATTATTTTAGGTGATAAGGTGAAAGCAGGGGTTAAACCCATACATGGGGAGTGTTGACACTTCACCTTCACAGCACTGGGGTCTCTGTGAAAGAAGGCGGTCCCCCTGACTACAGACTTGTGTAACCACAAGATGAATATTGCAGAGGGGGCCTGTGGGATTATAGACTGGGCATGAGGTTGTGTATTGACCCTTATTATCATCCCCAAACTTTGAGTGTCTGTGTATCGTGAGTTCCCTGCATTGAATGAGTTCTCTTCTTAGAGTGCATTCATTCAGTCCAACTTATTCATAAGCCCGGCAAAGTTACCCTAGGTACCCAGCTAACACAATCGGCTCATAGCACTGTACTGTAATAGGTTTATAATACTTTTCACACAAGTAATACATTAAAAACAAACACAAAAATAAAGCATTTTTAATCTGACAGGACGGTGCCTTGAAAAACACAGTGGTATGGTCCAGCAGCTGGCACACGGGCTGGCATCGAGTGGACAGGCAGGGAGAGCTGCTGGCTGGAGGGGGAGGAGGCGGGAGACCGCAGAGCTGAAGGACCCTCAGCAACAGGAGACGGAGGGCGGGCTGCAGGCTCGCTCACCCCTGATGCTGATGGCACAGGCTCTGGGTCCTTGCTGGAACAGATGCACGTTTGCATCTTTGAAAATTAGCAACTTGAAGGTGCGATGTAGGGGGCTTACTGTACTATTAACTGAGCTGAGTGTTAAAGGTCTCTTTAGGAATGATAGAAAATCATAAAATAAAGCAGTTACTTTTAGCACAGAATTCTCCCTTCTCCAGGGGATGGCAATCAACTCCAGTATTCTTGCCTGGAAAATTCCATGAACAGAGGGGCCTGGTGGGGTATAGTCCATGCGGTTGCAAGGGGTTGCCCAGTTGTATCCAACTACACTGAATATATACTCAGCTACAAAGTGGGCATCCCCTTCCCAGGCTGGGGCTGAGGTATATAATCTGAGCCTCCTTCCATTAGGCTGGTGGTTTAGTTGCTAAGTTGTGTCCGACTCTTGCGACCCCATGGACTATAGCCCACCAGGCTCCTGTGTCCATAGGATTCTCCAGGCAAGAATACTGGAGTGGGTTGCCATTTCCTTCTCCAGAGGATCTTTCTGACCCAGGGATCGAACCTGGGTCTCCTGCACTGCAGGCAGATTCTTTACCGACTGAGCTATGAGGGAAGCCCTCTATTAGTCTAGACGGTCTCAATTGTTTTGGAAATACATATCTAATAATTTTGCTTAAAATGAAGATCCAGGGTTCCCGTCCCTTGGAGATTCTAGTTTCGTAGACTTGAGTTGGGGCCTGAGAAACTGCAACTTTAATGAGCTACCCAGGAGATCCCAGTGGGTCCTTAGGGAAACAATGGAGACGGCGATGCCCGCATGCTGACCCTCGCTCTCCTTCACCTTTTGTCATCCACCAAGATCAGGCAACTGTAGCTCTGAGGGTATTTGACCTTGCATTGTCAGGTTATTCAGCCGTCCTGAGCCAAAGACCCTTCATCTATAATCACAGCTTAAGATGCTATTGTGACGAAGGCAAATGCAAAAAGCTGACCTGAGCCCCAGCATATCATAGCTGCTTAATAAACAGCATCTACCCTTTGCTTTGTTTCTGTCTGATTTATTTGACTGCCTCCTTGCTAGTCACCTTGGTCTCCTACCGCTGAGTCAGCACTGACCCGTGTTGGTTTGTGTCTCTGTTACCGTCTTCCTCTTGCGTCCACCTCTCCCACAAATTCCCAGAGACCTGCAGATATCACCTTCATTAAAGTTTTGCACTCTCTCTGCATCATTATAAAGATACTAGAATAGAAATGCTAATACTACCTCATGCAGCCATGGAATACCTATAGCATCCAATATGTTTACTCATGTATCCTGTTCCCTAGCTTACAATTTTCTCTTGTAAAACCCCTCATCTTTCCTGTTTAATCTGAGTACTGTGAAGCAGAGACTGTGCTGTGGATAGGTGAGATTCTGCAAAATGCTATGAAATTATGAGAAACATTTGAGCTTCCAAAGAACACAAACAATGCTTGAACAGAGAGAGAAAAGTCAGTCCCCTCCGGGGCCCCGGGCACACTAATTTGCATACGTTGTCTTCAGAAATTCAAATCTGAAAGGCTCTTAAGTGTACACAGAATAATAAGGTGACTAAAATATGGTTGAATTAATCCCTTTTTGGGATTCCCTGGTGGCTTAGATGGTAAAGAGTCTGCCCTCAATGCGGGAGACCCGGGTTGGATCCCTGGATCAGGAAGATCCCCTGGAGAAGAAAATGGCAACCCACTCCAGTATTCTTGCCTGGAAAAACCCATGGACAGAAGAGCCTGGCAGGCTACAGTCCATGGGGTCCATGGGGTCCAAAAGAGTCAGACATGACTGAGCCACTTCACTTTCACCTTCAATCCCTTTTTCTTGAATCTTCATGTGTGTTTGAAGTAAGGAGTCTGTTTTAGTTAATTTGAAATTAAAAGGAAATATTCTTAGAATTAAATGCAATTGCAAGCAAACTCTAGGTTGCACTGGAGGAGAATCAGGGGGAAACTGAATGATATATTTGGGAAATCTGGAGAGACAAATTTGCTAGGTTACATTTAATCTACCTTTCAATAGGTCCAATAACATGTCAAAGAAATAACTATGCCTTTCAGACCAAAAATACTATCTTGTGGTTTTCTTGTTTAATCACTGTGTCCAGCTCTTTGTGACTCCATGGACTTCAGCAGGCCAGGTTTCTCTGTCCTTCACTGTCTCTGCAAGTTTGCTCAAACTCATGTCCATTGAGTTGGTGATGCTATCTAACCACCTTATCCTTTGTCAGCCTCTTTTCCTTTTGCCTTCAATCTTTCCCAGCATCAGTCTTTTCTAATGAGTCAGCTTTTCGCATCAGGTGGCCAAAGTATTGGAGCTTCAGCTTCAGCATCAGTCCTTCCAATGAATATTCAGGATTGATTTCCTTTAGGATTGACTGGTTTGATCTCCTTTCAGTCCAAGGGACTCTCAAGAGTCTTCTGTAGCACCACAGTTCAAAAGCGTCAATTCTTGGACGTTCAGCCTGCTTTATGGTCCAACTCTCACATCCACAAATGACTATTGGAAAAACCATAGCTTTGACTAGACAGATCTTTGTAGGCAAAGCGGTATCTCTGCTTTGTAATATGCAGTCTAGGTTTATTATAGCTTTTCTTCCAAGGAGCAACTGTCTTTTAATTTCATACATGCAGTCACTGTAGAGATTTTGGAGCCCAAGAAAATAAAACCCGTCACTGCTTCCAGGCTTTCCCCATCCATTTGTCATGAAGTGAGGGGACCAGATGCCAAGATCTTAGTTTTTTGAATGTTGAGTTTCAAGCTAACTTTTTTACTCTCCTCTTTCACCTTCATCAAGAGGCTCTTTAGATCCTCTTAACTTTCTCCCATTAGCTTGGTAATCATCTGCATATCTGAGGTTATTGATATTTCTCTGGGCAATCTTGATTCCAGCTTGTGCTTCATCCACCCCAGCATTTCACATGATATAGTCTGCATATAAGTTAAATAAGCAGGGTGACAATATACAGCCTTGATGTACTCCTTTCCCAATTTTGAATCAGTCAGTTGTTCCATGTAAGGTTCTAACTGTTGCTTCTTGACCCTAATACTGGTTTCTTAGGAGATAGGTAAGGTGGTCTGATATTCCCATCTCTTAAGCATTTTCCACAGTTTATTGTGATTTACACAGTCAAACGCTTTAACACAGTCAATGAAGCATAAGTAGATGTTTTTCTGGTATTCCGTTGTCTTCTCCATGATTCAGTGGGTGTTCACAATTTGATTTCTGGTTCCTCTGCCTTTTTGAAACCCGGCTTGAATATCTGGAAATTCTTGGTTCATGTACTGCTGAAGCCTAGCTTGAAGGATTTTGAGCATTACTTTTCTAGCATGTGAAATGAACACAGTTGTTCAATAGTTTCAACATTCTTTGGCATTGCCTTTCTTTGGGATTGGAATGAAAACTGACTTTTCAGTCCCGTGGCCACTGCTGAGTCTTCCAAATTTGCTGACATTGAGTACAGCACTTGAACAGCATCATATTTTAGGATTTGAAAGAGCTCAGCTGGAATTTCATCACCTCCACTAGCTTTGTTGGTAGTAATGTTTCCTAAGACTTACTTCACTTCACCCTCCAGGATGTCTGGCTGTAGATGAGTGACCACACCATCATGGTTATCCCGGCCACTAAGACCTTTTCTGCATAGTTGTCACTGTTATTGTTCAGTCATTCAGTCGTGTCCAGCTGTTTGTGACCACATGGACTGCAGCCTGCCAGGCTTCCCTGTCCTTCACCATCTCCCAGAGCTTGCTCAAACTCATATCTGTCAAGTCGGTGATGCCATCCAACCATCTCGTTCTCTCCCCTTCTCCTCCTCTCTCAATCTTTCCCAGCATCAGGATCTTTTCTAACGAATTGGCTCTTCGCATCAGGTGGCCAAAGCGTTGGAGCTTCAGCATCAGTCCTTCCAGTGAATATTCAGGGTTGATTTCCTTTAGGATGGACGGGTTGGATCTTCTTGCAGTCCAAGGGACTCTCAAGAGTCTTCTCCAACACCACAGTTCACAGAACTTTTTGCATAGCTTTTCTGTGTGTTACCTCCTCTACTTAATCTCTTCTGCCTCTGTTAGGTTCTTACTGTTTCTGTCCTTTATCACGCCCATCTTTGCATGAAATGCCCTTGATATCACTAATTTTCTTGAAGAGATCTCTAATCTTTCATATTCTATTGTTTTCCTCTTTTCCTTTCATTGTTCTCTTAAGAACAGATATGCACATACAGATATGCATATACAGATATGTATACTGTTCTGTGTAACTCCACATTCAGCTGGGTGTATCTCTCCCCTTGTCTTTTCCACACTCTTCTCTTCGTTCCTCAGCTATGTGTAAGGCCTCTTCATACAGCCACTTTGCCTTCTTGCATTTCTTTTTCTTTGGGATGATTTTGGTCCCTGCCTCCTGTACGCTGTTACAAACTTCCTTCCATAGTTCTTCAGGCAGTCTCTATCAGATCTAATCTCTTGAATCTATTCATCACCTCCACTGTGTAAGCATAAGGGATTTGATTTAGGTCATACCTGGATGGCCTAGTGGTTTTCCCTACTTTCTTCAATTAAAGCTTGAATTTTGCAATAAGGAGTGGATGATCTGAGTCACAGTAAGCTCCAAGTCTTGTTTTTGTATAGAGTTTCTTCATCTTTGGCTACAAATAATATAATCAATCTGATTTTGGTATTGACCATCGGTGATGTCAATGTATAAAGTCATTCATGTGTTCTTACTTTGCCTTTAAATAAATTAAGTAAAGTTTTACAAAGGTATGAAATTTAAACCACAATTAGCTACCTATTTGTTTATTTAAGAGAATAAAATGGCTTCCTCCTCCCCTTTTATTTGCAAAAGCAGGAAAAAAGCTTGACCTTCTCAAGCAGCTCACCTATAGCTCATATTTGATTTGAAGGAAGATAGGTTGGGTGGGCCAGGAATCATGAATGTGAAAATGTAGGAATAATAGATATGCAAATGCAGGGATATTTGCATCATTCCTACTCTTTTTCTCTAGGCCCTGTTGGGAGCAAGTCAGCCTCTCCTCACTAGGTTGGTGGCTGAATGTCAGCATCCTGGGCTAGAAAATTACAAGGTGGCCAGAGAGTCCTTAAGGATTACCAAGTGCTGGATTCATGTGCACACAGTTTTCTTTACTAAGTGAAGGTGCCTAATAATGTCATCTTATATTTTGGAGAAAGGGCTTTGTTTAGTGTTATTTGACTTTCTTTTTTTTTTTTTTTGGCTTAATTGGTTTCCTAATGGATAATAAAAACTTGTGTTTCTGCTTTACTAAACGGATCACATACGGATGAAAACTATGGGCATGAGATTGATTTTTAGGGCAATTCGGATTTTATTTTTTATTTTTATTTTTCATTTATTTGGCTGTGTTGGGTTCACTTGTGGCATGCGGGATCTTCATTCCTACATGAAGGCTCTTAGTTGTGGCATATGAGGTTTACTTCCCTGACTAGGGACTGAACTTGGGGCCCCTTGCATTGGGAACACGGTGTCTTAGCCACTGGATCACCAGGAAAGTCCCTGATTTTAGTTTTAAAGTAAAGGTGCTGGTTGTAAGTGATTCCCGCTAAGCAGTAGAACAGTAGATTTAGCTAAAATCAGTTATTCTCATTTGGTGTGCTTTAATAAAGACCAGTAGGTTTCAAGTTTATTTCACTTATTTAACAAATATTTGTTGAACACCTATTTTGTACCAAGTACTATTCCAGAGGCTGTGACTACATTAATGAAAAAAACAAACCAACCTCCCTCATATCCCTTGGAGTGTACATTCCAATGTCAGAGCAAGATAATAATCCTAATTTTCAAAAAAGTAAGCAGATTATGTGAAAGACCATTTTGTCTAAAAGATTACTTCTATACCACAAGAACTACAGAAAACTGGGGAGCCTTTTAATGTTGTTTCAAATGTATTTGTAGAGAATCAATTGTGGATGAAATACCACACACAATTTTTACTGTTGCCTTTGAGATTTTCTAGTTTCTCATTCCTTCATTCATTTTACTTTTGATGAGTTCTGTCCTCCTGTCTTGATTAAAAAATTACTCTTTCTCAAAATTGAACTTATTTACTAAATTTTGACAGACAATACACTTGAAAAGAAACACTACCACTCATCACTGAAGTTCACACAGCTGAAAAATGGAATTTGCACTATTTAACAATAGCTAGGACATGGAGGCAACCTAGATGTCCATTGACAGATGAATGGATAAAGAAGATGTGGGACATGTACACAGTGGAATATTACTCACCCATAAAAAGGAATACATCTGACTCAGTTCTAATAAGGTGGATGAACCCAGAGCCTATTATGCAGTGATGTAAGTCAGAAGGATCCAGACAGATATAGTATATGAGCTCATACATATGGATTCTGGAAAGGCGGCACTGATGAAGTTATCTGCAGGGCCGCAGTGGAGATGCAGACGCAGAGAGCAGACTGTGGACGCAGGGTGCAGGGGGAGAGAGTGGGAAGAACTGAGAGAGTCGCAGTGAAACATACGCATCACCGTATGCAAAATTAGACAACCGGTGGAAATCCACTGTATGATGCAGGGAGCTCAGACGGGGGCTCAGTGACAACCTAGAGGGGTGTGATGGGGCGGGAGGTGGGAGGGAGGTCCGGGAGGGAGGGACATATTATTCCTGCACCTACGGCTTAGTCATGTGGATATATGGCAGAGACCGGCACAATATTATAAAGCAAATATCCTCCAATTAAAAATAAATAAAATTTAAAAGAATTATAAAGTGGAATTTGCAAAGCTTACTGATGATTTTGCTAATACCAGATTATGATAGTTTACCAAATTTGCTTAGAATTTATTTATCTTTATTAGCTTTTATCTTTGCTTATTGTAAAATTTAGAATTTCTTGATCTCGGTTCTTTTACATCATCAGGATAACTGTTTTTTATCAAGTTATTTTTATTTAGCCATTCACATGAATGGTTAAATATATTTTCAGATGTTTTTACATAGGCATTCCTGCATAAAGTAGAAAATTCAAACATTAGGAAGGGAATATGGAACTTCTCTGACAGTCCAGTTGTTAAGACTCTGCACACCCAATGCAGGGTTTCCAAGTTCAGGCCCTGGTTGGGGAATTAACATCCTGCATGTTGTGGCCAAAAAGAAAAAGAAAAAGGTGGGGAGAGAGTATGATGAAAATCACCCTCCTTTCCAATTTTTTGTCCTCAGCCACTCAGCTATCCTCTTCCTGTCATTTATTGTCACTAGGTTCTTCTAGATCATTCCAGTGATATTCTAAAGGAGCTTCTCAAACTCTATAATGTGCATATCAATCTTGTTAAAACACAGATTCTTATTCAGGGGATTTGCGTTGAGGCGTGAGATTCTCCATTTCTCAGAAGCCCTCATTGGAGGCTGCTAGCTTCAGTGGCAGCATGTTTGTTTCTATCTGTCTCTGTTTATTTGTTTATTGGCCTTAAGAGAGCAAGATGTCCTCACACACATACAGAACTTTCTGCTTCCTACCAGGACTTCAGCCCTAGGGTTCCAGCTTTGAGCTCTGCATTGTTACACAGTTCTTCCCTAATCTTTGTCTGAAGTGATCATTTATACAGTATTTTAAAAATCCAATTGCAAATGAAGGATGGAAGGTAGCAATATAACCATTTGAAGCATGCTGCTAGATGATGTGTAAATGGTAATGACTATGAGAATCCCTCTTTGCAAATTTTTCATCTGTTTTTAAAAATAAGGTTATAAAAAGTTCTCAGTTCCAAGCAACCTTCTACATTTTGGCAGAGGACTCACTGAAAACTTTAGCTTGCAACCAGTACCATTCATCTAATGAGGATGTCATCATACTTGGAAATGATACAATTAAGCTTCCTGAAAGCAATATAAAGTGCGAAGATCATTTAAATATTTTAAAGTCATAGACGTTCATATTCTCTGTGCCTGGATAGTCTCTAGTGACAATCTTGATCAATATCACAAGGGATAAAGATGTTGTTTTGGTTGGGCCTGTATGTAAATGCAATTCGGAAAGCTTGGGGGGAACTCATAAAAGAAAATTAAAATTTCATGTGTGTTTCTTCCCCTCTGCAAGAAAATGAAGGCTTATAGGATTCAAATTTGCCTGTTTGTGTTGTCTGCAGAGTATGTTCATATGATACTTGCTAACATAACACAAGATCTGGTTTTAAAAGAGAACCGATATCAGAGGTACCTTTCAGAAATAAAGCTTTGGACCATCAAAGTCTCAATTTCTGTGTTTTTGGCAGGAACGGCCACGGGGGACAAATTTCTCTTTGATCAGACGGTATCTGTCAGTGTTGCCTTTGGTGTGACTGGCTCCAGGGTCTGCATGTGGAGCGTTCCTAGATTTGGTGCCGAGCTGCTTGTCTTGAAGGACCTGAGGCTGTGAGGGCAGACTGATTTGGATTCTCTTGAGCATGAACCATTCTACCTCCAGTTGTGATTCTCAGACCCAGGCCATGTAGAGGTGTACGCAGTGGTACACACAGAGTCAGAGAGAAAAAGCAATATCTCCTCCTGAAGTTTCAATTGAATTAAAGATTTGGCAGGTCAAATTATTAAATGGTTTATTATGTTAAAACATAAAAACACTCAAGCAAGCATACATACACAACACAGTACAATGCAAAATTCTGATGGATTTTAAGTTAAACATGAGAGCTCAAGAGACAAAGATCCGTCTAGTCAAGGCTGTGGTTTTTCCAGTGGTCATGTATGGATGTGAGAGTTGGACTATAAAGAAAGCTGAGTGCTGAAGAATTGATGCTTTTGAACTGTGGTGTTGGAGAAGACTCTTGAGAGTCCCTTGGACTGCAAGGAGGTCCAACCAGTCCATCGTAAAGGAGATCAGTCCTGGGTGTTCATTGGAAGGACTGATGCTGAAGCTGAAGCTCCAATACTTTGGCCACCTGATGTGAAGAACTGACTCATTGGAAAAGACCCTGATGCTGGGAAAGATTGAGGGCAGGAGAAGAAGGGGACGACAGAGGATGAGATGGTTGGATGGCATCACTGACTCAATGGACATGAGTTTGAGTAAACTCCGGGAGTTGGTGATGGACAAGGAGGCCTGGCGTGCTGTGATCCATTGGGTCGTAAAGAGTCGGACAAGACTGAGCGACTGAACTGAACTGAGATTTCAAAACAATATCGAGATTAGATATTAGATCGACTCCAGGTCCCTGGGAATATATCCTTAGTGGCTTTGGCCAGTAGAAGGCTATTTCAATGGGGAACTTTTAGACGTACTGTGATGTACACGAAGAGATCAGAAACCAGATCATGTGAATAGCAAGTACATTTCTTCATCTCTTAAAGGGCTCTGGAGTGAGCCTGCGCAGAATACTTTGGAGCCAAGAAAGTTGTTGCCATGTTTTTGAAATGTTGGCTTTCTGAAGGAGATGAGGAAGTGACGTAAAGGTTGCTGAGAGATCCAGGCTGGTTTAGGAGATGTCACCAATGAACTTTTAATAAATGATCTCTGTAGAGAAAAATCTGTGACTCTGAACTCTTTGTAGACTGAAGAGGCAAAAATGTTTTTCTAGAATTAACCCATTTCTGCTGGAAGTAGAGAATACGTCACTTCTTTATAGAAAGTATCCTTGGTAGTAAATATCACAGACATGGGTTTTAATCCCCCCCTCAAACCTGGAGTGGATGCCAGCGTTATCTGGGGCTCAGTGCTCTCCTCTGGAAAATGGGCTAAGTATGAGAATGAAAGGCGTTAGTAGTGGATTAGTGTTTGCCTTCTCTTTTATTTCCTCCTATATTTTTCCTTCCCAATCCCCTGTCCCTGTGGTCCTGGGAGTCTACAATGAATAGTCCATCTCCATTTGAATGGAAACTGGTACCCTACACTAGGGATTCAGGGAAATGACTTGGGTCTCCACCAGCCCTGAGATTCCCTCTGATGATACATGAAAGCTTTTGGCTAAGGAGGCATTTAGGGAAATAATCAACTACCTAAAATGTAAACACATTTAGATCTTACTGTTTACTGGCACTTTACTGAATTTACACAGAAGATGACCTAGAAATAAGCAGAGGAAAGCTGTGTGACATTTAGTTGCATATCACATATGCATAATTGATTCTTCAAAAGGTTAAATACCCTTGGCATATGTATGGTTAGAGATATACCTGTGATAGGTTGATGATCATTATGTCAGTGGCTTTGTTTTACGTAATTCTAAAGTAAATGTCACACTTCTTCTTTGGAGATTCCAGGACTGGTATTCAGAAGAACATCTGTTTCTAGGCAGATACCTGGGTAGAGGAGCTACTCTTTCCCAAACAGAAGGACTATTCATGTTGCTAGTACACTAGGCAGTATGATGCGCCGACTGCCACTGAATTCTCTTTGGAATTGAAATGCAATTACATATTGAGGACAAGTGCTAAATATAAACAGAAAAGGCCAAATACCTGACTTTTTTTTTTTCTTTGTATTTGAGGGGTTTTTGCAAGGAGAATTAACTACCCTGAACACACCATAATCTTAATTGAAATGCACAGATCAGGCAATTGGTTGAATCCTTTAGTGGCTTTTTTCAGAAGCTTATTGTAGCTCTGAAACATGGATCTTTCCTTGTGTTCATAAGCAATTGTAAAGATGCTAAGGAGATTAATAAAAGAAGCAAGTCACTAAAATTATATAGAATGAAATACCATAATACATACCCTAAGAATATAGAATGAAATACCATAATATACGCCATAAGAACTGGAAAAAACAGGCAATATGTTGCATGAGGCAAAAATTATGTAACTGGGAATGATTATTACAAAAGTTCAAGTTGTAGTTTTCTTCTTCTGGAAGGATGGAAATACAGTTTGATTGGTGCTCACAGGGGTTTTCACTAGATGAATGATCCATGGGTGTTTAGTGTTGTTTTTAAATACTGCTATAAATCTTTTTTAGATGTGTTATATTTCCTAACTTTTAAAAATGGAAAAGACAAAACAACAAAACGCAGTGAAGGGAAAGCACAAATTAAGTAAGAAAACCAACACTGTAATACAGTAATCATAGTAAAAGCTGGTGGGTCTCAGGTTGGTGGATGTATCTTCTTATTGTACTTTTACAAAATTTAAATACATGCTCTGTGCAAGACATAACTATAAAATACAAGTGCCTACAAGGATCAAAAGTAGAAAGACCAGAAAAGGTATACCTGCTAAATACCAACAAAAGAAAGCTGTTGTGGCTATTTAAATCACGAGAGGGGCTTCCCAGATGATTCAGAGTAAAGAATCTGCCTGCCATGCAGGAGACGCTGGTTTGATCCGAGGAGCCTGGTGGGCTACAGTCCACGGGGTCGCAATGAGTTGAACATGACTTAGCAAGTCAACAGCAACAGAAATCACGCGAGGCCGGTTGTTAGGACAGAACGGAACGTTGGTTCTCTCCCTCTCCAGGTCCTTCCGCCGTTCCTCCTTTGAGCTGCTCATCCAGGCATCCGCTCTAACCTCCCAGGACTTCTGATAATTATCCCCGCCTACTTTAGTCTTATTCCTGGCTAATCATTTTTAAAGCCCAGGATCTTCACTTTCTCAACCCTCTGTGTACCACTGATTTGGTGCTTATCATACTCGGTGTTTTAATGTTATTGATATTCATGCATTTCTTTAATTAAGTTGTAACATCCTGAAGCTAGAGACTATAATTTATTCACCTTTTAACCTCCTCTGTCTGCTCATCCGAGGACCTGCCATATGGTAGAGCATCCTCACCTGGTGTATAGCAGAAGGTCCATACTTTCTTATAGTAGAAAGTCAGCATGTCACTGGTCCACTGAAAAATGACTTCTGAAAAACACATTAAAAGCTCTTTCAGGACGTTTGAGTACTTTGCCAATGCCATGGATTTACATTTTCTAAGCAAGTTCTCAGCCAGAGTTTTAGAATGCAGGGAGGAAGAGATGCTAATGCTTAGAGTTACCAAGAACTGTGCCGAGTTGGTGAGACCAAGACCGTCGCCTCAGCGAGAGGGCGCCCCCCCGGGACCCAGCTGGGAACTCCCGTGGGCTCAGGGCTGATCTTCAAGGGCAGGGATGGCATCTGTCAATAAAATACTTTTTTGCCTCTGCACCTTGAACAAGGCCCAGCACATAGTACGCCATCAACAGATGCTTCTGCAAAGTGTGAGAGAATTAAATAGCAGTCTTGGATAATTTAATTCACTGCTCTGGGCTCAAAGCATGTACAGCTGAAGGGTTCCCAGTGTGATGTAAGCTCTGGCTTCTCTGCACAGGGGGAGGGTGGCTGGGCAGGTGGAGGGGGCAGCCTGGCCCGGGAAGGATGTGGGTGTTAGCACTTGGATTTGCACTCTGGGCTGAGGGCTGATTGAGGACGGCTGAGGAGCCTGGGTTCGGTTCTGCCAGCTATTGGGGGTCTGTGGAAACATGCAACAGTGTTTTAACAAGATGGGAAAGCATGTGGGACAGATCTTCAGTGCTTGTCCTTCTGGCCACCTGGAAGTCGCTAGAATTCCTCTTTTCTCATGGCATACAACATATGATGTCTGCTGCAAACCTCTTTTAAACATCCTAGTTTTTTAATAAGCAATACATAAAATATATGGTATAGAATTCAAAGGATATGGCAAAAATAAGTACTATCACCTCTGCCCATAGTTAAACTCCCTAAAGACATCTACAGTTACCATTTATCCCACTTAGTTTTAGATAAACACAAACACTCCCTATTTGGGGATACAGGTAAATGTTAATGGGCTTCCCAGGTGGCTCGGTGGTAAAGAACCCACCTGCTAATGCAGGAAACGCTGGAGACATGGGTTTGATCGCTGGGTGGGGAAGATCTCCTGGAGTAGGAAATGGCAACCTACTTCAGTATTCTTGCCTGGGAAAATCCCATGGACAGAGCAGCCTGGTGGGCTAGTCTATGGGATTGCAAAGAGTCAGACACAACTAATCACACAGGCATGCATACATATGCATGATTATATGGGCTTATATATTTTCTGTCAAATAACATATTATATCAAATCATGATTTTTTTCATTTAACAATGTATGCTGTATGTATGTATGTATGCTGTAGTTCTTTCCATTTTTCGTTTTCTTATCTTTAAAATCCCAGCCTCTCATATTGTGTGAGACACTGACAGTGTTCAACTATATTTTCATGAACCAATGAATGAGTGATTTCATAATGGTCTGTAATTCATTCTGAACCTGAAATTCACCTACCAACACATTTTCTACATGCCTTGTCTTAAACATCATCTCCAGTATGCATCTTTTTGTCTGTAAACATCCCTCTGATTTAATCTCAAAAACTTTGAACCTTCCCTGAATATTGCCTTTTAAGCTCTCCTTCAGGAGTTATCTCTAAGTACTTAACAATCGTGTCCTGTTTGTTTTATTGCTTCACTATTCGTATTTGTTAATATAACAGCTATAAGATGTGAACAATGCTCTTTTTAAATTAATTCTTGTTGGAGTATAATTGTTTTACAGTGTTGTGTTGATTTCTGCTGTTCAGTGAAATCAGTCGGTTATATGTATTCATCCATCCCCTCTGTTTTGGATTTCCTTCCCATTGAGGTCACCGCAGAGCCCTGAGTAGGGCTTCCTGTGCATACAGTAGGCTCTCATTAGCTTCTATTTTATCCACAGTAGTGTGTGTGTGTACAGAGTGAATGATCCTCTTAACAATGGTTTTTATTGAGTACTTATTTGTGCCAGCCATTATACTAATATTTCTCACGAATCCCCAGAACATACCTGTAAAGTAAGCAACAGTATCACTCTCATAGCCCACCAGTCCGTGCCCCCAACCCACCCATCCGATCCATGGATCAGCGGCCATGACCCACCCGCCCGCCCAATCCACAGATCAGCGCGGCCCACCCGCCTGCCCAATCCACGGATCAGTGCCCAGTTGCTCATAGCTGTAAATCTCTATCTCACCCTTTATTGCCTCCCTTATTTCTCACTGCCCTGCCCACTTCCTTACTTCCTGGAATCACCAACCATGTAAAATACTGACACTCATCTTTGTCTCAGAGTTTGTAAGGAAATCAGACCTAAGGAGGTTTAGGATGTGAATAATCTGTGTATTAATTGTCAGATTCAAGCTGTCAACCAGAATCCATGCTCAGAAACACCAACCCTTACTGCTACCTAGATGATGGTAAATGCCTCAAAGCAGGCTCAGGAATACTCTGTTCTCTCCATGGTGGGTTTCAAAATGCAAGCCGAAGTTGACGCTTAACGTGTACTTCTGCAGGTCAATGCTGTTTTATGTTCCGGGGTGTCTCCTTTCTACCCCAGCACATCAGGATATGCACTTTAGGTAGTGGTAGCTAAATATATATGCTCATCGTTTGTTGCTGTGACGTCCTCATGCTTGTTTACCTGCTGACTGTCTTCTCCTTGGTGCTCTACAGATAGCAACTTCATCCTCGCCAACGCCCAGGTGGCTAAGGGTTTCCCCATCGTCTACTGTTCGGATGGCTTCTGTGAGCTCGCTGGATTTGCCCGAACAGAAGTCATGCAGAAGAGTTGCAGCTGCAAATTCTTATTCGGAGTTGAAACCAATGAGCAACTGATGCTTCAGATAGAAAAGTCCTTGGAGGAAAAAACAGAATTCAAAGGAGAAATTATGTTCTATAAGAAGAATGGTGAGTTGGCTTCCTTTGTTGGGGGCTCCTTGGACAGTGGTGAAAAGTCACCTTCTTTCAACTGCCGTTGGTGTGATCGCTCTATAGCTCCCATTAAGGCTTAATGATCTTAGCAGCATAAACTACTTGAAAATTTAGAATTATACAAAATCAGCATATTAACTGAGTTAATATATGTTTAACTCTATGTTAAAATAGAGTGCATTACTATTATGTTGTGGTCATGCTTAAGATATATATCAGAAATGGTGATTGTCAATGTATTAACAGATGATCTTCTATCCAGAGATAGTTTTCCATCTTAAAGAACACTTAAAGAATAGAGTCACTAGGGACAGAGATTCAAATGTCTGCTATCATAAAAATTAATTTAAAGGACGTGAGTGTAGATATTTTCTTTTCCAGTTTCCTGACCACAAAGCCTTTCTCACCATTCTTAAATTCTGGAGACAAAGTAAGAAACACACAGTGTCTCAGGGTGGGAGTAAATTTGCCTGGATTCAAAACTGTCTCTGGGGAGATACTAAGTATTTTTTATGGGTGTGGTTTTGTGACTCTCTCTTAAATGAAAAAGTATCTAGGGATGGGTATGGCTTCTCTTCCCTTCTGTATGGGACTAGCTATCATTATCCTGTGGTAGGGGGAGTGAGTCCAGGAGGCGTTATATTGGAGAAAAGCTATATCAAAACTGAAAGCAAACCATGTCTTTCCAGTTTCTGAAATTCTCTTTCTTTAATAGTTTTCCTCTGAGTACCATAGCCCCCTGAGTTTTATTTAGCTGGGCACACGACCATCAAGCTAAAGAATATGTTCCCCAGCCTTCTTTGCAGTTAGCTTGGCATGTGACAGGGTTCTAGCCAATGACGTGTAAGAAGAATGGCTTATGCAATATCTGAGCAAACTCCCTAAAAAATGAAATTGTTTGCCCTCTAATTTCTCTTCTCCTTTCCTGTGGTGTTGTGGACTGAATTACGTCTCTTTAAATTTCATACGTCAAAGCCCTAATCCCGTAAAGCAATCATCAATCAATTAAAAAGAAATATACTTTATTTATTTTTTTTAAAAGAAATATACTTTAAAAACAAGCCCTAACCCCTAATGTGGCTGTAGAGATAGGGCCTTACTTAAACTGTACTCTAATTCAAGGTTTCTCAGCCTTGGCACTGTCAACAGTTGGGGCCAGTAATTCTTTGCTGTGGGGTTTGTCCTGGGCATTGTGGACAATTAGCATCATCTCAGGCTTCTTTAATACTTAGTGTTGGGGTCATTTTTAGGAGGAGATATTGGAACCTGAATGTGGAACTTCACCCCCTTTTCACAGTTATCTATCCTTGGAGGACGTTCCTCGAGCGTGTGAATTGTGGGTGCACAGTGGGCATGAGGAACTGGTGAGCACTCCTCTGGGAGGAGTAGGACGCCCGATTCTCTGGCACCAGGAAGAAGGTTCAGACCACTGTGTGCTTCTCAGTGTCCGTAGATACGGCCTGCATTGCAAATATGATAAAGCAGAAGCTTTCTAGCTCCCTCCAACTATACCACCATCCTGGGAGAGAGGGCCTGCGATAAAAGAAAGTGGAGGCCATCCCTGAGAATGCAGACTGGTAGGGAGTGATAAAACCCATCCGGTGAACAAACGGAAAAGGAAAAGCTTCTTCTGAAGTATCTGCTGACTGCAGACTTGTTCTTAAGACAGGTGCCTTGTACTGGTCTCTGCAAATCCATTTGTGTTTCTTCCTTTTTACACCCTCTCACAATATCTGAATGGGGCACCTCTGAGAAAGGTTTAGGCTGAGGAGGAGAAGGTGGCAAGGCCAAAAGATGGAGACTTAGAGGCCAGATAGATGGAAACAGGGAGCTCAGTTGGGAGTGAACCCCCAGCAGGGTTTCTGGAACCTGCTTTTTATAAAAACGCCCACTGCTCTTGGGCCCCTTTGAATGCAACACTTTAAAGGACCAATAAAGAATAAAGGTTTTACAAATTAAGGAATAATTAAGAAGGATAGCTAGTTTCACAGATAAACATAATACACAAAATTTTCTTTGGCTAACATAGAGCCATATTTTACATGTTTATGTGCAGGAGTTAACATTGCCCGTTACTTATCTTCCCTCTAAATTTCCTAGGCTCTACCTATATATCAGAAATAGTAATACTAAGATGTCTTTTCATAAAGCTGTCCCCTTTAGTTCTGCTGATACACAAAAGGCATCCACTGTGGCTGATCAAATGTATGGGTGTGCTAATGAAAGGTTGTTGCTGAGCCATGAAAGACTCTGGGATTCTTGGCCTCAAAGAGGAAGAATTCAATCTGGGGCCAGAGACGAGACTTGATCGCTCAGAGCTTTTGTGCAATAGAGTTTTATTAAAGTATAAAAGAGATAGAGGAAATTTCTGACACAGACATCAGAAGGGGAATGGAGAGTGCCTGCCTTGCTAGTGTTAGCAATGGAGTTATATACTCTCCAGTTAGTTATTACAATGAATCAAAAGAATGTCTGGAGGTTGCAAAGATCTTACTAGACCCACTCCCACAATCCACATTTCAAGATAACCAAGATAACAGGATTAGGCAGAAGGCCCTCAGGAAGGAGAAACTGCCCTCAGGCAGGATACATCACTGCTATATAATCCTTAGTACAGAGTCCAAACCGAGTTGTTAGCTGTGTAATCATCAGTTCCAGGCTTAAAGATGAAAACGCTTTATGTGACTAAGACTAAGGAATATAGAGGAAAAAAATGTTTGTCCTTTCCTCCTCCTTGAGAATTCCAGACCCCTGTCTCCTCTTTGAGAGCCCCAGACCCTTCTCTTCTCCTCAGGGACCCTGGACTTCTTATCAACCTGCCTAGGAATTGACTCTCACTAACACAGCGAAACCATTTGCACAAGTTGGTACCTATCCTCTCCTTGTTTTTTTTAATATAAGAGACACTTTTTTAAATATAAGAGATACTTATACCTGTGTGGTTCCCTCCTTTTCTTACACACAGCATACTTTGCGCCCTGTTCTATAACTTGCAGAACAATATCCTTTACAACTGTGTGTACCTTGCAGAACAACACATGCTGAATGGCAGTCATTCATTCTTTTCTACGGCATTACATCCTATGAATCCACCATAGGACTATGTGGTATTATATAGTATGACATCATATGCATCCATCCTAGTCAGTTACAGTATTACATCATTTGGATCCACCATAGGACTATGTGGTATTACATAATATGACATCATATGCATCCATCCTAATCACAGTATTACATCCTATGGATCCATCATAGAACTATGGAGTATTACATAGTATGACATCGTATGAATCCATCCTAGTCAGTTACAGTATTACATCATATGGATCCATCATAGGATTGTGTAGTATTACATAGTATGACATCATATGGATCCTTCCTAGTCAGTTACAGTATTACATCATTTGGATCCATCATAGGATTATGGAGTATTACATAGTATGACATCATATGGATCCTTCCTAGTCAGTTACAGTATTACATCATTTGGATCCATCATAGGACTATGTGGTATTACATAGTATGACATCATATGGATCCATCCTAGTCAGTTACAGTATTACATCATTTGGGTCCATCATAGGATTATGGAGAGTATTACATAGTATGACATCATATGGATCCATCCTACTCTCTCACAGTTGTCCGTCATGTGGATCCATTACAGTATCACTTGGTCAGTAAATCCCCTACAGGATATTTGTGTTCACTCTAGAATGTGATCTCTTTTCTTTGCTCTTTCTATCTCTCTCTTTGAAGTACTGCTATTGTCATTTGGAAAGTTTTGTGTTTTTTTTGTAAGTTATTTTTATTTGAGATGTTTATATTATACAGTCCCACCTCAGTTTTTTCCTCATTTCCTATCATAAGAACTGTTATATCAGTAGTTAACCAGGAGCCACATCTCCCTCCTCTTCTCCCCACTAGCTAACTGAAAGGGATGTACTATCAGTACCACTTAACGTTAAATCTGTAGGACACGCAGCACTTATGGTCTGCTTATCTTATTGTCTGCGTGCCGACCCCGCTCATCTCTTCCACAGTTATATTTACATTGTCAGAGCGTTCAGTACAACTGCGTGTACTTTGTCACTCCTATCTTTCTTCATTCAGTCTTAATGCTACAATGAAATATGCTTGATGATCACCATATATTCTATCCGAAAGTTTCTCTGATCATGTCTTAATCATCAGAAACTTACTCTCTGAGCCGTCTCAGTAAGAGCTCGTGGAAACTGTGTCCCTGAACTCTTGCATGTTAATAACAGTATGACAATCAGTTTGCTGAA